>NC_138371.1:85115075-85186462 GCF_054177405.1 Leptonychotes weddellii | reverse complement strand
AGTTTTGCCATTCTCATTGATCGGTAAACTTGGTCTTGGCTAGCTGTTCTTGCTGATCTTCTGGGGGAGGGGCCTGTTGCCGTGGTTCCTAAATGTCTTTGCCGGAGGCGGAATTGCCCCACCCTCCCGCTGCTCCGGGTTAAGTAATCTGCTCGGGTTTGCTCTCCGGGGCTTTTGTTCCCTGCGAGCTTTCCGTGCAGCTTTGGAGGCGGAGAGTGAAAATGGCGGCCTCCCAATCTCCGCCCCGGAGGAGCCGAGAACTCAGGGCCCCGCTCCTCAGTGAGCCCCCAGAGAAAAGCAGTCAGTTGCTCCTGTCTCCCCGGTCTCCGGCCGCACTCCGTGCTCACCTGGCCTGTGACCGCGCATTTCTATCTCTGGCACCCGACTTGGTATGGAGTCTCCAAACCCAGCAGATCCCTGTGGTGCGCTCCTGCGCCGCTCCTCCCAGGGAAGAAGGTGAGTCTCCCCGGATCTGCCGCTTGTTGGGTCCCTGCTGGAGGAGCAGTGGCCCGACTGTGCCGCGGATCATGGTTTATGGTAACCCCGAGCTGAGAGCCCGCGCCTGGGCTCTGTCTCTGCAGCCGGCTTCCCTGCTCCGATACCTGGGAGCTCTGCCGCACTCAGGCATCCCCGGTCTTTCTGTGACCCCAAGGGTCCTGAGACCACACTGTCCCATGAGGGTTCCACCCCCCACTTAGCCACCAGAGTGACGTTCCTCAGCGGAGCAGACTTCTACTAAAAGTTCCGATATTGTGCTCCGCGGCTTATCACTTGCCAGAAGCGGCCGTCGGAGGCCCCTCCCCTGCCGTCTATCCTCCCAAATATTGCCTCGGATTCACTTCTCCTCACGTCTTACCCTCCAGAAAGTGGTCGCTTTTCTGTTCAGAGAGTTGTTGCTATTCTTTTCTTCGATCTCCTGTTGAGTCTGTAGGTGTTCAGAATGGTTTGATCCCTATCCAGCTGAATTCCTGAGAGGAGACGAAATCCAGGTCTCCTACTTCTCTGCCATCTTGCTCTGCCCCCCTGTTCTTTAGTTTTCTTGTTCACAGCTGAGAGTGTGTCTCCCGATGGGGAGGGAGGCCAGAAAGCCTGAGGGGTAGTCTACCAGATCTGGTGCAGGGAGTGCACAGCCCTCCCATCCTCCCACCCTCCCATCAGCCTGCATTCTAAATAATGCATCTTAATCTTAAAAATGTAGAATCTCATGAGAGATTACTTTACATTTTATGGTACCCAGTGCCACAGTTAAATAATTCTATCTTAAGAACAACGAGTATTTTGGTACTTAAATAGGACTATTACTGTTCAATGACGAATTTAAATTGTCTTCTTCTAGCTGCCTTCCATCTGACCTCCCTTGACCAAAGTAATGACAATAATAATGGCTAAGGTTTATTAAGCATTTACCATATTTCAGGCCCTGTTCTAAGTACTTAACATGTATTTATTTAATTCTTACTAAAACCCAATGAGGTAGATGGTATTGTTATTCCCATTTACAGTTGAGAAAACAAAGGCTCAGGCCTAGGGTTACACAGCTAGTATATGTAATGTTGAGACTTAAACCCTGCAATTAACTATGGATCCTTTTCTACTATGAGATCTTCTTCATGGAGTAGCTTCTGTATGTGGATCCTTCACTTGAGGGAAGCCAGAAGCCCCAGGAACTTCTCCCCATTGGGGAGGCTGAGTATCTCAGGACTCAGTTCTGAAGCTGGGTGAGAATGCACAACAGGCTTAGCAGATGTCCCAACCCACAAGGGAGGAGGTTCCTTGGGGCTGAACACCCTTTACAGCTGTTCCCAAGAGCAGCCTTGACAGGCCTGGCCAACAGTGGGACCTCTCCTGTGCAAGCAGCCTTAACCACTAACGCTGTTTTGCCTCAGCGGCCGGGCTCATCTCCCGACAGGCCTTGTTTAAACAGGCGGCTTGTAACAGCTGGGGCTGGCTCAGCAGAGCGTGCGGGCAGCCAAGGATGTTCTGAGTGCAGGTGCCTGTCTCTGAATGTGCAATCATGCAAATCCGAGCACCCAGACTGACGTGAATTGAAAGCCTGGTGTTCAGTTCCAATAAACTCAACTGTCTATTGCCAGAGCAGCCTGGACTGGCAGTCCTCTACTCATCAATTCAAATGAGCATTTGTGGTGATAGAGGAAAGAAATGTGGGGTGAATCCCAATCAGAGCTCACTCTCCTTGGGTAGGTAGCATCTGCAAAAGGCTTCAGACACCTTTTGGGGGATTAATTCTCATAGGAACTGGCCATGAGACAAAAGGTGTTGCTGGAGAAGGAGGGGAGGGAAATTACACCCTCCGCTCATAGGATCTTGGAGATCACCGATCTTCCATCCTTTTTTTTTTTTTTTTACACTGAGGTGTAAAGGTGAAAGCCAGAGAGGGCAAGCAGTTGCCCAAGGGCACACAGCTCACTACCAATGGGCTAGACCTCTGGATTCCAAGTTTTGGTTTCCTTTTAGCCATTCCACCCAGCAGATTGTCCCTTCTAGCTCACTGCTCTGAGCAACAGGTCACCAGTGACCTTACCACCTACCACCACCTCTTCTCCCAAAGCCACTCTGGGAGATGAGCGATAGCAAACTTGGTAGAATGCAAAAAACTGAAAGGATTGCTTGAAACAGAAAACGGGAAGCTGAGGGCAGGTTGTGGCACAAATTGTCTCAGAAACAAAGCAGCTCTCAGGGCCACAAGACCTGTCATCCCCTCTGCGGACACTCCGTTGTCATGGACTCTCAAAGAGCCTTCGGGTTGGATCTTAGCTATTAAAGGTCTGCTGTGTACGTGAGAGTTCTCCTGTTGCCAGTAGCAGTAAGCAACTCCAGCTAATGAAAAGCAAACCTGGGGCATCCTTTCTCTACTGGTAGAACAACATTCTCTTCTTTGGTCCATCTGGCCAACCGTGACTGTCCTACTGCCCATGGGCCTTGTCACATAGACCTTTGACAACTCCCCACTGCCATTCACTGCACAGCCCTGCCCTCCCCTGGTCCAATGTCCATGTAAATGCTCTAGAGATGCATCTCATTAGCCTTCTAATTTGCAGTAAGTGCCAGGATCACATTATTCAAATGCTGCAGAGTCAAGTGCAAGGGGAATGAATTAAATGGTATAAGCTTCCTATCTCTGAATCACCAATTCAGGAAGTTACCTTCAATGCCATCTTTAGGCTTGCCTGCCAAGCCGGTCTACACGCTTAAGTCCCCACACCATCCCTCCCAGCCAGGCAAACCAGCAGAGAGGCTATTTTGGCTCCAAATGGTTGTTAGACAATTCCTATTTTTTTCACTCCACCCCCACCTAGTGTATCACATCCCAGGAGAAATGGTAAAAATTAGGGTGGACACACCTAGGCAGTTGTAGTCTTTTTAAAGTTCAAAGGTTAGAAGGCATGGATGGAGGATGGACATGCATCTTCTAGCTTAACCCAGGCAGCGTGCAAACACTGTTATAATCCCAGTCTTAGGTGGAAGCTGACTTGTAGTCTCACAACCCCGAGTCTGAGTTCCTGGAAGAGGGTATCTGATTGGCTCTCCATGGGTCAGGTGTCTATGGTTGGCTTAGTCATCAGAAGGGGTGGGGTCACCAACCCTGGGAGCCCCCTGTGAAATGCTTGGGGGAACTTTCTCAAGAGGAAAAGGGTTTCTGGTGACCTGAGCAGTCCCTGCATTGCCTAGTTAAATATCCAGGTTAAATTGGCTGTCACCAATTAGTCTGTTTAAGTTTGGGAACTGCTAGCCAGTTTTCCCAAGGCCAGAGAGCCCTGTATTAAATTAGCTTCTTAGGTGTGTGGAATCCAGGCTCTAGGCCTGGAATGGCAAAAGATAGGGTGCCCTTAAAACTATCTTCTTACAACTCAGACTTGTAGCATTGGCTTAATCCCTTCCTTTTTACAGACGAGGAAACAGATTTGGGGAAGATACATGCCCTGCTCAAGGTCAGCCCATCCCCAACAGGTACTTTGTAAAGTGGGGAGGCTGGAAGAACCACCTTGCTAAATCCTTCACCAGCCATCAGCACACTGTGGCAATGCTGACTGGATAAATACTGTATCGCTGTGGCAAGATTTGTGGCCCTCAGAGGCCTTCCTGTAACAATGCCTAAGGAGGTTTTAATGATCTGCCTACTGGGCATTTCTGAAGCATTCATTTCAGAGAAGGCCAAGGTGCTCAGACTATAATTCTGAAGCTAATTTCTCCCTGGACTCTCATGCCCTGGCAGCAAGAGAGAGCGAACAAGGAGAATGACTAGGATTGCGCCAGCCCTTGATTCTTGTCCTTTTGACCTTGTGCTGCGGAAAGAAAATTGGTGTGACTTTTTACACCTGCTGCAAAATGTTGTTACAGAGGGCATCGAAGGAGGGGATGAGAGAGGCTGCCATAGCCCAGTGCTTCTGCCTACAAAATACCTTCCTATAGTTCTTAAACTCTTAACCCCAAGATCAGACCATCACCGGCAACCAGTGGAGCATAGGATCGAGCTGGGGGAGGAGTAGGGAGGGGGCTGATGTGAAGAGAGGGCATTGTTGCAGCTTCTTGGAGCACACGGTATCCCAGATCATGAGGAAGTGGAAGGATTAGGGAGGAGAAGATGAAAGGTAAGCCAGGGAAAATAGGTGAAGGAAGTAGGTATTAAAATAAGAAGTGAAATTCATGGGAAGCATATCCACTGTTTTGTCCATGCTCAACTGGATTAGGAACATATAATGAAAGCAAACAGATGTAATGGGGTGGGGATGATTAATGGTGTCTTGCAATATGTCAGGAAATGACTTGGTTCAGGAGTGCCACAAGAGGAAATTGAACTTAATGCTTAAGTTTTAGTTGCTTAACTTCTGAGTACACACCTGTAAAACCAGAAAGAGAAGCCTGAGGTTTAATATGTTGTTTGTAAAGTAACATGAGATATGAATGTCTTGAGCATGTGATTCAGCTTTATCAAATGATGAGGTTTTTCCTAGGCAATTATTGTAGTAAGTGGATGTCCCCAGTGGTACTGGTGACTGATTAGAAGTCACCTTTCAATGAAATGAAAGTACAGCTTCTCTCCATCTATTCACTCCAGTGATTTGTTGGCTTTCCAGAGTCCCAGTGACGTTTCCTCTGCACCATAAACCCCATGGCACATCTTTCCTCCTTGGAGCTCCTATAATGCTCCATTTGCTTCACTCCTCTTTGGATCGCATCATGTATGCTTTTGCACTGCTAGTGCACTGCAGTGGGATCTGAAGCTTTCAGACCACTGTAATATGGGGACTTATGGCAAAGAATGGTAGCTGTGCCCTCCTTACCTTTTTTTTTTAAGAGTTTATTTATTTATTTTAGAGAGAAGGAAACAAGCAGGGGGCAGACCAGAGGGAGAGGGACAAGCAGACGATGTGCTGAGCATGGAGCCTGACGCAGGGCTCGATCCCACCACCCTGGGATCATGACCTGAGCCGAAATCAAAAGTCGGATGCTTAACTGACTGAGCCACCCAGGCTCATTACTTTTAATAAGACAGCCCCACCCCCTTGTAGAAGGCAGTGACAAACTAGCTAGAATCTCCATTTCTCAGCCTCCCTTGCAGCTAGGTGTGGCCGATGATGGAATGTGAACAGAAATCCACAGTTGTTCCTTGCAAGGAAATTGCCTGCCCTCCCTTATCTCCCTCCTTTCTTCCTAATTGGCTAGAATATCCATCAACATATACCCGTGGAGTAATGGAAGAAGAGAAGAAATGTGAGTCATGGGTTGGCTTTGTAATTAGAGTTGTCTACCTACTTTGGACTGCCCATCTACCCCTTGATATGAAGTAAGAAAGACATTGATACCTTGTTTTAGCCTCTGCAGTACTGATATTATTGTAGCAGCTTATCCTATATCTAAACTAATGAAGTTCAGTGCTTTGTGTTTCTTTCTTTCCTGGTTGGTATAGAGATGTTTTTCCCAATCTCCTGGGAGGATATGAGGGTTCTATCCTTCTTGCTCCTCAGGAAAGGGGGACTGATTTTTCTCTTATTTGAGTCCTGGGTCTGATGTGCATCATACTGTGAAGAAACAAAAGAGGATTTGAGGAGGAGGTAGAGAGGAGGTGCCTCTGTGGAAGGAAGGCTTTCATTTGTACTAAAAAGGAAATGGTGGTAGGTGGGCAGGAAAGAAGAAGGAGGGAACTTCAGGGTGGTTGCAGGAGCTGGGACTGAGCCTAGAAGTTACTAAGGAGGGAGAGGGTCTGTGTATGGATAGAGATGTGAGTGCAGAGCTAGCAAAAGACTAGCAAGAGAAGTATTGTTCAAGCACTGTGTGGAAACAGTCATGACAATTGGGATGAGCCCGGGTACTATGCCGGCAGAACTTTCTGTAGGTATCTGGTGAGGCCTTCCCTTCATCAACATTTGGTAGCTTGACCTGTCACTGCCTGACCAGAGTGATATCCCTCCATGCTTCAAGACTGTGCTCAGCCCCACTGATCACCCTGTGTAGCTCTTCCCTGCATCCTCCACCTTAGGATACTGCTGGACTCAGGAAAGGGCCAGGGGGGAGTAGAAGTTCCCTTAGCATCTGAACTCAGAGGTGGAGTTGCCAGATTTAGGGGAAAAAAACCAGGATGCTAGTTAAATTTGAATTTTGGATAACGATGAATAATTTTTTTGTATAGATATGCCCCATGCAGTAACACATGTACTTTATTTGGCTACCCTACCTCGGAGGAGGAGGATTGCTAGAAGTCTCTTGAGCTGGGCCAGTGGTAATAACATCTGTTACCTTACTCTTTCATGAGTGTAGATGGTACAAATCTAAAGCAGGAAGATTAATTCCAGTGCTATCCATGGCATGAGGATGAAGTCAGGGTCCCCAACCTGACTGTAAACTACTTGGAGGGCAGGCACTTATCAGATAAATCTGATTATTCCATTCAGCGAGAGCACAGGACCGGGCACATGCATTCAGTGAAGGCTTGCTGCCAAATTGAGTTGAAAGGCCCTGTGCTGAACTGGAGGGAGCACTGGGTTGGGAGTCAGGAGCCTGGGTGCTGTTCCTGGTGTTGTCTTCAATTTGGCATATGCTCGTCAGCAGTTTTCTCTACCTTTTTGGTTCCTTTAGGTATAAAATAAGGGGTTTGGATTAGAATTTATGACTTTCACTTGCCTCCTTTAGGAAAGTGGGAGAGGTAAGAAGAGAGAGGATCCAAATAGGTAGGGCCAGATCTCTGTTGCCTACTGGAAGCAAATTACAAGCAGCAGCTTGGTATGACACACAGCATCTATTAGTTATTTAATAAGACTGATCTCGTTTCCCCCTTTTCTTCCATTGAATGGATTTGGGGAAGTCCATCCTCCCATGATTCTTCTCCCAGAATGCTCTCAGGGAGCTTCAGGGTTGCTCCCTGTCCCAGAACATCAGCTTGGTTACTGTGGTCAGAAAGTCTGGCCAGTCTGCCGGAGGTCTCGCCACCCACTGCCATCAGGGCTGTCATGTGGACACCCAGGCCATCAAACTCAGTCACAGGCTTCTCTGCTCACTGCTGCCCTGCTACCCTGGCCCCAGACTTCCAGGAATAACCAGACCCTCCCAATTTGCTCCAAGCCCAGTCACAGGCCCCTCCCTCTTCTCCTGAAGTCTAACTAGGGGTGGACTCCATGACTCAGACTGGTAATCCACAGCACATTTCCCACTTCTCAGGCATTTTTTTAAAAAGATTTTATTTATTTATTTGAGAGAGATAGAGAGCACAAGCAGGGTGAGGGGCAGAGGGAGAAGCAGACTCCCTGCTGAGCAGGGAGCCCGACGTGGGCCTCGATCCCGGGACTCTAGGATCATGACGTGAGCCGAAGGCAGTTGCTCAACAGACTGAGTCACCCTCAGGCGCCCCTCAGGCATTTATTCTTAACCTCTCACTGGCTAGGGGCTGGAGAGAGCTGATAGTTCAGTATGAATTTCTCTCTAGGGAAAGCCATTTTTCTTGTTTTTAGGTGCACAGTGTGGCTTGAGAGATTACTTTCCATCCCTTTCTGTGACACAGACATGCAAGTATAAGGAGCCCTCAGTGTTTCCTCCTAGGACAATGGCTGGGGACCTGTCTTTCACTGATGGAAATGAAAGGCCTAGGCACCTCCCCAAAGAAAGGGAGTGGGCTCCAAAGGAAATGATGACCTCTGCTTCCAGAAATCAAAAATAGAAGCCAACCCCCAAATACTAATTCCCTCACTGAATTAAAAAAAAAAAAATCCAAAATCTCTCTTCACCAGGTTCTCTACTAGATAGCCAATGTCCTTCTGTGTTAGATTTCGTTAGAGGCTATAGTCCTGTAGAGGAGGTGAAAGTAATACAAAACAAAATGGGAGAACCTAGGACAGGGCACCACTGGCATCAGAAGCCAGCCCTGGGAAACGTGAGGAGTGGGAGATGAGGCAGGGCTTGGGGCATCCTGGAGGCTCCTTGGAAGGAGATGGAACATGAGCCAAGCCTCAAAGGATGACTCTGCTTTGAAAAATCGAAGGAAGAATATTCAAGTTCAAAGTCCTGATGTGATGATGAGATGCAAATGAGCATGTTGTGTTTGTGGGAAGGTGAAGGAACTCCAGTGGCACCAGCTGTCCTCACTCCCTTTCACCAACTGGGATAGGAAGAGGGTTCATCTAGGTGACAACTCTGATCAACTGGGAATGGCTTCTGGGAGTGCTGTGCTGAGAACAGTATTAAGGCCACCGTGCTCAGCAAAGAAGTGTTGTCATTGATTAGTAATGTCTGCCATAGGTATAGGAGGAGGAAGGAGTGACATATGTTTCAAGAATATGTCACTCTGTCCTAGAAACTGTTGGATTAAGTTCAAAAGAACCTCCAGTGTGGGGACTTTCTTCCTTTCTCCTGTCCTGAATTTAAGCCAGTGGACATGGAGAATAAAGTCTGTGACTTTGAACAATATCTTACTACATTTCTGCCAAGCCCTCAAGCCTAACGGTACCAATTCCCCACTCTTGCTTTTCAAGCTGCTCAGAGGAGCCAGGGTCCTTGTCTCTGCTCCTTTGTTATAAGAGAGAACAGTCTTTTCAACTGGGACAAATAATTTTGGTTCAAGGGAAGACAATGAAGGCATTAAAAGGTGGAAAAGAACAGGGGAAATTCTGCCTATGGATACTTGCCAATACCCATGTGAGCATGTTATTACCTAACGTGTGGTGCTGGGCTTGTATTTCTTCATGTACCCAAGTCTTATCTCCCTATCAGAGCTGTAAGTTCCTTGAGGTCAGGGATTGCTGTCTTTATCTTAGGGGTTGAAGAGACAGGAACTGGGTCTGAACTCTTAGTGTGTCTACCACGCTTTGCATATGGTGGACGTCGTGTCTTTGCATATGGTGGACGTCGTGTCCTTCAGAGCGTTAGATGCTTATAGGATGACTATTGGATTGCTTGAGTCCTGCCGATGACTTGTCTGCTTTAAAGAAAAATCAAATAAAATTGAGCCGTGATCCTCGAGTCTAAGCGATTGGCAGAACATAACAATATGCCATTCATTCCACCCCCTTTCTGGATTTTTTTCTTAGAGCCTGAGCCTTCTCTCAATTCAGAGGATCCTCCCTGGAGGGTGGACGAGGACTGTGTGGGGACAAAGAGAGGACTGACTGGATGGGGCCCCTTTTTAAATATTTTCCCTGGGGCCTGCAGAATGGCATTTTTCCGTTTGCGCTGAAGTTGTCCAACAGGTATTTTCAAAGGATGGATTTCTGCACAATTGGACCCTGGAGGGTGACTTTTCAGGAAATAGTCTCTGATCTTTGATTCATTTAAAAAACTGTATACTGGTCGGGAGAGTGTGTCACTGCAGCAACAAGGTAGCCTGGCCCGCATGCTAAGAAGTGGTTGGGGTGATTCCACATCGTGGTGTTCATGATGAAGTAAGGCTGTGGCACTGTGGAAGGAGCAGGGGGTCGCTGGGGGGCCACATCGAGTCACAGAGAGCCAGATAGACTTAGAAAGCATACAATGGAAGGCCAGCTTAGCTCAGTTGCAAAAGCTCTGCAAAATTAGAAGACAGTTTTAAGAGTGCATACACCTTAAAATTGGATAGGAGGTGACATCTATAGAATATCTGTAGATATCATTATGCAGAGTTTGAGTTTGTCTGCAGCTTCTTAAATTACCAAGATTTAAATCTTTGGTGTGAGAGTATTGTGGCAAATAAGACTAAGTGACATCTCCTTACTTTCAGATTTTGCATCATAGCTGTTTTGTCCAGGATGCTAGGCAGTCGACTAGAGGGTTTGTGCTGATCATCCCACTGTAGGAATTTACAGTTTACAGGGAGCACTAGTGTGTGAGCTACCCGACCCGCTTTGGGTTATAGATGAGAATAATGAGACCTCTATGGGTGCGTGGCCTGCTCACGTGCTTTATTAGTGGCCAGACTAGGCTCAGACTCAGCATTCCTGCTTCCAGGTCTGGGCACTGTCCACCCCATCTCCCTGGCCTTCTGGTGGACAGGAGCTCAGCTGGGTCTGACTCTGGCTACCCTGTGCCCCGAAATGTAGCCCCACTAAAATCCAGCCGCCTCGGCTGCTACACGACAAGGGCAGCATGAAGCACCTTGCCTGCCGCGAAGGAGACTTACACTTTGGAAAAAGTAATACACCTGAAATCAGTCTTGGGCTCACTGTAGGAAAGGGGCTGAAGTGTGTGGAAGCCCGATAGTGTTAGTAGCAGTATGGAGGTTAAGCGTGTGGCCTCTGGGTAGGTCACTCAACCTCTTTGTGCCTCAGTGTCCTCATTTGTAAAATGGTGCCAGTAACAGCATCTACCTTACTGGGTTCTTGAACACACATGCACACACACACACTTTATAGTCCTTGTAATGGTGCTTAGTACATAGTAAGCACACAGAAGGACAGTTGCTAATACTTATGTAAGCGTGTTAGTACCTAATTGTGGCCCTGGTCTTGCATTACTTCATGTGCCCAAGCCTTATCTCCTTACCAAGGTGTAAGTCCCTTGAGGTCAGAGATTGTGCTCTTTATCTTAGAAAGTTCGAGAGACAGGAACTAGGTTGGCTATTACCATACTAGTTGTTATATGTCTTTCCAAAAGGGGGTTTTAGTCGTAGCTGTTTACAACAGCAACTACTCTATTGTATACAGTAGCTCACTTAACGTTTCCATTGTCTATATGAATGAGGCATTAACCCCCCCACTGCAGGGGTGCTGATGGTGTTCATGCCTCATGCCCTGAGCTTGGTCATCAGCTTCTCTTGTGACAGCTTCCTGCTTTGAGTGCTTGCTGACTCTCCCAGCTTTTCTTCTTCAGGGTTTTCTCCTATGCTGTCGGAGGTCTGTTAAACCTGGGAAGGCAGGAGATGATACCCCCTTGACCAATGAAGGGCAAGAGACTCCCATCTTTCTAAGGCTCTGCACTGAAGTATCTGCTACAGTAAGACTTCTCACACTTGAATGGGCGCCAGAATCACCTGGGGATCTAATTAAAATGCAAATTCTGGTCTGGAGGTCTGAGGTGGGACAAGATTCTGTTTTTCTAATCTGCCCCCAGGTGATGCTAGTGGTGATGGTCCATGGACTACACTTGCAGTAGGAAGCTCTACAGGGTTTCCTTTGCAAGTTCCTCAGGGGCTAAACCAGAGTTGGCCTGTAGCAGTACCCAGCACCACAGCATGCTCTGATTGGTCTTCTCTCCTTCCCTGTCTCACCTCTCTCTGGCTTCCTAGGATCACCTCCCAAGTAAACCACCTGTTCTGCACCCACGTTTTTGCTCAGACTCAGGAGCGCCTACAGTAAGGCAGCCCTCATTGATGTGGATCACACACAGTTATACAGAGATGGGGTTCCAGCCTGAGTCCGATCTCCAGGCTCTTTGTACTATACCTTCGTACCTTGTGCTATGCTGCCACTCTAGTGGTCTGTGACCGCTTTATGTTTTGAGCTCAGCTGCAGATAAGTGAAAACCCAAATAACAATGGCTTAAGCACAATAGGAACTCATCTTCCTTGTGTAAAGGCAATTCCTTAGGTATTGAGTTGATGATGTTGATGTGGTAGTTCACAGATTTTTAGCTGAGTGCTCTTCGAGTCTCTTGGCATTTTTGTCATGGTTGGAGAAACACCGCTACACCTCCTGTCACCATATCTGCATTTCAGGAAGGAGGAAGAAGACCAAAGGGCGAAAGGGTACATGCCAATTGAGAAAGCTCTTTTCCTCCTTCTACGAACTTTCTTTGAAGCCCTACCGAAAAACTCCCCCATATATTTCAAAGGCCAGAACTTTCATGTGCCCATTGCAATTTATAAACCCTTCGGGAAAATGTACCTTTTCTGAAAAATTGGTGTGTTGCTGCCCCAGCACAATAGACTCTAGCCAATCATCCCTGTAGGAGATTAGCAAAGGTTTCAGGGGAGTTATTTTTGAAGGCCTTTATGTGATTTTTCCAAAGCTCTGTTGTGTCAAGTTGGGGGGGCAGAGAAGGAGGTGGTGGTGACAGAGGGGGGAGGGCATTGTATCTCTGTTTTAGGTACATTCCTAGGCACCTCCCTGATACCATTCAAGGGTAAGATCTGGCCTGCAGGATTTGAGTTGTCAGGTGGGGACATGGTAGAGCTTTAACTCCAAGCTAGGCTGGCTTTTTCCTAAAGTATAAGAACTCAAAAAACATTTTACAACTTCTGGGACTGATTTTTCCCAAGGACCTCCATCCAGCCAATAGAAGAAATCCATATTCTTCCTATTAACGTGCTTAACCCTGTTTTCTAGTGGACCAGTGATCCTTATTGTAATCCTGATCTCATTATACCAGGAGGGCATCTGCCTCTTCCCAGTCTGGGTTATGCTTCAGAGCTTGATAACACTGTCTCCCCAAGATAGATAACTAACTCAAATAATTTCTCCCTGATCTATAGTTTCTGGTCTCCTCACTCCTCCCAGCACATCCTTCTATTGTGCTCCACATCTCAGCCAGACAGGCATTGGCTTATTTAAGCAGGTATCTCATCCACTGGCTTGTGAGCATCTGCAGTTCCATGTCTTCATTCTTATTCTTCCAAGTGCCTGGAGCAGTCAATTAATTAATTGATAGGTTATAGCAATGATATAACCCAGATCCCTTTTCTCCTGGAATTTGGAGTCTTTTTCTCAAAGTAGGTAGGGACTTTATGTGTTTGTTGATTGAATTAGTTATTCAAAGAATGGTAAAAATTTAAATATAGAAATGTTCTTGAAGATGTTTTTCCTCTGTGTTTTTAGATCAGGCAGCTCAGTTCTACTACCTAAACTCACTGTGTAAATTTAGGCAAATCAACCCATCTGTTCTGTTTTGCCATTTACAAAATGGAGCTAATAAAAATAATGTATGTTGAGTATTTATTATGTGCCAGGTGCTGTTCTAAGAACTAAAGATGTGTTAACTCAGGTAAGTTCTTAGCCTTGAGTTCTTACAAGGTGTAAGTGAACTAATACATGGAAAATACTTAGTATGGTACCTGGCACATGGCAAGCTTCTGTATGTGTCAGTTATTATAATCAGTTATAATCAGTTCTCAGTTCTTGCCCACTATCAATGTTGGGTTTGAGATCTGTTTTCTGTTTGCAGCATCTATTATTTTCAACTCAGGGGAGTATCCTCCAGTCCTCCAGAACCTTCTGCCTTGTCTCTATGTTTCAACCACTTACATTGATTCCTCTGGGCTACTTGCTTCGAATTGCCCTGTTACTCTTTATCCTGCTCCTTCTCTGAAAACATTTCCTTCTCTTGATGGTGGAGGCAAAAAAGGAGTAGATATTTCAGGATTTCCAATAGCTTTCTAAATTTCAAAGTCTATCTACGTAGCCTGACTGCCATTTTCTTTTCTTTCCATGTGACAATAAAAAAAAAAAAAAATCCCAAGTGGTAAGAGTTGGGTAGAAGGCTGCCATTGTATAATACATTCTGTCTATGAGGTGTTTTACAGTTTATAAGGCCCTTTCACCTACATCTTCTTACTGAAGTCTAGCAGCAACTCCAGGAGGTCCTCATTGAACTCGTGGTGATACAATTGCTCATTAAGTTTCAAAGCAGGTTTTAAGGGAGGGGACAGCTGCCTTATGCAATCATCTGGTGGGTTCTTAGTTTAGAATTAGTTAAGCTCTTAATTAAGCTCTGTGTGATGAGCTGAAAAGTGGGCATTGTGGGTAGGGAAGGAAGACTGTATTTTTAATGATGAGCTTCTTGAGGGAAGGGGTGATGTCTGTCACAGAGAATCACCTGGGCTCAGGGGAATAAATGCTTGTTCAATGAGTAAGGGAATGAATGGTGAGGAAGAGCTTGAACGTTTCATTATTTGAATGACCACAGCCAAAATTATTCAAATTTTAAAAGAACTAAACCTATTTAGTTCTCAGTGAGTTGTCCATTGTAGTGATAATTAATTGCAGATGTGGGGACTCTTGAGTCCTCTTCAGGGGCTTGAGGTGTTCATGGGAGAGCAGGAAGAGATGATTTTGGTGAGGGAAGTCCTTAGAAGGGGTCTTTGAAAATCTGGATGCACTTTTGAAATGTACTTACAAAGGACTTACCAAGAAGGAGATCCTGACTAGGAGACTTTGGAATGGGGAGAAATGGAGGAGATAAATGGAGCAACAGAACCAAGAATCTCTGCACACTTGTGCTTGAAGGCAGGGGATGGACCTCCTGGTTGTTTGACTTTAGAATTCTTTCATTGTGTCTTGTTTCACATTTGACCTAGTTTCCTGCGCAGCCTCCTAACGGTTCTTACTTTTTGTGTGTGTGTGTGGGGGGGTGGGTAGGGGGAGTAGGGGTAGGGGTGAAGGTAAAGAAGGTTCTGGAACTCTTATGAGATTCTGATGACAGTTATGCAATCCCTCTAGAAAAAAATGCACACATGCACACAAATAGACAGCTCTGCTCCCCAAATCAGAGGACCTGGTTTAACACCTCCTGTCTCTTACCACACTTCCCAGAAGGAGGGATTAATTGTCCTTTCTTACAAATGTTCTTAATGTGCCCCATTGTTCCCCACTTTGTCCTCTTTTTGAGAGCAATTATCACCCCCTGTCCAAATCACACTTTGTGCTATCTTGGGCTGTCTTCAGTTCAGCACTTTTGTAGTGAGCTCAGATAGCTGCTGGGGAAAGGAGGGATTATCCCTATCTCCAGTGGTCCATTATCTAGGAACCACCTATTGATTGCCTGCTTTCCACAGAACCGACGAGCATCGTCCTTAGCTTTGGCTATATCTCTGGAAGCAGAAAGAAGGTGAGGTTGATGCTGGAAGAATTTGCTGAGGAATTTAAAAAGCCAGCTGTAATTTATTTATTTTGGTGGTGGTGGTGGGGAAACGGGGTCAGAAGGGAGGGAAAAGAGAGATGAATTATATAATGATTGATGGCTGATGACATCACCATGCTCTTTCTTGAATTGTACTTGTAGGAGATGATTAATCAAAGGTACTTGAGTTCCACCAAACTGTTCCCTCTCCTGACCCTCATTTTTTAAAAAATTTTATTTTATTATGTTATGTTAATCACCATACATTACATCATTAGTTTTTGATGTAGTGTTCCATGATTCATTGTTTGCGTATAACACCCAGTGCTCCATTCAATATGTGCCCTATTTAATACCCATCACCAGGCTAACCCAACCCCCAACCCCCCTCCTGACCCTCATTTTAATTTTGCCATAGTGATCTACCAGGTTATTTTGCTTATACTGATTCCCAAAGTTGAGTGTTTTTGGCCAGTAGAGACAAGGCACGGACTTTTATTACTTCCCTTCTGCTGGGTCTCTTGTATAAGTTCCTCCAGATGGGCTTTTTCCTTCCTGAGCTATTGATTGGCTGCCTTTGTCACGGGCTCAGTGATTTCGGATTTCCTGTTGCTGGAAAAAAAAAAAGAGAGAAATGAAGAAGAGTTGTTGGTTGAGGCCTTCCTCAGACACTCGGGGCCGTCCCTTGAGTTCACCGTTCCTACTCTTTTGTTTACCTTTATAAAAATAACTTGAAGACATATAGGACACATCAATAGAGCCACCCACATTTGCAGTGAAAGCTTATTTTTAGTGAAAATAATTATGCTAGAATATTCATTCAAGCAATGCTTACTAGGATCTGCCATGCATAAGGTGCTGTACTTACTTTAAGGAAACAAACTGTTGAAAATGTTTGCCGTTAGCTTTTGTGTTATTGGTATGTGAAGAATACTGGGCGAGCCCAGCAGATGTTCTCATGCTTCTTTCTTCCTACCCCTCTTCCAGATGTTCGAGGATCTAGACTCCCTTTGCTTTCTGTATCACCTCTAAACTTGAATTGCCACCTCGTGTTGGTCCATCTATTTGGAATCTACACCTCTTTGCATCTCAGGAGCATTTTACTTTTTTGGGTGTGTTTTTCAGTTTGCTTGCTTGGCTTGAAGGTAGCCATTAGTTAGCTACTTTAAATTTTACTTTGCTAACATGCAGTAGTAGAAATACCACATTTCTAGCTTTTCTTGGTGTCACCTCAATACTCAGCATGGGCTCTCAAGTTTATTGAACCACCCAGGGTCAGAAATATGAGCTTGGCTTTTTGTTGGGCTTGACCTATTGACCCAGGAGAGCAGCTGGTGTGGTTCCTACAGCTGCCCTGGCTTGTGGAGCCTTTTACCCAAAGGAGCTCCCTTTTATGGACTTCTCTGGGAGGAGGGCTATTCCTGAATGGATTTCTCTCTGAAGGCTCTATGAGGCCTGGCAGAGAAAACAATGATAAGGAGAAGACAAACAGAGAGCTGAAGGATTACCTCACAAGAACAACACATCAACAATGAGGAAAACTGCTTTGAAGTGAAGTGAACCCCTGAACTTTATTAGTTGTTCTACCACAACTGGAGGGAAAACAGAGAGGAGCACAAACTCTTTCAGGTTGTGAGGGAGAGGCTGTTTCCCTGAGGGTGGTACTGTGGCAGGGGAGACGTTAGTGAATTTGGGCATGGCTGACTGAGGGCCTTTGTTAGGAATTATCCAGAGATGCCAGTTGTCCAGCAATCTAGACTGCGCAGCCCCCCCCCCCCCCCCACTCACTCCTTGAGCTCCTCTGAGCTCTATTCAAATGCCCACGAAAGCCCTTATCTGCTGATCACATTATGCTGAGTTAATCTGCTTCCCCTGACTACAGAGCTCTTCCAAGATAAGGACCTTTTCCTATTCTCTCTGAATCCCCAGGGCCTGGCCTAATGTAGAGCCCAATAAACACCAATTAAATGCTGCCATTGCATCCTACACCCACTGCCATCCAGCGCTCTTACACAATGTGGTTAATTCTCTCCACTTCCCTGCCTCCCCTGCTCTGTTGAGCACTTAGGAGACCGGGGACCATTTCTAAGCACTTTGTCTTCACAAGACCTGCAGGAGTGCCCAGGGCCTAGGAGGCTAACTACTATGTGGTGTTTGTAGTGTGCATGTGAAGGAGAGACTAACCCAGGTGGTCGCCCTGGCCCTGCCCCCACCATGGCTGACATCTGAAGAGAGTCACCCTACCTTGCTGGGCCTATAAAGCCATCTTTATGGATCTGAAATATTCTAATAAAAGCTGAAATCCAGGCAGCTATTCTGGATATCCCTGGTGGGATAAACTGCAGAAATCATTAAGAGTTAGAAGGCCTGGATTCTAGTTCTCAACTAATTGACTGATGGCCTTGGGTAAGCGCCAAAACATGGTGGCAATAATACTCATGATGTTTACCTCATAGAGTGTTTATTTTTTATATTTATATTGACTATTTTAAAGAAATATAAAAGTAATATGTGCTTGTGATAAGTACTATATGATAGAAGAAAATAAGGTGAAAGATCAAAGTTCCATCCTTCTTCCCCCATCAACCTCTCTCACACGGGGTCTATCTGCCACTCACCCAGGTCTTTTGGGGATGTGGTGAAATCACATGACTTAGCCTAGAAATGAAGTGGTGTGTAAACATAGGGTACTCCACATAGATGCCAAGTATTGTCATTACTACTACTGTTAGTAGTAGTGATGGTGGTTGGAGATAAAGAATTTGTATTTGAGAATTCCAAAGTGAGCTAGCTGGGAGGTAGGGGGATGTATTTTAATAGCAATGCCACCTGTGGGAATAATGTTCTCTTGCAAATCCCCTGATGGCTTCAAAATGTCCACTGCTGAACCCTTCCAGGTTAGGAGGCAGGAGGAATTCGTGGTGATTCAGAGTGTGGGGGTCAGAATGCTTGCGGCAGACCCTGCTGCACCACTTCACACTATGGCACCTCTGGGAAGTGCCATGACCTTTGAGCCCAACTCTATTCCTCTGTAAAATGGAGGTAATGAAAGTATGCTCCTGGGTGGCTCAGTCATTAAGTGTCTGCCTTCGGCTCAGCTCATGATCCCAGGGTCCTGGGATCGAGCCCCTCATCGGGCTCCCTGCTCGGCGGGAAGCCTGCTTCTCCCTCTCCCACTCCCCCTGCTTGTGTTACTGCTCTTGCTGTCTCTCTCTCTCTGTCAAATAAATAAATAAAATCTTAAAAAGAAAAAGAAAGTATGCTCCTCATAGGATTGAGTGAGTATACATGAAGCACTTAGCACAGGTCCTGATATATAGTGAGTGCTCAATAAATGTTAGCGTATGATTAGTGAATCCCTGGACAGATGGCCATAGGAGAGCTGCCGGAAAAGATATTTGCCAGTTATATCTACTTTGAAACAAACTGTTCTGGAATTCAGTGCCTCCTGATGGTTCAGCAAACATTTGGAAGAAGAGATTCCAGGTTTCTTACATTTAAAAACAGCTTTCCCTGAATCAATAAGGATCCTCTTGGCATTTCGCATCTTCTGTACTTGAGCATCTCACCTTCCTGCACAGGATACCACCATGTATAGTTGTCAGGTGTAAATCCCGATGTATGAGCCTGAAACCCAATGAGAATTCATTCCTTGAGCAAATGTACCCAGAACTTGCTTTGGAGAGAATCAAAGGCCGCCTTGCAAGATGGCCTCTTCTATCTTATTTTTATTTTTTTAATTTTTAAAAATGTTTAAAAAGATTTTATTTATTTATTTGTCAAAGAGAGAGAGAGAGCACAAGCAGGGGGAGTGGGAGAGGATGAAGCAGGCTCCCCGCTGAGCAAGGAGCCCGATGCAGGGCTCCATTCCAGGACTCCAGGATCATGACCTGAGCCAAAGGCAGACACTTAACTGACTGAACCACCCAGGCATCCCTATTTTTATTTTTTCATAAAAACATAAATTGACAAATGGGTAATACCATATATCAGTGTGACAGCATTCCTAATTAATTTATTGGCTTTGGTGCATACAACATGGGTTTTCTTACTAAAAATGTTCAGCTGGAAGCATGTCTTCTGCTCCTTGGATTTCCCATTAGGTTTACAAATAAAACTGTTGCCCTGACTGATGCTTTCTGGGGAGCCTCTCTGCCTTTTAAATATTCTCTATCAATCTCCCTGCTATTTAAACTGGTTCTTAAAGATTTTATTTATTTATTTGAGAAAGAGAGTGAGAGAGACCACAAGCAGGGGGAGAGGCAGGGGGAGAGGCAGAGGGAGAGGGAGGGGAAGATTCCCCGCTGAACAGGGAGTCTGATGTGGAGCTCCATCCCTGGACCCTGGGATCATGATCTGAGCCAAAGGCAGATGCTTAACCGACTGAGCCACCCAGATGCCCCTCCCCCTGAAGTTTAAAGAAGTTTCTTTCCCTTACAGTTTAGCTGTCAGGGGGCATGGCCTTTGCTTAGAGTTTGGGGGGTGGGGGGTGAGGTGTTCAGAAAGATGGCAGGGGAGGGGCAGGTTCTGCAGCCCCCTGGCATTCCCTGGCGGAAGTCCTATGATGTACATCCCAAGGACACCAGGTGTTTATTTATTCTTGGTTTCTAGGCTTCAGTGGGGGTTATTTTCACATTGTTTCCTGTGGGCTCCGCTTGGCCTCACATCAATTCTGCCTGATGCCCACAACTTCCAGGTCTGTTTTGACACACAGTATGGGTCTGGGAACCCCACAATGTCCCAAAAACATTTACTTGACCTGACAGGGCCATCTTTCTCTTTTCTGGTGAAATGAGGCCTGCCAGAACATAAGGGCTTGAGGACTTTGGACCTTCTTAACACTGTCAAAATTTAGCTTCCAAGTGTAAATCTTGCTGTGGTTTCTGTCCCTAATTTCTTTGTCTTGAGAATCTATGCTCTTTGGCTAACAGCAAAGGGCCGGTTGGTTGCCTGCCTTTACAGTTTGGTCCTAAGGTCCATGGGAATCTGAGATCAGCTGTGAAGTATGCTCCTTGGAGGGAACAGAGCCCTGAAACCCAGCTTTGCAACCATTGTGGCTTGTGGTGAAGTGTCTTGGGCATGCTGTACAGGGATTTAGGCCAGAACGTGGAGAGGGGATGTTCACCTGCATTTCCTGGAAGGCCTAGCAGAGAAGCCGCAGAAGACAGCCTGGGCTTGGCTCTGAATGCCAAATAGGCGCTGACTCCAAGCCTTCCCCACGGCTGCCCCGAGATAGCACCCAAAGGAATCAGCCATTAAAATGAGGGGCTTAGGCAGTGCTCCCCATCTTTTGCCCCCCTTTTGGGAAATGTGTGAACACTGTGGACAGGGTCCCCTGGAGCATGCATCACCTTGCTCAACACTGTGCACTGGAGACTTATTTCTATCTCAGGGAGACCTGCCAGACTGAAACGTCTAGGGCTATTCTATCTTGAACGCCAAATGCATCATGCAGGTCATTTCCTTGCCTTTGACACAGTATCTGCTCTCCTGTGAGCCATGTTTATGCACTTTGAGCAGTCTTGGTTAAATCCCAAAGCCAAATGGTCTTCAGATGCAGGAAGCGCCCGGTCACTTGGCACTGAGGAAAACTTAATACGGCCATAAACATTTTATGCGGGTCTTTACCACTGTTGTTTAATTAAGTCTCACATTACAGTGCTCTGGGATTGCAGCACTGTGCAGCTGGGTGACAGATGGGTGGGCTAGGAACAAAAAGCAACCGTGAGGAGTTCAGTGGGTCTAAAAGAGAACCAGCTCGGGAATTGGGCAGACTAAGGCTTGAATCTTGGCTCTGTCCTGTAAGTGAGTGCCCGGACCTCTCAGAACCTTGTTTCCCTCGTCTGCAAAATGGGGTCAGTACAACAGAAACTCTTGAAAGGTGAAGATTTATTAAACAGTGTGTAGAAGGTAAATTCCGGGAGCTCACCACTAGGGTATGGAGGAGAATGCCTGGCTCGTTCTGGGCGTGTGACTCGAGGTACATGTGTTATCCCAGTGTTGGTCTCAGTCCTGGCATAGGACTGGCACTTGTGTTTCATGCAGTTTGTTTGCAGGTTTGTTCCTCCTGATTTGAGTTTCCTAGTTTCAGATTCAGGGCTTGGCAATGCTGACAAAACGCTGGCCTCACTTCTTTGTACAGAAGTTTTTGCGGATCTACAGGGGGCACAGATGTGGGTCCGTGGATCCATCCCTTATTTCATTCCTGGAGGTTGCTGTCATCGGACCCCTCCCGTCTGAGAGAGGCAGCTGGCTGTGCTGGAAGGTTCTGTAGGATAAGAACAGGTGAAACCAACAGGCCTGTGTAAGGTTTGAACCCTGGCCTTGTTGTTTTCATGTGTGTAACAACTAAACTGGGGGCATAAAGGCATAATTCAGGAAATCCCCATTTCCAAGTACTTCTTTTTGTTGTGTGGATTCAGATATAAAGGGTCAAGGAAATTAAGAAGGGAAAATTAACTTCATGAAACAGATAATTAAAAGGTCTTGATTATCTATCTATCATCTATCTATCTCTCTATCTTTCTATCATCTATTATAGATAATAATAGAGACTCACAGTGTCTAGAAGGATGTTTGTTTATATACATCCCTTATCATGGAGAAAAAACCACTCATTATTGGGTCATCTCCTTAAGTGAGATTCAAAGCTCCTTTGTCTTTATCCACTTGTTGTTCATCTGTTCATCATCTGTCTATTGTCCATCTGTCCGTCAATACACCCATCCATCCATCTATCTGCACCTACTATATTCAAGGGACAGTGAGGGCTGAAGGTTGTAAGTACCATACTTACCTTTTGTATGGAGCCAGGTTAGGGTAATGCTTTAGTTCTTTGGTTTAGGAGTTCGACAGACAGCCTTGGGTTTATATAGTCCTACTCTTCATTGACTCCCTAAGGAAACTTCAGTAGGTTGTTTACCTATTGAAGCACCAGTTTCCTCATCAGAAAAATGAGGACAAGAATATCCTCTCGTGAGGAACAAAGGAAATAATATATGGAAGTGTTTTGCCTTGGGTTGGAAATGTATTAAATCCTCATAAAAGTAAGTGACACATTGTGTGATGATAGTTAATGCTCACTAAATAAAATATAATTGCATAATTGGTCCATCAGTGAAGACAAAGCACCTCTCAAATGCTTACGTATTGTTTAGCTTGCAAAAATTCAGCATGGGTACAAGTTTCAGGCCCACAACCCATGTATATGCATGTGCATATCCATGCTTTGTGAGTGAGTGAGTGAGTGAGTGTGTGTGTGTGTGTGTGTGTACATGAGTAATCAAGGAATGCATACTCTGTGGAACAAAGTTTCCCTACAGGCTTCTGGTGACAAATTCGATATCCATTTAGATTCTCAGGTGAGAACTTTAGATGGTATTACCTTCCTCCCCAACACCAGTTTTATAAACTATAAAGCCTTTGGGAATCTGTATTTCAGTTGTATGCCTTATATGGTCTTTGCTATTAGTAGTTCCTGATGTTGTCTTGGTTGAGACCATTTTGTTTTTTTGTGATGAAACTTGTCTTCTGTGCTTGGAATGACAGTGATTATAGCTATTAGCAATTTGTTGCCTTTAGTTATTAGTTGGGTATTCTTTCTTAATACCCTTATTTCTCACTATCCTTATTCCTATCATGGTTTTATTCAGACTCTTCACATGCATCTTATAAAGTAAATTAAAAAAAAACCCTTAGTATTCAGGCAAATGAAAAAGGGGAGATTTAACTTTCTGGAAGTAGGGGGTGATTTTCATGTCTTGATATAGGAGACTCTGGAAGAGGCTCTGTCTTCAGCTGGAAACTGATTTGTCCTGGTTTAATCATTGCTGGAGGGAAGGTCCTGGCTCTCATACCAAATATTTCCCACTTATGCTTACCAGGTTGGTTGTGACAGATATTTTATCTCAAGTGTCTTCATAGAAAATCTTAATGGCGTATCTAGAAAACTATATAATAGCATCTGGAAGCACAGACCAAAGATATGATGCAAGAAATAAAGCAAACCAGGAGAATGAAACAAGCCTGGGACATGGTATTTTAGACCCTGATGAGGAGTGGATAATGATGCTTCTAGCCTAACTGTGGGGCTTGGGATTAGGGAAAATAAGCTAGAGAAATAGACCACCCAGGCTGAGATGGGTAAGTGTTCATTCCTGTTTTACAATTTGAAGTATAATGAAAATTAATTTCTCGGGAGAGCATCAATTCCTTTGTGTAAGAGAATAACAGCGGGTCAGATGTGTCATATAAAACCCACTTGCAATGAGTTGGTTCTGTGCCAAGGTTCACAGCACGGGAATGCCACCTCCCTGGCCCTCCAGAATGTTGACAAGAGGCAGAACCGAAGACCAGGGAGCCTGGGGGTGGCATCTCCTGGAGTCTGTTTTAGGCCTCACTGATCAAAGTGGCCTGGCCATATCCTTTTAAGTCACAGACAAGAGGGAAAAGGGCCAGAGTTCAGGCTGAGGCAAACGTGGCTGAGTCAGAAGGAATTCCATTGACAAGTTAAGGAATAGCAATTCCTCTGATACTCAATGTGCAGCCGAGGATAAAGAAGATACTGGAAATGTGTGCAAGGAGCCATATGCAAGAATGTTCATAGCGGCACAAAAACTTTGGAATTAACTTAAATGTCTATCAAGAGGAGACTGGACAAATGAATTGGGCTGCATTTATGCAGTGGAATAATGGACAGTGATGACAAGGGAATAGATGAGCTCAAGTATTAGCACGGATGACTTGCAACTCTACAATGCTGAGCAAAAGAGCATAGTGAAGAAAATACGTGGTACGAAATCGTTTAGATAAATTTCAAGAAAGTATAGAACAATACTATGTATTGTGTTTGGATGGATATATATATATTTATGTGTGTGTGTGTGTGTGTAGAAAGTATTTAAAAATGCATGGGAATAAGAAAAACCCAATTTAGCTTAGTTTAGTGGTTATCTTTGGGGAGTTGGGGAGGGGGATATCACCAGGAAGTTGGGGGACACACGAGGTATCAATTGTATGGATGTCTTATCCTTTAAGGCAGGCAGTAGGTACCCACATGTTTTATAATATTACTCTTTCTAGATTTTTTTGTAAATCTGCAATATTTCATGACAGCTTAGGCACATCCTCCTAATGTGCATGGAGAATGTGTTGAGAGTCAAGAGGGAAGCTTTGCTCAGGGAGGAATCTTGGAGGGTTACCAAGAAAGATAAAGTGATGCCGTGCTTTGCAAGAATAGGTGCTTCATGTGTATTTGCTGACTTAATGTAGGCTGGGAAGGAAAGAATGCAGAGTCAGAAAGTCCTAGAGAAGGTGAATGAGATGAAAGGCATCTGGGAAGAAGAAAGTTTGGAGCCGGCGATGTGTGGAAAGTAGCAGCACATGCAATAAAGGAAGATCAGTGAGCTGGACGGGTGCTGTGAAAACCAGCCAAATGCCCCACTTCCTTGGCTCCAGAGGTTGGGAAGGATTTTCACTGCGTTGGGAATTCCTGCTGCCAGAAGGTCATCTTCTAGGTGCTGCCTGTCATTATGCCTTAAGTGGTTTCTTAAGAAATTATTCTTACAAGGGAAAGGAGGAAAGAAAATGAGTTTGAGTTTGTCCCTACAAGAAAGTAATCAGAAGATGGGGACCGGTGTTATGATTAATGAACTGCTGTATATTAACCACTGGTACACGATGGGTTTTGGGGAGTCGTACCATATATCTTCATTATTATTATTTCTTTGCTTGAGTGATTTATTCTCCTGGACTCTGAGAACACAAGTGAGGCTTTTAGAGTTAGCAGGCAGGAAAATGTCCATTTTTTACCCTACTTAAAACTGGTTACTCAACAAAGCCCACTGGTACCCTGAGCCCCTTTGATGTTGATCAGTAGACGTTGCGAATGTATCAGACAAATTCATTTTTTTTTTAAAGATTTATTTATTTGATAGACAGAGACACAGCGAGAGAGGGAACACAGCAGGGAGAGTGGGAGGGGGAGAAGCAGGCTTCTGGGTGAGCAAGGAGCCCGATGCGGGGCTCGATCCCAGGACGCTGAGATCATGACCTGAGCCGAAGGCAGACGCTTAACAACTGAGCCACCCAGGCACCCCAGACAAATTCATTTTTAACTGCTCACTGAGGGCTTTGTGATTATCATCTAGTTGTTGTTCTAGCCATTTGGACAGACCTTTACTGAACAATGTTGAATTAATCAGGCGGAACGGAGGCCAGCTCTGTCCATTCCTTTTGTCAGGATGGAGTGAACCCTGGACTCAAAGCTCGTGGAAATCTGGGGCTGAGGGGGTCTCTGCCTGTGCTCCCTCTTGTTATGTTGTCTAATTTAAACATTATTTTTAGTTCGCCTTCTTCCTCCTCCCTTGCCTTGAGCCTCCATGGCTCAAACTAGTAAAGGCAGTTTTGAGGAAGGAAATGCAAAATAGCAAGAGATAGCACTGCTTGCTTTCTAGGTTAAAAAGACTATTTGGGGGAAATGAAGTTCTGTCTCTCTAATGACATTATTTAGTTTTGCATCCTATTTTAAGTCGGAGGGTGAAGCGAGCCAGATCTCTTTCCAGCCATTCTTAACTCTTTAATTCAGGTAGGGGCTCCCTCAACAGGGCTTTTATGTCCTGGTGGAATGCAAGTCTATTTTAGGAAATCCTTGCTGGATTGAGAAAAAGCCAGTATAGTATAATTATGGTGACCAAACCACGTGTCCCAGATTTTCCAGGATGGTCTCTAATTCATGTTGTTTGAGGCTTTTTCAACAAAGGCAGTTTATTTTGTGTGTATCAACACAGAGTCTGATAAAGGGTATATGTATGTGCATATAATATATATGTACCTCCCCTCTCCCCCACACATACACTTATGATTTGTGGGTTTATTTGCATGAAGTCTTCTTTAGGATCCTGTGGCTTCAGAACATGTGATCCAGCCAGTACTGTAGAAATAGCTAAGGAGCTGAGCAGCCTTGAACAAGTCAGTTCCTGTCAATGGGTTTTCTCGGTTCCCCGCCACCCAGCACATGGCAGGATCTCAGTAACTGTGCTGGACAGGACCAAGTGTCAGGCCCTTCTGAAATTCTCTCTGGGTCTTTGTCCTTTCTTCCTGTCCCCTGTACTTGCCTCAGTCTTCACCTTGTATGATAGCTCACCGTTGTCTTGCACGTCTCCCTCACATTCTGCAAGAGATCAGGGGCTGGAATGGTCTTTACATTCGTTATCACCATTGGTTAGCACAGTGCCAGGCAGATATATGATAAAAAAATGACTGGAAGGAAATGTACCAAAAAGATAACAATGGTGAGACAATGGGGGATATGTTATTCTTTATATACTTTTTCAAATTTTCCTCCTTTCTTTTAACCAGCAATAGGTATTACTTAAAGAATCAGAAAAATAAAAACAATAAATGGTATTTTTTTTTTTTTCCTCTGAGCACTCAGGATCAGAGAGGGATCTGAGGAGCAAGATGAGCAGATTTCCATGCTGAAGACTGTTGCAGCATCCTCTGCCTCAGCTCCTGACATGTGGGAGCAGCTCACTCCTCCTTCAGGTCTCCCGTAAACTGGGCCATGCCACTGGGACAGATGGCCATGGGTGTCAGGGCTGAGGACTCAGTCTCCTGTGGGCTGTCCCCTTCCAGGGGTTGATTTGAGCTGTGTCATGGTAATCAAGCACAAGTCAACTGAATGCTTCATATACTAAATTTCCCAGCAGCTAGCAGTCACTCAGGATTCTGGACCCCTGCCTGTGCCTTCACTGGGGGCTGAGCTTGAGTGATGGGCCATGCCCTAAGTGGAAAGGCTGTGTAAGAATGTGGTGTTTTGAGATAGGATGTGGATTGTCTCCAATGGTGGGAAGAAGAAGGCCTTCCAGGGAAGGAAGCAACTTGTAGAAGGGCATGGTAGTGGGAGTAAGGTTGGCCTGTGTGTTTAGTGTTAGGGGGTAGCAGGGAAGTGGGTGACGGGTGGGAACAGGGAAGAAAATGTGCAATCTAGAATGGAAGGTGCTAAATTAGGGAGACTGGGAAATTAGAACGGAGAACTGGGGATGGGTCAGGTGTGGAAGGGCCGCGAGAACAGTACAAAGGCATAGCCTTGAACTGGTTGGTGGTGAGGACCCACTGTGAGGCTCTCAGGGGAGGAGGTAATGTAATCTAACTCCTCAGGGCTACAGATTCTTCCCATAGATCAGAATGAGCCATGAAAATGGTTAAGAACGTGGGCTCTGGGTGATGCTACCTGGGTTGATTCCTGGTTCCAAGTTGATATTAGCCATCTGCAAAATGGGAATAATGATAGCCCCTTCTCACAGAATTGCTCGGGGGCCAAAAGAGCTAATTCATGTAAAATATTTAGTACAAAGCCTGGTACATCTCAGGAGCCTAATAAATAGCTGTCATATGCAAATTAATATTAATACTCATTCAATCAGTGTGGGAAAATGGTAATAAGTTTGAGAAACCAACTATTAAAAACAATTAGAAATTATTCCATTAAAGGAGTGAGCTTGAAAATCTTTCAGTATCTTTGTTGGAAATTCCCATCCTAAAGTCTGGCTTTATTTACTGTCACTTAGCTTTTGTGAAATATTTACGTTGGCAGGTTACTCAACTATAATTTCTGTTCGTTATCCCCCTGAGGTTGGTGAGGAAGATTAGTTTGTTTATCTTATATTGCAGAAGACAGACATAGATATAAATACAATGATATTTAATTACAACATCTCTTCCGTTAGCATTTACCACAGTTATCAGAGCTTCTATGGGGGAACACAGTCAGGTAAGGGGATGATGGTGGTCAGGCTCTTCTGTGCTACGAAGAAGAAGATAGTGAACCATTCAAAGAGACAGGGTGGTTCCTTCTTGGCCATATATAAGGCCCAGTCCTTGAAGAAAGTTAGGAATGACTGGAATTGCTAAAACAGGATGGGCAAAGCCAATCAAATACTTCACACTCTTTAGAACCTTAGTTATACCTTTGGATGCTGTAGCTTAAGTTATCCCTAATGAAAATGTAACTACCTTTGGGAGGGATACTATTTTTGTGCCATTATCGGTGGACTTCTTAGGTGGAGAATTATAATCCAAGCCAGAGGACAACATTCCCAAGCTCAGCTGCCACTGTGACATTCCTATGTGCTGGACATACGTGACTCCTTTTAATTGATAACAATGGTGAGCTGAGAAGGTCCCCTGGGGGATATGACTCATGGTGAGTCAGGTGCACATGGAGGTTGGATCCAACCCTATTGTCTTTTGCCAAAAGGTCTTTACCATGCTCCAGCTGGAATACCAGTGGAATTCTGTAATGTGGATCTGATGGAAGGAAAGGCATTCTACGCCAATGGTCTCTAGGGCTACCTGGCAGCACCAGTTAGCACTGAAGTGGTTGGCCCCAGGTCCACTGTGCTGGTTCACCACACAGATGAGGACAGTAGCTCAGGTGGGCTGTGATCCAGGGTTGCTATTTGGTCTATGGATCCCAGAGAGGAAGGTGTGGAAGAGAGGCCTAAAAGAGAAGGAGAAGGGCACCAAAACTAGTCCTGTGCCCGTCACTGTTTTGCTCAGGGCACAGCCTTAACATTAGGGGCTTCCCAGATTCCAGCTTCTTGCCATACATGATGGCTGGTCCTTTCCGGAAATGAGCTAAGTGCCTGTGCGGGGCTTCAAACCACAGCCCATGGGACTGCATCTTGTGTCCTCCTCTCTGACCCATGCTAGGCTCCTTTGAGGGAGAGAGGCCCTTGGTAGGGGGAAAAGAATGACTTCCTGTCCTTTTGCTTCTAGAAAAATGTTGTACCCCAGGGTCAAGCCCTTTGCATTTGGCCACTTAGGTGGGTCATGTCTGTTGGTCCTTTTCCTGCTATGTGTCCATTTCCCTCCCTCTAGAAATAGCATTCCAGTTTTTCTTTGAATCAGCATCCCTTCCTCAGTCTTAGCCCATGTGGGCCAGATGGGGCTGTATCCACCTCCTAAACCCCCATGCACATGTATACGTGTGTGCATGTGTGTGACCTAGGCCTGGTTGACTGGCATCACTGTGCTTGGTTCAGAGATGGACATATCAGTCAGACTGGACCACTAGGCATTAGTTCTGGGGTTTTTAACATCACTATCTCCAAAGAGATGCTTTTTTTCTCCTGGGGTTGTTAACTTGGTAAATGGATGTAAACTTGGAATTCCTGGTAGAAATCTAAGGGAGCAGGTAAGAAGAACTTGCCCAGAAAATACAGTAAAACTAAGAGAGAGAGAGACATGTTCCCGAAGTTATCATTCAAGTGCCTGGATCCAACTGTGCCTGAAGACATGATATAGATGTTTTTTCTCTTAGTTACAGAGCAGAATAAATTATCTTTGTTGTTTGAGCTGTTTTGAACTGGTATGTCTATTACTTACAGCCTAGAAAATCTTGGACAATAAAGGCCACATTCTGGATTATCGAAAGTTGTACAATTAAATTTATAAACTATATTTTCCTGAGTACCTTTACATGTTGTCTCTGATATACCAGCAGCCAGCCACGCCTCCAGGACCACAACAGTCGTAGGTGGGAGGAGGGGTGGTACTTTCCCATCTCTAGCACTTGTGGCTATTGGTTGGGATGTAGAAGAGAGAGCCTGAGGGAATGTTCAGTTGAAGAGCTTTCGTGAACCAAGATTTTCCAGATAACTTCCATTTTCTCTGTTTGTATTCTGTAACACTGAAAAATCCCCAGGCAAATATTGGGATTCTGGGTTATGTTGAAAGGGCATAAAAACCATCTGCTGAAATGAAAGTCAAGTGTATCCTGAGTGGTGCTTTCAGGGATCTGAAACATTTCAGAAGAATGTTACAAAGTTCTGAACTCACCCTTTTAGCACTTGCCTGGACCCTAGAGTGCTCCTCATCCAACACCCTCATTTCAGAGGAGGCAAGATTCAGCGAGACAAGGGAGTTTTGGTAAGGCCTCCCAGCTAAAGTAATTGTAGATTGTTATCCCTGAGAGAGAGACCCTCTGATTTCCTCATGGAGACCAGAGACTAGACCCTTTGCTTCCTGTATTAGGACTCTCCAGTTGCAAGTGACAGATAACAACTGAAACTAGCAAGAGAGGACTTTATTGCTGTCAACAGCTGCATAGTCCAGGATCACAGTCTAACTTCAGGTAAGGATGGATCCAGGAATTCATAATTACATCATAAAGACAGAGTCTTTTTTCCTCTGTATTAATGGCACTGCTTTCCCCTGTGGTGGCTTTAATTCTCCAGCAGATTCTTTCCCCCTAGTGGCTTCTGGCAGCAGGAAGATTTTATTCTATCCTATTAGTCATTCTAGGTGATAAAGAGCTTCTACTTTCCAATAGTGCCAGCAGATTCCCAGGGCTCATGTTCACTGGCTCAGAGAGGGTCACCCTGGATCAGTCAGCGTGCCCAGGGATTGACGGTGCTGTGAGCGTCATGGGGCCGCTCCAGGCTTCAGCAGCTCAGGGATGGGTGGGCTCCACTCAAACCAGCTAGATGGGCCAGGATGGGGGAGGGGTGGCCAAACAGAATGTGCTGTTGCTCCCCAGGGGAGGAAACAATAGTTGCCCACTACCCTTACCTTGAGCCAGGAGGGGGCCTGGGGGACGCCAGAGCTTTTATGTGGGGGCTAAGTCCCCTGGCTCAGTAACAGCATCTGGCCCTAGGCTGGCAAGTTGCCCTTTCAACTCAGCAGTGTGACCTCTGAGGTTTTACTTAACTGTGGAGATGAGGTTTCCCAGCAGGAGTATCAGTTTGGCCATTTCTAGTGGCCTTGCCTCTGATAAATATCCCCATCTTGGCTGCACGCCTCCATTTTCTGGCCATGATAGGGCACCCCGCCAAGCATATCTCAGACAAATATCTGTATTGTTTGTGGCGTGATTGTGACTTCCTGTCTTCCAATTTAGTTTTCTCACTTGCTTCTCACTGTCTGGGTCATTTGATATTACATCTGGTGCTTCCTGTTTTTTAAGTCTCCGACTCTAGTCATCCAACTGAAGAAACCAGGGGTCAACTTCTTCATAAGTGATGCCCGCTTTAGTCACTTGTTTTGGTATACCAATTGACATTTGCGTAAGGAAAGCTGTCAGGTGTCTGCTGGTTTTCTCAGCCTCACATACTTCCCTATTTATGAGTTTTTGTTTTTCAGACATTGGGACTTTCTCTCCCTTGTGTGGACGTGGTGGTGGGGGGAGGGGCGACCATTCGATGGTGGCTTTCTCTCCCTGAACGAGCTCCCTGCCCCATCAGGGTCCCGAGTCCCATGGGTCCACCTCTCAGAACAAGGCTGCTTTGGGCGTGACACACTGAGCCACACTCCTGGTGCCTCCCCTCTCTCCTTTCCCAATCCTGGGGTTCACTGGCCTCCCTTTTCCTCTCAGCCTCGAAGGGGTCAGGTCTGATGAAAAGCCTTTAGTCAGGCCAGCAAAAGAGCTACTAAAAGCAGATTTGCTTTTTCTTGCCCAACAGAGAGAAACGTTTTAGTCACTAAAATTTGCCCTTCCTTTAGCCTTTGTTTCCCCAGGATGGCCTGACTTGGGAGGAAGGGAATAGAGCCCTAAGACATTTATATCAAGGAATAGACTATTTATGATATCACTTGCACAGCTTACTGGCCCTCTGGGGAGAGGAGATTTGCTGGCCTGAGCTCTCCCAGACTTAAATCATTTCTTTCTTCGTCAAGGTAGAGGGATACATTCAGGGAATTTTCCGAGATAACGGGGAGAGTGGAGATTTAGTCCACCTTAAGGGTAATGGCAGCTTTTGCGGGGGGCTTGAGGAATCTGTAAAAACATGGAAACCTGCACTTGAAACTTGACATTCTGCTCCGTCTCTATAGGAAGTCTTCGCTGAACAAGGGAACGGGTGGACACAGCAGCTGTGAAGAATTAGGGCATCACTGTGAGCAGTTCTGCTGGTGTCTCCGGAGGCTATAGTTGAACTCACAAAGGCTCAGTGCCCAGAGGAAAGACTCTGACCCCTCTAGTTCTTAGGGACATGAGGGGCAGAGGCCAAATGTTCCCTTATCCTACCTTACCCCAGGCCTAGGGACCACTGGGGCTTGGAAAATGCCAGGGCCTTTGGTGTTTCTGGCAAGCTTGGCACAAGGGTGAGGAAAATCCATTCCTGTCTCTGAATCCTTCCGTCACTGTCTTTTCTCTGGGTGACCATAGAGGGGTGTGTGACCATCTGGCCCATCCTGTACTTCTGCATGTGTGAGATGTGCATAATCCACCACGCGGTGAACTCAGCCCTTTATATTCCTCAGTCAAAACCAAGTGCTTCTATGAGCTCACTGAAGAAGGCAGGACTGCTGAGTGTTATGACTTAAAACGGGGAAAAAAACCCCCAGTAAAATCCCAAACCAAAAAAATCCTGTTTCTTTCTTTCTTTTTTTTTTTTTTAAAGATTTTATTTATTTATTTGAGAGAGAGAATGAGATAGAGCACATGAGAGGGGGGAGGGTCAGAGGGAGAAGCAGGCTCCTCGCCGAGCAGGGAGCCCAATGCGGGACTCGATCCCGGGACTCCAGGATCATGACCTGAGCCGAAGGCAGTCGCTCAACCGACTGAGCCACCCAGGTGCCCAAAATCCTGTTTCTGTGTAATGCTTTAAATGACCTTATTTCTTCTCTGAAGCTGTTTCATGAGGTCAGGAGGACAGGTATCATTGGTGGCTGGGAGAATTCAGATGGAGAGGGAAGGAACCTGTCCTATGTCAGTGGGCTTCCAAGGCCAAGTCCAAGAATGCTTGCATTTCAGTTTTGGTCGACAAATGAAACAAAGCCAAACAATAAAAAAACAGGCTTTTACCCAGACAGTTGCTGGAGAAGCAATGGGAGAAGCCATCCAAAGATGGGACCATCACAAAGTTATCACTGCCACTAGAAAGGGGCAGGCCGACATCTGGAGGGTAACAGGAGATTTCTAGAGTCTTCTTACTTCCCACTTCTAGGTGGGAAGAGGTTCTGCCACACCCTTTCCCTGTAGATCTGAGGCCTGTCAGCCAGGGGCTTGGGTGTTTCCTTGGTGCTTCAGGAAGGTAGCAGTTCAGCCTGGGCTGGACTCCACCTCTGCTCTCCCTCTACTTCTCCTTTCTCGCCCCCACCTCAAATCAGTTCTGATTGCAGCCCTGTGAGGATGTCCCCTGAGAAATATCCTATGTATCTAAGAAGTCTTGTCTTCTGGACATTCTGCTCAGTGCTCTCTGTGGGAATCCACAAGAATCCAAAGGCGTAAGGATTCAGAGTCATGGATTCAAATCTTGCCTCAGCCATTCTTACCTAATGAGTGACCTCAGGCTAGGCACTTAATCCTCTAAGGCCCACCTGCTTAATCTGTAAAACAGGAGTTTTATGTGGATTTCTAAGAGTGCTTTGTACAGTGCCTGGCACCTAGTAAGTACCCAATACAAGGAAGCTATTATTAGCATCCCATGGACAAATATAGTCCAGTTTTCCTAATACCATGTGAAATTCCAGTGAACTGCTGCTTTTGATTATTGTGATAATCACAGATACTTTGATTTTTAGCCATCTTCTCTTTCAAAAATATATTTATGTTTAGCTTAGTATTACAGTAAAGTCTCTGGAATGAGTCAGACAGGGTTCATGTTCTGGTTTCACCATTTATCTGCTATGGGACACTTCTCTTAGTCAGTTTCCTCATCTGAAAGCTAAGGTTAAGAGCAGCTTCTTCCAGAGTGTATTGTATTGTATTGTATTTTTTTAAAAAGATTTTATTTATTTATTTGACAGAGAGAGAGCACAAACAGGGGGCGTGGCAGGCAGAAGGAGAAGCAGGCTTCCCGCTGAGCAGGGAGCCCGATGTGGGGCTCAATCCCAAGACCCTGGGATCATGATCTGAGCCGAAGGCAGAACGCTTAACCGACTGAGCCACCCAGGGGCCCCTGATTGTATTGTATTTACGAGAACTGTAGGAAAAGAGTTCAATTAGTGCTCGTCTTTGTTATGTTTTATTGAGTATCTACTGTGTGCTCAGTGTTCTCACATTCGGTTTGTTATTTTGCCAACCCAATAATCCTGTGAAGTAGGTATTATTATTCCCATTTTTTGGACGAGGAATCGGAGACTCAGTGAGGCTAGGTAACTTGTCTGAGGTCCTACTCCGAGTAAGTGGTAGAAACGGAATCCTTGCATACTGCTCTTCCCCTAAGCCCTGCACAGCACACATTTTACCCCAGTCCCAGGGGCTCTAATTTCTCTTTAGCTTTTGGTGTTTCCAGGCTTCATTCGTCTCTGAGTGTGTGGCTCTGTCCTCAGCTAGGATGTCCGGAGGCTTCCTGTCCTCACCTCTATCACCTCCGTCTCTTTCTGTGCTCGTCTCCCCCACCAGCCACAGGCATCCTTGAAGCCAGGGGTTGGACCAGTCCCTGCTTTATTGGTGCTGGTGGCTTACCTGGCCCGTGGCAGACCCTCACCCAGTATGGGTCAAATAGTAACTGGCAAATGTAAGGCAGTGACAGCAGGGGCTTCAGGGTACAGGGCTACCCTCCACCTTCTGCCTGTCTCCATTTCCGTGTTACCATTTCTCGGGCAGCGTAGATGGGCTGCCTGAGATGTCCTGACCATGCTTGTGGCCTGTGGACTCTACTTCCCCCTGAGTCATCAGCACTCTGCCCATGCTGAGCTCATCTGTCTCTCTCTGGCAGGAAGGTCCTGGCCCAGTGGCTGGCATGGGGTCCCACATCCTGCCCCCATCCTGTACCACCCACCCTTCATGTGCTGCTAATTCACCCAGAGATTCCGGGCCACACCAATTCCCCAGACCTCTGGGCCTGGGCCCCTACTGCTGACCACAGCCTCATGCAAGCTTCCAGACATTCGGGCTTTCATTTGTCCATTCATTCATTCATTCATTCTCTCACTGATCTAGATCCTACAGATACCTGGGCAATAAGGAACTCACAATTAAGTCAGGGTCTCTCAAACCTGGTTTTGCCTTCCCTAGAACAGTTTTTACAAATACAGATTGCTAGACCCTGCCTGAGACCTACAGAAGCCGAATCACTAGGAGTAGGACTGTGGCAATCTATGCATCTAAGTTACTCTCAGTGTGACTCTGAGGCACAGCGGTTTGGAGAACCTCTAGTTTGGGAATTCACTCTGCAGCAAATGCCCTAAAAAGGCACAGAAACCAAGACAGAGGGCTGTAGAGGGGGATGTTGCCCTGTCTTACCCCTAATCCTTTGTATTTGGGCTTGATGGCCTCTAACAGTCCTGCGGTGCTTATTTCTTCCTGACGGTCCCTGAGTACAATCCTGCTGCCTAGCAGCCCACCCCTGGGGACAGGGACCGTTGCTGTTTTCCTCGCTGCTGTGTCCCAGGGCTTACAGCAGGGCCTAGTAAGGACCCAGGAAATAGCTATGAATGAGTGAATGAATGAACGAATGAATGAACAAACGAACTCCCAACTGCCTTTAGGTGCAGGATGGGCCCCTCCGCTTGTTGGCTCCGTGATATGTGTATGCTCCTGGAAGGCCCAGGCTAAGATGAGAGACCCCTCCTGCTTTGCAGTCTCAGGGCCTCTCTCCAGGCCCTGAGAGGAAAATGGCGGCTCAGGCTGAGTCTGTGATCCTGCCAGGACAAAAGGGACTGTGGAGCCGGCCTCGCCCTCTGGAAGTGTGGAGTTTGCCAAGGACAGAGATGGGCCCGGGCTGGGCTTTTGAGCAAGTGAGTGAGAGGTGGCTGGCATGGGGTAGTCATTAAAATGGCAGTTGACCTCCTGGCAGCTCGAGCAAGGCCCTGTAGACCTCGGCCCTCCCCAGCTGGCCCGCTGGGACCCTCAGAGAGAGGCCCATCCATCACGGGGGTCCTCTGGGAGGCCCACTGGCGTTTCTTCATGAGTCGGTTATGGGGCTCTGTTTTCAACACAGATCTTGTCAAATTCAAGCTGTCAACTGCACAGATCCTGAAAGCCTGCCATATCTCCCTGGGGACACTTGTGTTGTGGGCAACCTTGAGGGGGCTCTGCTGAGTTGTGGGACTGTGGTGATAAGAGGGACAAATGAGAAGAAGCCACCTGGGCCAATAGCCCATTGTGCTAGTCCACACCACCCCCTCTGTGTTTGTCCTTGAGGGACATCCCAGCAGCTGCATGGAGTATGTCCCCCCCCTGCCCCCCGCAGTTGCCTCTCTCTCCCTGTGCCAGCTCTTACAGGGAACAAGGAAGGAGCTAGCGCACAGACTGGGTTGAGGACACTGGCTGGCTCTGTCACCTAGAAGCTGTGTGACCTTGGGCACGTTACTCAATCTCTCTGAACCTGTTTCCTCAGGTCGTGGTGCAGATGATGTGAGATGATACATGGCCAAGCATAGGGCCTGGCATGTTGTAACTGCTCAATGATTACTAGCTATTATTAGCATGTTTATAGTGGTGAAGCACAAAGCAGCTTGGATTTCTTGCTGGTTTTCTCTCATTTAAACTCCTCTTGGCCTCATAACATCCTAATACCCACTGAAAGATGAGTAAGTGGAGGCCAAGCTGGGATTGGAGGTCAGGTCTCCCACCTGTGCTGATTGCCATTTGGCCTTCCAATCATTTGATGAGGGACCGGACAGTCCCACCAGTCCCGAGTGTGTGCACAGCCATCCAGGTGTTCTTCAGAGGGGCACCTGCTGGGCTCTGGGTGGAGCGTTCTCCTGTCCTGTGGTGGAGGGCAGGAGCTGTTCTGATCAGCAGGCTCTCCCCCAGACCTGCTCTGGGGCAGGGGATATCTCCTGTGGGGTCAGGGGAAGCTCTATATCTGGGCCAATGAGTTGAAGTTTGAACTCATTTTAGCTGGAAAAGGCCATCTGAACAGGTTGGGAAATAGGAAGAAGGCCAAGAGCAGATATGGACTTTGAGGAATCTGGGTGTTGTGGAGGTGAAAGGAGAGACAGCAAGACTGAGGAAAAGGAAAGCTGCCCAAGACAATTGCTGGCGCATACACTGACATCTGTGAGGAGGTTGTTTTGGACCCCCTGCAGTGGCCTATTTAAAGGGCCCAGAGTGGGGCGCCTGGGTGGCTCAGTCGTTAAGTGTCTGCCTTCGGCTCAGGTCATGATCCCAGGGTCCTGGGATTGAGCCCCACATCGGGCTCCCTGCTCAGCGGGGAGCCTGGTTCTCCCTCTCCTTCTCCCCCCGCTTGTGCTCTCTCTCTGTCAAATAAATAAATAAAATCTTTAAAAAAATGAAAAAGAAAGGGCCCAGAGTGTTCTAGAAGGCTCCTCTGAGGGGAAGCTAGAGTCCCCTCACCTTGCATCTGTGATGAGAATTGGCTGCTAGGACTGACCCAAACCTTCTCCTCCTTGGGAGGAAACATTTCTGGTTAGAGATCCCAGATAGAAATGGCAAGACCTTCACACCCACAGGCTGGCTCTTCACCAGCATTTGTTAAGCATGGGCTGGGTTAGGGTGAGACGTAAGAGGTTAAAGGACAAGGACTGATAGCCGGCCTCTCCACTTCACTGGAGAGTCCCTACCTCTTGCCATCCTAACGGGCTTCCCAGTGCTCCTCTGGAGGGGGCTTGTCCCTTGCTCCTCCCCTGCAATCAGACAGGGTAGCTGGAGGAGGGCAGTCAGAATGAGGCTGTGACCCAGAGGGACCTTGAATTGTGGGCGATGGCAACTTCCATGTGAGAGCAGGGCTGGTGGGTAGAGGGGTGATGGGAGAGATTAGCCGTGGCCAGGGGGTGAGTGGGGATGGCATGGGTTATGGAAGGGCACTGCCTGCTTCCACAATTACTCACTGGCACAAGCTGCATTTCCTACTGGCTCTTTAAGAAAGGCACCTGCCTTGTGAAATGCCAGGGCAGAGTGGAAACCCAGAGTGATTGACCAGACACCACTTCCTCTTTGCTGGTAGTCATGGCCAGTCACGCAATCACTGGTCCAGGCCTGTGAGGGATGTGGAACTTGCTTGTGTGGACGTCCCAGGTTACCCACTTGCCCCCCCCAACACACACACACATACACACACACACACATCTAGTAAACAGCACTGGGCTGCCTCGGTCTCTGGTCACATTAAGCGTTGTGGACCAGTCATTTTTGCTCTTTCTGGGTATCAAAGAGTTTGGACTAGATTTGTGTTTCCCCAAATGTGGTTTTGTATACCCCTGGCAAAATACAAGCTGAGTTTAGGTAGTGTGGAAACGAGCTATTTTATATATTTATTTTAATGATTATGAGAAAAAACTTAACTGGCGTATCAAATTTGTGATTTCATGGTCATTATCACGTGGGATAAAGTTAAGTGCATTTAAGTAAAAAAGGTGAATCAAATGCAAAGAAAAAAAATCAAGTAAATAATAGTATAGGTTAGTGCTGTCTGCTAGAACTACAATGGGAGCCAAAAATACAAACAACATAGGTACTTAAAAATTTTGTATTAGTCTTTTTTTTAAAGGGACAGGTGAAAGTAATTTTAATAATAGATATTTTCTTTGGATAGACCTAAAATATAATTTTGACATGTAATCAGAAAAATGATCAGGGGATATTTTACATATTTTTTTTATAATAGTTCTTCAAATCTGCTGTGCGTTTTACACTTATGTCACATCTCAATTTGGCTTAGCCACATTTCAAGGGCTCAAGGCCACATAAGCCTTGAGGCTCCCATGCTGGAAAGTGTAGGTCTAGGCGATATACAGGCACGGCAACATTATGAAGGTGTAATGTGAATTTCTGCATTCTGGAGCCTTCCAGCTCAGCTCTAACATCTGTGCTTCTCCCACACACTCATTCTCTGCCCTACCCCACATCGCTCCCCCTCAGTCTCCAAAGTGAAGCCCCTTTCCTGCCCATACTCTCCTCTCCTTTCCTCTCTGACCAAGCAGTGTACTTTGTCAGTTGCCCACTGGAAATTTTACATTGGGAAGTTTGTATGGCATGTATCTGGTGACTCGTTTGCAAGAAATGAATTAGAAATAAGCCTCTTCTGATAGGCAGATAGGAACGCCTTTTGGGTCCTCCCTGCTGCTGTCTCTTAATCATCAGTCAGTGGCAACTTGCATGCATGTATCCAGTGATGGATCTACCTTCTCTAATTCACTTGGCAGGTGGCCTGAGGGGATGTGACAAGCTCTTCTGCAAGTCCCTTAACATCATTTGTTATCAATGTTTTATATTCATCAGAATCATCTGGGGAACTTCTTAAGTATGCAAGGGTGATTTTGACACCATTGGATGGGGCATATGATTATGATTCTGGGCATGTGATTTTGATACACATGGAAGTTTGAGAACCACTGCCTGAAATCTGTTCCTACAGTATATAGTCCAGTAATGGCTTGCTGGAAAACTCTAAACTGGAATTTTGTAGAGCTTGTCATTTCAGATGTAAGCTCTAGAAGAGGAAACACGGACTCTTTCCACCCAGGTTGTGACTAAACTAATTGGATATGCTCCTGAATTTTCCACAAAGAACTGACCATCAACCCAAAATTTCCTTAGAAGAAATACCTACTAAACTCTAACCCAGCTAGGCATTGGGTCCTTGGGCCCTTAATGACAATTATTTTCAAAAAGGGTGCTCACTCTCATCCCACATTTGTTATCCCTGCCATTTTATCCCCTGTAATGCTCTCTAGGGACCAATTAATATTATCTGAATGGAAGCATGAGTCAGAAGTGGAAATGAGCTTGTCCTGGATCAGATTTCCGTGTGCGCGTGCACACGCATATGCAGACACATACACACACACACATGGCATTACATCAGAGGGAAAACTGCCTGTGCCCAGAATCTCAGGTCTTATCAAGCAAGCCATCCTCCCATCCGACTCCAGAAATAAAGCCCTTGTGACTCATAGATTCAGATGTGGAGGTAAAGTGAACTCAACTTGGGATGGTGGCAATCAAGAGAAGGATTCTCAAGCCGAAATGTAATGGAGTTAAGATAAGGATCCAGGAGAAAACAGTAGGATCCTTAAAGTAAGGGGTGAGGGGCGGATTTAGATTCATTAAAGGTGTGCTCTGTACCAAGTATTTGACATTTCTTACCTTTTGATGACCCTGTAGATGAGATATTTCAAGACCCATGTAACAGAGTCAGCTGTTGAAGCCCAGAGAGGCGACTTGCCCCGCGTCCTGTGGTGGGTAGGTGGTGGAGCTGGGTCTGAATGATTGGAAGGCTGACTCCAAAGCTAGTGTTTTCCTCCGAATGCCAAGTGCTTTCTCAGGATAGCAATTGCTCAGCCTATACCTGGGTTTCCTATAAACTGCCTGACTTACTCCTTGTGAAGAAAAAGAAAGCAAGAAGACAAAGTTAAACTGTATCTTTGTTGAAGAGAGATCCCGATGTCCCTAGAGAGGCTGGCCTCTCCGTGCCAGCATCCATTCCCGTGGTGCACTTGGGAAGGTGACACTCTCAGTCTGGGAGCTACAGCATCATTAACTGAGTCCGTGTGCATCGTACCAGCCAGGGACTCACTTGGGGGCAGATGGAACACTCAAAGGGGTAATGGAGGAGAGTTTAATGAAAAAACAATTTGGAGGCATGGGTAGGGTTCGGGAACCAAGGAGGGAGGAGGAAACACTCAGGGGAAGTTCTGGGCCTGGAGGGGCAAGCAGAGGGAGAGTCTTCTCAAACTCAGGGACTGGGAGAGGGACCCCTAGACAGAGGGTAGGTAGAGGCATGCATCTCCTGCCAAAACAGAGGGGGATCAGGGGAATCAGTCCCCCAACCTCTCTCCTCTCACCCTCTGAACCTGCGCCTTGGTTAACAGGACTAACCAGCACACACCCAAAGCCTGCTGGCACGTAGTCAGGGCTAAGTAAGTGCTGGCCATTATTTCCGTCAGGGGTAACTGGGTCCTCTAGCCTGGGGCCTGCCTGAGGCTGTTTCTCCAGAGAATGAATAGAGAGCTCCTATCTCTCTGCTGAAAACCAGTAGCAAGTTGGTTGCTTGGAGAAATGGACGTGGCTGCTTGAGCCTTGTGTGATTGTCTCTTACATAACTGGCTGTGACCACGTTCAAGTTAAAAGGGAAACTCCTGTTTGGTTAACTCCAGAGTTAAATGACTCCGAATTAGACTATCTTTCTGCGGAGAAATGTAGAGAATGACCCTGGATCAGGAGGATTTATGGGTTGTTTGATCACGAAATCAAGAGAGGATTTGTGCTGAGTTTCCACGTGTACCCTCTGACAGAGCGACACAACCGATTCAAACAGGAAGCACCGTGGGATGGAGGAGAGCCACAGTGTAGATTATTTTCCATTGGCACCCCCCTCCCTCCAGCCCCTGAGCCCATCTCCTCTCGACTACGCCCTGCTCTGAGCTCAGTGGGGGCCAACACCTGAGGACAGCGTCACTTGGGTGCCCTTACCAGCTGGCTGCTACTTGGGTTTAGCAGAGAGGGGAACACAGCAGGAGACCCAAGGGTGGGAAAACAGAGAGGTGGGTTATTTCTCTGTCCTGAGTCTCTGGCAGTGGCCCCCTCCTTCCTTTATACAACTCCCACTGGGCAGCCATCCTTCAAGTCTACAGTGGTCACTGGGCTCTAGTAACACTGCTTCCTCCTTGAGTCTCCTCAGCCCTAGGTGTGGTTATGGCTTCCCACTGGTGGCTGGTCCCTGGGCCCCTTGCCATCGTTGGTCTGTTCCCTCACCCTGGTCCACACTTCCGTCAGGAACCCTTTCATTCAAACTCCTGTGACTGTTTGTGAGCTGTATGTCTGCTGACCCAGACTTAACTCAACCTCTTCTAATCGACTCCTACCTAGCAGGTGCTCAACTAAGAATCTCGAATGGAATGGCCCCATGGTATTTGGGTACCTTCAAGGGCATGCCTAATATTTGCATGCAAATACAATGCTAGTGTGTATGTGTGCGTGTGTGTGTGTGTGTGTGTGTGTGAGTACAACAAATGCATGAGTAAATGGACTCTAAAACTTACTTCAAAGATGAAGCTATTCTATGGTAGATTTCAAAGCCAAGAGATATTAGAAATGATTGACAGTATCATGCCTGGCCTTGTCATTCACAAGTCATCAGAGATGTAGTATATCCTGGTCATGTTTAATCTTAAGTCAGAAGAGTTAAGGATTGACTCTCACTACATCTTGGGTTTACAGAATAATTCCAGACACTTGTTAATGTTTCTAGGGTTTTATTAAGTCCTGTCCATTTTGGACTGAGGACTTCATCCCATTTTATACCCCTTTGGTGCAAATAAGGGAAAGGAGATAATAAGGTTCTGTTTTCTTAGCCCCTCCAGATGACATGTGGGGCCATGACACACTATTCCATGTCTATCTCTCTGGAGGCTTCCTTGGCTGTTGTCCTTAGAATTTGGCCATACTTGAAGCAAAGTGAGCTGAAGGGAAAGTTGGCTTTGAAACTGTGGACCCAATGAGGTTAGAGTGGTTTCCTGTCCCCATTAAGAAGAACCATATCTGTCACACATGTTGATAGATGACTCTGCTTCTCAGAGTTTTGCCTGGTAGAAGGACATGGAGATAGATGGGATTCCCACATCCTCCAGTGCCCCCCCCCAAAGGAAATGAATTGTTCCCAGAAAGTTCCAGCATCTTTAAGATGGGAGACATATTTTGGCGCACATGCCTTGAGTTAGTCCATCAATCTGGCTTTGTTTAACTTCCCTGAGAAGCAGTGCTATGGGAAGGCCTGTTAAATGTTTCCAAAACATGTTTTGAAAAGAAGCCACCAGAATGAGAAAGAATTTGCCAAAAAGAAGTCCCTCACCCACTGTGGCACTTTTGTTGTTCGCTCTAATGAAATGAAATGAAAACCTCAAACCCACAAACTGAAGTGTGGCCCACATTTTATGGCCTGAGCTGAGGAGTTTCATTTAGAAGGACATACACAGGATTACTTAGGGCTCTCAGGGGTCACAGTGGAGACTAAGACGGCCACGCGTATGACAATGGCAGGTGGAGTTGCCAGAGCCTTGGTGCTCATTACTCTCCCTTTCTGCTCAACTGCCCCAACCCCAGTCTTGCCCTCTCTCCACTGCCAGCTGCAGACAACTCCCCTTTTCTCAGGAAATAGCTTGGACCCTTTCCCTTTGATTTCAGTGGGTTTTGCTGTTGCCCACCTCCCTGATTTCGGAGTTCTGGATCTATCCCTTCTCTGGTCCCTTCTCTTTGGCAATTTCTTGGTCTGTCTTTTTGGAATTCAGCCTTCTGTTCTGATGCTCATTTGTGCTTGACCCGTAAGTGCAAAATCCCTGCTCCAGCCCTGGGTCTCTGGAAGTTCACCATCTGGGCCCATCCCCAGCTCCCATGCTTCCTCCTGCCTCCATCTAGTGTGTATGTAGGGTGGGGAGGGGTTAGATTCTATTCTTGGCTTCAAAAATTATAACTGGTTCTCCACGATAAGGGAAATGCAAATTGAAACAATGAAATACCATTCATATCTACCAGATTAGCAAAAATTAATTAAGTCTGGTGACAACAGGGGTGGTGAGATGTGGGCATAAGGGAACTCTGGTGGGAGTGTAAATTGGTATAGTCGCTTTGGAGAACAATTTGGCAATGTCTGTTGGTCAAAGATGTGTTCCCACTATGAAATATCAATTCTGCTCCTGGGTATATAGCCCAGAGAAATGTGTCCAGATTTGTGTGTTTGTGTGTATACATGTCCATATACATTATAGACACACATCCATATATGTACATCTGTATATGCACATGCACAAAAGAATTCTGATTACATAGGCCACAAGCTGTGGTTTATGGAATGTGTAATGGAATTGACATGTATTTAATATAAATGTACTGAACCAACCTTTTGTCAACATGTATAAATTCTAAAACAATGATGAGGGAAACAAGTTGTAAAAGGATATATGTGTGTGTTACATACACATACATAATATATAGAAACACAATTTATATTAAAATGTAAACAATATGATTTCTATTAATATATTCATATTCATTAAAAGGCAAAAACAGGGGCACCCAGGTGGCTCAGTTGGATAAGTGTCCAACTCTTGATTTCAGCTCAGGTCATGACCTCAGGGCTGTGAGGTTGAGTTCTGTGTCAGGCTCCGCACTGAACATGGAGTCTACTTAAGATTCTCTCTCTCCTTCTCCCTCTCCTCCTCCCTGCTTGTGTGTATGCGTGTGTGCGCGTGCGCTCTTTCTTTCCTCTCTCTCTCTAAAAAAAAAAAAAAAAAAAAAAGGCAAAAACGCACATAGGAATGATATAGGCCAAATTCAGGTTAATGGTTACCTTTGGGAAGGGCAAGGGAAGGATGAAGAAATGGGAAGAAATAGAACTGTATCCGAACATTTTTATTTCTTTGGAAGGAGAGAAAGGGACAGTGAGAGAGGTCTGAAGCAAGTAATATAAATACGTTTCATGCTGGCGATGGGCTTATAAAGCTGTAGTTTATTCTTTTTCCTACTCGGTAGGATCAAAATGTTCATATTTACAAATTAAAATCAGTAGGAAAGTTATTTCTCAGACTTAACTTTTGTCCTGGATAGCTGACATTAACTGGAGGATTCATAGAAAGAGATTTTTGGGTGGGGACAGGGCCTTTGAGAACATCTGGCCAGCAGTGTCTTTCTGGTTCCAGAACCTCTTCTGTGGCTTGCCTGTGGCCCTGGGTGAACACCTGCCCTGACACGGGTCTCCCCGCAGATGAAACTCTCCGAAAGCCATTACCTTGCGCTGAAATCGGGCCTCCTGTGGGCTTCCGGCCTTTAGTTCCAGTTCTGATGTCCATGCTCGAGATTCTCACCACAGTGGCCCTTGGAGCTGCTAGGAAATCAGGGACTTTGGGGCCAGCCTTGCAGGGGAACTAGGGAAGAAAGAGGAAGCCAAGGGGTTGGAGCCAACCCTCAGGCCTTCCCCTTTGGAAAGGCTGGCTAGTGAAGGGACTTGCCAGGACCAGACCTCGGAGGAGGAAGCCCGGTTCTCGGGGCATGATTCCGTTGCTTTGCAGCACACCCTGCCCCTGGGCCGCTGTTTTCCCAGGCCCCACTTCCCCAAACGCGGGCATGTGAACACTTGCAGCGCCTGCTGGTAGCACCCTGGGCTCTTCAGGGCCAGGCCAGCGGAAGGGTGGGATCTGAGCCAGAGACTCATGGGGACCCTCTGTGGGACCCTCCTCTTCCCTGTCTTTTGTCAAGTCAGCTGGAAAAGGAGGTCACACGCCTAATTCCCCTTTGCCCTGGTCAGCCTTAAAAAGAAAGTCTGGCACCAAGAATAACTTCCTCTGATTCTCTTATATCTTGTTTAAACATAGCCAAACTTGAGGCCTGGCTAACAGGTAGGACAAAAAAAATGTATAGGCACAGGGGAGAACCTATTTCCTACGTCACAAACAAAACAGTGACTACCTTAATTCTTCAGAACCACCATCTCTGTACTTTTTATATGTATTTTTTAATATCTATTTTTTAGGTGCTTTTTTTTTTTCTTGTTTTTTAGGAAAAAATGGTAAATGATTTGGTCAAAATAAAAAAAATCAGCTCCCAGGGTAAAGTCTGGAATTTGTTCAAGTTTAGTCTAATCCTTTTCATTCAAACTTTTTTTTTTTTTTAAAGATTTTATTTATTTATTTGAAAGAGAGAGAGCACAAGCAGTGGGAGAGGGAGAAGCAGACTCCTCGCTGAGGAGGAAGCCTGATGTGGGGCTTGATCCCAGGACCCCCAGGATCATGACCTGAGCCGAAGGCAGAGGCTTAACCGACTGAGCCACCCAGGCGCCCCTCATTCAGACTCTTTTGAACGAGAAGCTTGAACTCATTAAGGACACGGTGTTGCAGCGCTGGCTTCCTTCTCGGCGGTAACCTCCATGAAGTGGGGAGATGAGCTGATGTTGCAGTGGCTGTGAGCTCAGCTGCTCAATGGTCCTCGCCTGCCCTGTTCTCTGGTTGTCGGCTCAGTTCTGTACAGGAGTGCTTGTCCAGCTGTGCTGCCTTAGGAACCCCCACCCCCCGACCTGAGAGCTTTAGGCAACAGGAACCATGCCCCACGTGCACCCTTGACCAGTTGAACCAGAATCTTTGGGAGGGGGACCCAGGCAAGTGTACTTTTTAAAACTCTCCAGGTGATTCTAAACAAGCTACGCGTGCTATGCCTTGGAACGGCAGGGAGGTGTTCTCAGGGACTTGTGGAAAAGAACAGACACCAAAGATTTCATTATGTTAAGAATAACATTAAGAACACTTGAGGGCGGGGCATCTGGGTGACTCATTCCTTGAGCATCTGCCTTCGGCTCAGGTCATGGTCCCAGAGTCCTGGGATGGAGCCCCGCATTGGGCTCCCTGCTGCGCAGGAAGCCTGCTTCTCCCTCTCCCACTCCCCCTGCTTGTGTTCCCTCTCTCGCTGTGTCTCTCTCTCTGTCAGATAAATAAATAAATAATTTTTAAAAAAAGAACACTTGAGGGCTTGCCATTGGCGGGGCCCTATCCCAAATGTGTTCTGTAGGTTATCTAATTAAAACTTCAGAACAGCCTGCTGAGGTAAGTTATTTATATCACAGAAGAGGAAACTGACCTTCAAATAGGTTAAGGAACTTGTCCAAGGTGATGCAGCAGAAATGTAGTTTCAGGGGCCCGGGCTTCAGAGGCTGAGCCTGGCCCTGATGATGTTTACTGAAGTGGAAAATCCCTCTCCCTGCACCACCCCCCTCCCGCCTCTCTCTCTCAGTCTCTCTCTCTCACACACACACAATTTAAAAGCATTTTCAATAATATGTGTTTTTTTTAAAAAAGGTTTTGCCGATCCATTTCTTTTCAGTTGCTATCCAGAAACCCGAATTCTCATGGCACCACAGTTCTTGAACATTCTTATTATTATTGTCTCATTGAGTATTGCATTAAGGCAAGTGAGGCATCATGTCTGCTATCTGGGTACAAAGGGTCAGGAGTTACATGCATGATTTCCCTCGGATGAGAGGCAGAAAAGACAGTGTTTGCTTCTAGAAGACCTGCAAAATTGATGAAATTTCTCATTTTTTCAAAACAGTATGATGATGTAATGAAAAGGACCCATGAGATCAGGATTTGTCTTAGTTTTTCCATCCAGGCACTGGGTAACGCTGACCAAGGCACTTCCCCTCCCTGGGCTTCCTCATCTGAAAAAGAAGGAATTGAGCCAAGTGTTTGTTAAAAGGCCTTCCAGCTCCATGATCCAGAGGATAGCTATTATCACAACAGCCTTCCTGATGCTGAGGTGTCAGCAGGCTGGCCTGCTGCCACCTGTCCATTTACTAATGCCTGAGCATCATATTTGCAGGACCCATTTTCCCTGGCTTATGGGCGGTGATGTAATAAGGAGCAATCGCCTTCAGACAATGCACCAGCCACTTGAGTAGCAACATGTGATACAGGAATGACCGGAACAGTTACGCCTTATGATGTATTGAAGAATTTGTTTACAGATTTTAACTGCATCTGGATGGAAGTAGGAATAGAAAAAATATGTGCAAAGAAAGACAACCTTGTGCCAGATTTCTTGGATCTGAGGATATTGCCTCAGATGTGTTGTGGATATTGACTGCCCAGTGACCATTCCCAATTCCCAACAGCACCCCAGTTCCCTTCTTGAGATTTTTCTCTCCTCCATTGTGTTTAGACCTTGGAACTGGTAAGTCCAGTACATACCCTCCTATGCTAAAAGTGAACGGCTCCTCCTAATGGAACCTTCTGCTGAGAAGCAGGCATGTGACCTCAGCTTGCTCCATTGTACTCTCTCTCCCAGGACTTTGCTTCTTGAGTGGGAGGAATGGTTGGAGTTTATTTATACTGGGGATACCACCCAGGTGAGGCTATCCAGTAGCTTCTGTGACCAAGACCTTCAGGAGTGACCTGGGTCTCATCTGTTCTAAGCCTGGTTTGCCAGTCCCTGTGTTGGTCCTGTGTTTTTCTAGATATTTTCCCTTTCAATAATGCATACCACCCCCAGTCCCCCTTTTGTCTGGAAATAGTCCAGTGTCAGTTGCTCTATTTGTCATTACAAACCTTTGCTGACGCAAGTCCTGGTTAGACCCTCCTTGCCTGACACCTCTTATGATGAAACTTAATCTAGCTAGCTGTCTCTCTCTCTCCTGGAAGTCACATGTAAACACTGCCAACCTCTGACCCTGTGGTTTTCCTTTCTCTGTGAACTCACCCTCTTTCTGTTTATACTTCTTCAGGCAGCATACAAAACAGCTGATTATTTCTCCATTTGCTAAATTCAGTTGTAGTTCAATCCTGTCACCTTGAAGGGAGTCTTAGGTATTCCCAAACTCTCGGGGCACACACTGGCAGAAACTCTGTTTCCCCCCATTTCTTTTAGTATAACAGTTAACCTCATCCACTGTGCATGGATTTCGCCTAGCTAACTTTCCAAGGGCAACGGCATTTCGAAGTTCTCAGAAATCACTTCACTTCTATTCTTCATGTACCATCTAGATGTTTAAATTCATCTTGAAATGATTAATAGCCCTCCGAAAATTCTGTCTTCCTTTCCTCTTGACTGTGGATATCCTCTTTTGTGCAAGCTCATGTATTAACTCTTTTTTTAAATAAGATTTTATTTATTTATTTACAGGGAGAGACACAGCGAGAGAGGGAACACAAGCAGGGGGAGTGGGAGCGGGAGAAGCGGACTCCCCGCTGAGCAGGGAAGCCCAATGCGCGGCTCGATCCCAGGACCCCGGGATCATGACCTGAGCTGAAGGCAGATGCTTAACTGACTGAGCCACCCAGGCGCCCTCATGTATTAACTCTTAATTATACTCTATGCCCTGGATGAATAAGATACAAAGAAGTAGGAGGCTGGTTTCTTGCCTATTAGGGTTTATAAACCAATTGCAGGTGAGATCTGTGTACGTGAAATAATTCTAGAACAACCTATACCTCCAAGGACCCCCCAGTGACCTGTAATAATGGTTTTTCAAACTGTGTTTCTGAAGCCTTAGTTGTGTGGCACCACCTGGGGGTACCTGGGGGTGTGCCGGGTGAGGAGGGGGCCTATCTGTTGCTCTGTAGGATGCCATTGGAACAGTTACCAAGGCAGACTAATCTGCCTTCAGATCAACACAAGCTGCTGGCAGACAACCGTGCTAACTACAGTGAGGGATCTTTCTTCTGGAAAGTAAAGACTATATCTGCCGCAGGGGAAGAATCGTTCCCCAGCCTGGCGAAGACCCATTGCTGCTGGAAAGGCAGCCCGCTGAGTGTGGATTTGGGTCAAAGGCAGGATGGCCTCTGAGGCTCTTTCCTCAGATGAGGGTTCGAGGACCACGGGAGCCGATCTTCCGCCGATGTACAAGGTGCTTCTCGATCTTCCTGTGGACTACAGATCCAGATCCAGGTCCTGCTTCCAGAACCTCTGGGGTTTTTCTATGCCTGGGCCTCCATGCGGCCCTGCCCTTCCATGTGTGGGTCTCTCTGCTTTGTGTGCATCACTGGCACTCCCAAAACCATAGCCCGCCTTGATGATAAACTCATCGAAGGCAGAGACCACATTTCATCTATATGGATCCCTGGCAACTAAGCAAGGGCCTGGCATGGTTGTTCCATTAAAGACTAGGTTTCTCAGTGTGTCTGTAAGAATTACAGTAGCTGGAGATGAGGAGAACAATTTCTGGTTAGGGTGGTCTGAGAAGACTTACCCCCCAAAAGTTAGGCTTGTATGAGGCCTTTGAAAACCATGGTATATTTAGTTCATGGGAAAGAAGGAGGGCATTTCAGGCATGGAATCATTGCTGAGCCAAGGTTCAGAACACAGTTTATGAGATCCCATAGAGCAGTAAAGTGCAGTAGGAAAGAATCAACTGGGGGGCATTTAAAATATACCCAATTCCTGGATCCCCTTGCGGACCAAATGAAGCAGCCTCTGGAATGGGCCCAGGCTTTGGGTGCCCATACAGCTTCCTCAGTGAGTCTAATGTGCCACAGGGCCGAAGATGGTGCTGGGACTGTCAGGTCACATAGGAGGGGTGTAAAGAAGGGCTGGGTTTGAAGAACGAACACTCCTGATGGAATCTCTTTCCTTTTTGGCCAGGAATTTGGGCCCTGAGCCAACGCATATTAGGGTGCTTTTCGTGTTTTGCAAACTAGGTTTTATGGCAGGTTAATCTGGTTCAGATTCAAATTGAGGGAAGAGGGTGAGAGGCTTGCAACACTGGAGAGCAGGATGGCACAAAGTTCTAGGAGAGGCCTGTTCTCAGGTGGAGGAGCAGAAAAGGGAAGATGAATCCAAGAGACATGGAACAGGAAGAATTAATAGAACGTGGTGGGATGAAACATGTTTTCTCATCAGGTGTGGTAGCAATGGGAGAAATCTTTCTTTATATAAAGATTTTATTTATTTGAGAGAGAGAGAGTGAGAGAGCGAATGAGTAGGCGGGGAAGGGCAGAGGCAGAGGAAGAAGCAAACTCCCCGCTCAGCGGGGAGCCAGATGTGGGGCTTGATCCCAGGACCCTGAGATCATGACCTGAGCCAAAAGCAGATGCTTATGACTGAGCCACCCAGGCATCCCAAAGTCTCTCTTTATATAAACAGTCTCAAAGTTATGTAGGCGAGGAAATAGGGAATGGTATTCATTCTCTACACCTGCCCCAGCCCACTCTCCACCACCCCCATAGTAGCTGGATATTAGGAGCTCATTCCTTCGAGTTACCCTCTCCTAAATTATCAGTGCATTCTATTTCCCCTTTTCTTCCTTGAGAAACTTCCTGAAAGGAGAATCTACCCTGATGTCCTCACTTCCCCACCACCCACACTCTCGCTAACCCCCTGCAATCTGTCATCTATCCTGAGTCCCTCTTGATGGCCTCCAGTGGCCTCCCACTCTTTAAAATCCAAACTTCTGTCTGAGCCTCATTCCCCTCCACCCCTTGGCTGCACTTAACTCTCTTTCTTAAAGCGTGACGCTCTTGGCCTCTGGGCTGGTGGATGCCCCTCGGTCTCCTTCCACTGCTTAGAGGCTCTTTCTCTAACTTGCATTTTTCCTTCCACCCAGGACAGATTCACCCAGGATCCATCCCCAGGCTCTTTCTTCATTTTCATTTCCAATTGTCAGGAGGACACTGTCCACCTCATTGTCCCATCTGTGCCCCATACTCACTGTCGTTACGGGCACCAGTATTTGCAAAGTCCTTTGTTGTGTGGAAGGTGCTTTACCCACAGTGTTTCACTTGAGCTTCATTGCCCTCCAACCCTGGTTCTTTCATTCTGCTCTTCCCTCCATCTGAATCTTGGCTCTGTTGCCTGCTAACTGAAACCCCAGTTTCTCAGTCTAAAATGGGGATAATTATACTCGCATCACGAAGGCCTTGTGAGCATTAAACAGGAAAAAGTACAACAGGTAAGCTCACTGTCTGTCACACTGACTTCTTCCTTGAAGGCAGGATCTAAGTTTGATTTGGTTTAGTTTGGTTTCTCACTAACCCCCAAAGGAAATGCTCCTAATGTAATGGAAGGAATGAATTCCAAACACTAGAAAGAGAAGTTGCCTTAAGTTGATGATTTGAGTAAATTTTGAGGAAGTGACAAATTTCAACAAAACTAGGTCTGAGCTTATTTTTCCTTCTGAACACCTTCTCAAGGGCTGAGGGGGTTGCAGGTATTTGGGGCCTGAGTTTTGACGAGGTTGGCTCGTGGGAGGTACAAAGATGGCAGTGGGAGTGCCTTTGCTACTCATGGCCTTGCGTGTCAAGGCAAGGTTCTGGCTTATCAAGGGGTATCAAGTGTTTGTCAGTTGTCTGCACTGGAAGATTTGATGGCAAGATTTTTATACTGTCTGAGCTTGTCTGCTAATTTCTTGTCAATTTTGATTTATGAGTTGTTTCAGATCTATGAACTGCTGAGTAACCTGATCTGTGACTTGCTACTTGGATTACTGCCTGCAAATATTTGGGGGGCTGTAAAGTGATAACATCCTAAGGAATATGGTCAATAATCAGACAGCCCCCATGACAGGGCTGCAGGTGACTTACTTGTAATATGATGTTCTAGCATAACTGTGAAAAATTACTTGGCCTTGGGGCCTGAAATGCATTTAGGGTTGTTCGAGAACTATGAACACCAGCTGGCCTTTCTTTAACGCATCGTTCTTAATTCACCTTTTTCAACTGCCAACAGTGATTTGGAACATTGTAATCAAAGCTTTTTGGACTTGGTTCTAAAATTGCAAGGGAAGTGTCTGACTGTTATGTTTGAAATACTTTGGTAGACATTGTGAAGGTATTGGATCAAATGTGGTAAAAAAAATGAGGAAGTGGACTATATTTACATTATTTTGCCTCATGTGTGGGAAAGCAAAAGGTAGTTTTCTGAAAACATCCTCACTAAGCTTACTTGCATTCTGTGATTATAGTTAAAACATCATGTAGGTGAATTTCCAATGAACACATGAATACGTGGTGTTGGTGACCAATGCCTTATGGAGATAAATGGGCTGATAATGTCAGGAAAAGCTGCAGACAATTTAAGTTCAGTTTCAGTGACCTTTGTTACTCCTTGCATCAAGAGGTGAAATCAATTATCTCATCCCCTGAAGCTGTGCGGTCCTGTGACTTGCTTTTCCCCCAGAATGCAGTGCAAGTTATACAACTTTGGATCCTAATTCTTGAGAGGCCTTATATCTTCTTTTCTTGTCCTCTTGAAATGCTGCCCTGGGTCTGCCATGTGAAGAAGCCATGTGGAGTGGCTTCTTAGCCTTGCCTGCTAAGCCCCCCTGGATTCACCAGCTGAGAGCCAGCATCAACCTGTAGACATGGGAATAAGGTGGTCTCGGGTCATCTGAGTCTGTCCAGCCTCAGGAGAGCTCCAGATGACTGCAGCCATCTGAGCGACCCCAAGACATAGAGGAAGAATCAGCCAGCTGAGCCCAGCTCAGACTGCTCACCCAGAGAATCATGAGCAAATAAAAGACATTTTAAAGGTTGTTTTAAGCCACAGAATTTTGGGATTGCTTGTTATGTAGGAATAGATAAGAACACAGGCAAATACTATTACTATTCAATGTTGACTTTATTGAGAAATAAAAGAAATAAATTGCATAGTGACTTGTTAGATCCTAGAAGTTTAAAGCAGGAAGGGTCTTCAAGGTCATCCCACTGATTCTTCTGATTCTTGACGCTACTTTCATGGAGGCATGTTTGCCGTAGCTAGGAGACTAGCTGGTCTCTGAGGTCTGGGGCCAGCTTTTATGCTTCTTGGTATCCCACCCCCCTGCTTGTATTCCCTCTCTCGCTGTCTCTCTCTCTGTCAAATAGATAAATAACATCTTAAAAAAAAAAAAGAACCACATTTTATGTACCACTTACTTTTGATAATAGCACTCTTATTGATGCCTTAGTCCAAACAAATGGACCAAGGCATCCCTGTCATCTGTATCCATAATGGACACTGAATTGGGACACAGAAGTCTGGTCGATTCATAACCCAAAATCCTAGGCTGTGGGAACTTTCTACTAGAGGGACCCAAACTACCGTTACCACACACAGTTAAGGGAGAGTGTGACCGTCATTGGCCTGGGGGTGGGTTAAGAGTAACTGTTCTTTGAAGACTCTTACAAAATGCTTTTTAGCTTTTCTTTTTTTTTTTTTTTAAAGATTTTATTTATTTATTTGAGACAGAGAGAATGAGAGACAGAGAGCATGAGAGGGAGGAGGGTCAGAGGGAGAAGCAGACTCCCCGCCGAGCAGGGAGCCCGATGCGGGACTGGATCCCGGGACTCCAGGATCATGACCTGAGCCGAAGGCAGTTGCTTAACCAACTGAGCCACCCAGGCGCCCACAAAATGCTTTTTAGCTTTTCTAAGAACTTCTACAGCATTTGATCTTCACTGCAGAGCTGGAGAAAAGGTTACCATCTATATTTTCAAGACAGGACAACAAGGACGCAAGTGTCAGTTTGCAATAAATCCCCAGGTTTTCTAGTCAACAGTTCAAATTTCTTTGCTCCAGACCAGGCCATCTCAATGACTGGGAGAAGGAGGGCCTTGGACCCCGTGATTTGATGACATGCCCAGCCACTTGTGTTCTACTGAGTCTGGGATTCTGTACCTCTGAGAGACATCGGGCACTGTCCAGATGTCCAGACCGTCCTTCAAGGAAGGACTTGTGGTCCAGCTGTGAGGGGTGGTCAGCAAATAGCCTCTAGCACTGAGGTCCTTCCAGGTCAGCCTCAGGTGCCAGCCGAGAGCTGTATTAGATTTTTCCATTATAAAAGCCATGCTCGGAAAAAAAAAAGACATGCTCATTCTTGGTTATTTGGGAAACATGCCCCTCAAAGGCTATTAAAATTTTGCCAAGAATAAATATATTTCTCAATGTACCCTTAAATTAACAGTGGGCCCCTCAAGCCAAAGGAACAGAATAGCCTGTTACTCCTCAGAAAGGGCCACCCCACCTTTCCTCTCATTATCAGTGCTGCCTGTGGCCAGTTGTTCAAGGCTACAGAAAGTCCCTTTGCCAGCCAAGTCTCACCCGACAGTCCCCCCAAAATAAAAACTGCTGCTGCTTCTTTGGGGGGGTGGTAATTATAAGAGACTCAATTACATAACAAATTACATGTATTATAAATATAAAAGACTCAATTATATAACAAATTGCTTTGAAATGATGATTTAAATTGTGTATTGGCAGGAAGTGGATATTTGAATATAATGAGTTGCATCGATTATAAAAGTGTCTTCTCTAAAGCTGGTACAATAACCGCCTCTGTTGGTCGGCTGCTCAAAACACCAGCCAGCTGGAAGACTCCGAAAATGTAAGTTGTTTGAATTGCATTTGGAATATGTAAGGGGATTGGCTCCCTTTGTTGTTTCTGTTCCTGGGTGATAAGGCTCCTGAGAATAGATCCGTGGCCCCAATGTGGGGCAGTCGCTCTAGTAGGGCTTCCTGCCAGGGCAGGCGGGGCTGGTCCCCAAAGAACCAGGACAGTGCAAGGCTGGGAAGCCTATAGCCTGCAAGCCCGAAGTAGGTGCCTTAAGCCTCTAGGCATCCAGTCCCCTTCCTGGTCCCCACCTGCTCCGCCCACCTGGGGAAGGAAGCACATGTCTGTTTGGTGCGCTGTGTCCTGTGCCAAACCCTCCACGGCTTTTATGAAGGCTTGACACGTAGGGGTGGTGGATGCCAGGAGTGCGTTAGAACATTTGTCCTGTGTGAACCATTACTGTAGGGAGATGTGGCAGGCCAGAAAAGATTGCCTGGGTTAATGCAGAGGAGAATTAGGAAGGCCCTCAGCCCATGAACTGGCTACTCTCACACCCAGAGCTCTCCGTCCAATCAGGAGAGGAGTTTAGCAGCCAAGCGTGTTCCGGTTTTCCCAGAAGGGCCTCAAGGAAACCTTGACAAATAAGGGCCATGCTTTTGGCCACCGTGGACCCTATAGTCCAAGCACTGACACACTTTTTCTATAAAAGACCAGACAGTAAATGTTTTAGGCTTTGTAGCCATAGACTTCTCTGTTGCTTCTTCTTCATTGTTGTTGTTGTTCAAAATGTGACAGCCATTCTGTGCCTGTGGGTAGTGAGAAAACAGGCTTCAGGCTGGGTTTGGCCCCAGGGCCATCATTGCCATCCCTTCCTGGTGTATTATATTTGGTGGTGAGGCACTGGAATGTTTGCTTTCTATACTGAAGCACTGAGATGTGATGGTGGGCCCCCAGCAGTGAATCCCAGATCGAGCTAGTCCTTTGGGAAGAAGTGGACAAGCACTGAAGAGTCACATGACCTCCCTGGAGACCTCTGACTGACCCTCCAGTTCATGGTCACCTTGTTCTTCTGGCCAGACCTGTGGCTCCTGCAGGACCTTCTTGGCAGTTAGCCTTTACTGCCTGACCTTTGTAAGGGTGGTCTCATGGGTTGGTGTGCGCCTGGGCTGTCCTCCTAGAGGTCTCCTTTCCGTACCCCATAGCCACTCTGAGAGCCCCTTGTGAGTGGCGGCTTTCAACCATTTCATCTCCTGTCAGTGCTCAGAGCAGTGCCTGTTACAAAAACACTAAGTAATGCGGTCGCTGAGTGATGCTTCGTGTTGCACACTGAGTTCCCCTCTTTTTTCCCTTCCTCACTGGCGAGGCCCAGCAGGTGGAGAAATTGAAGCTATTTTGTGATTTGTGGAGTCCTTGGCAACGTGTGGCCCCTTGAGGGTTTTCTAAGGCTCCTCTCTTGGTTCTCAGTGTTACTGTGCCAAACCCCGTAGTAACCTTTGTGATCTGCTCCCAAAGTGTGGAACGTGGCTGCCCCTTGGGTGGGTGGGGGTGTGCCTGGGTGGCTCAGTCGGTTAAGTGTCTGATTCTTGATTTCAGCTCAGGTCATGAGATTCTCTCTCCCTCTCCCTCTGCCCACCCCCCGCCCCTGCTCACACACACTCTTTCTCTAAAAATAACAACAACAGCAGCTTATGGGAATACCTAGAGTTATTTTGTCTTGCCCTATCCTGCTTTTAGGCAAGAACTGTGGGTCAGTCTAATCTTACCCTTGACCCTTAGCATCATGCACGGCTTTGAAGACAGCTAAACTGTCGATTATTGAGCACCTACTATGTGCCAGGCATAGTGGGAGCAACTTTACATGTATGGTTTCTAATCATATGGTTACACTGGGAGGGCTACATTATTATCCCCATTTACAGATTAGGAACCTGCAACCCAGACAAGTTGTCACTTGCCTTTGACCACACAGCCTGTATATGGCTAGGCCAGGAATCAGCAAGGACTTCTTTTTTTTTTTAAGATTTTATTTTATTTATTTGACAGAGAGAGATAGCGAGAGAGGGAACACAAGCAGGGGGAGTGGGAGAGGGAGAAGCAGGCTTCCCGCTGAGTAGGGAGCCCAATGTGGGGCTCGATCCCAGGACCCTGGGATCATGACCTGAGCCGAAGGCAGACACTTAACGGCTGAGCCACCCAGGTGCCCCTAGCAAGGACTTTTTGAGCATCCACTTTGATGTAGGCACTGCACTAGGTGCCAAGGATGCAAAAAAGAATCAAGCCTGGTCCCTGTCCTCAGGGAGCACACAGCCTGCCCCTTTCTGGAAGGTTGCCCTAGATAACATATGTCTCTTGTCTTGCCTGGAAAACAACTTTGGTTGGGCAAAGAAATGAGGCACTGTCACCTGCCTTCTACCTAAAGCCCTCCTGTCTTCTTCCATGAAGCCCAGGAGGTCTACAGCTGTGCTGAATGGTCTGGGAAATGGAGGCTTTGGTGTCATACCACCTGGGTTCAAATCCCAGCTCGACTATTTTCTGGGTGGTGACCACTGGCAAAATACTCAGCCTCTAAGTGGCTGCTGTGGGTTTAGATGACAGGTCCTGCAGAAGCGCAGAAGATCTCTGTGCAAATCAGCAGCTATTATTACCGACGTGTATTGTTTTTAAATGCACTTTTCTTATCAAAGAAAGATGATCAGAGGCTCAGCCTCCCTCCCCCCTCCTTTAGTCTCACAGCATCTCACATCCTCCCCCAGGCTTGGGCGGTGGGTGTCATAGGCTGCAGCTTGCAGACTGCTCTGGACGGCACCTGGCACTTTGAAGTGCGTGAGACACACCAAGGAGTGTGAATGGTGGTGTGAATGGCAAGCTCAGTCAGCCAACTCTCCCTGAAGCTTTGATCTGCTTCTGCGTGCTGGGTGGAATAGAACACAAGCTCTTATCTGCCTCTTCGGGGGCACTGGCCCACGCTTGGCTTTCCCACTCTGTTTATATATACAAATCTATCTGTGCCCAGATAGAGACGTGCCAGAAAGCGGGCAGGGGAACCCTCATGCTGGGCTCTTGTCTCCCTGCAGGGTGAGGCTGGGCCATCAGGAAGTCTCCTAGCCTTGGTTTCCTCTCCTCTGAACTGGGAGGGCCTTATCAAGCCTGCAGTCTCATTGAAAAATCCCCTGGGGAGCAGAACCGGTGATGGGTGCCTGTGAGAAGTTGGGCAGCCCGGATTGGCCTGGGAGGCGGCTGTTGTCGGGGAGTGTGCTCTGCAGCCTCGGACACAGCTCATCCATCTGGACGAGCTGCCGGGGTGGGGGGGCGGGTGCCCGCTGTGCGTGAGGCCAGGCAGCCCAATCGGTCTTTGGGAGATAACGCAGGCCCACACAGCCTCGCTGGGCTCTATCGTGCAAGGTGCCATTAAGAGCAAGATAAAAGCTTAGAGCCTTGACTCAATCTTGAAGACAAGGCCCTTGCAGGCATTTTTCTTTGTCACGGTGTCCTCAGAAGAAAGGAGAGTCCCAGGGAAGGAGGAGGAAGATGAAGGAGCAGAGGGGGAAAGTGGTTTTTGAGAGAGTAGACAAGAGACCATGAAAAAGAAAAAGCAAAACTTCGAGAGCGCCCTGAGCTCTTCGTTTTCTTTTCATAGTAAAGAGGAACACTGTGAGGGCCAAGTAGCAGGTTTGCGGGGGACACACAGAGCACCCTCTCCTTTTTGTCTTCATTGCCTTGGGCGGAAGGATGGTCCTGAGCATCATTCCCACAGCGGGAGTTTGTTCCTTCAGAGGGGAACTCTATGATCACGTTCTCCTGGGTGACTGGGTGATGGCCTTGCAGTAATCCCCGGCCCAGGGTCTGTCTTTCCTCCCTCTTCTGGCTGGCTTTCCCTGCCTGTTTGTAGGGGCTGGGTCAGCTCAGGAAAGCCTTTCATGGATTGGCTTCCCCTCTGACCCTCAGAACTTTATTGGACATTTGCTCTCGGGGCTGAAATCCAGCTGAAGAGATCTGATTTCTCAGAAGTCATTTTGAGAAGTCATTTCAAAGGGAGTCCTTTTCGTGCCAGAGCCCCAGTTTGGTGGCCCCAGACCTGCCCCTTTGGGCTGTGAGTCTGGATGAGGCCCTTGGTCTCTTCCTTCCATCCTGCACGTGGAGCCTGGGATCCCAGCACAGGGGCTGCCCGGGACAGCTTGTGAAGTAGTGGGACTTGGCCCCTGTGTTCCTGGTCTCTGGCAGCTCCAGGTGCCCTGCGTTTTCCTCTGACTCTGCTCCGTGTATCTTCCCATTCCCAAAGTTCTCCCGCTCCCCTGCCCTCATTCATTTTATTAAAGCCTGCTCTAAAAACTGGAAGTGACCCTAACTTTGGGGCTCTTCTCCTTCAAAGAGCCTTCTCTGCTAGGTCCTGCGCTCCCTTGCCCCCACCCAAGGCGAGGTACCCTTCCTCAGGGCTCCCACTATATTCTGTAATGCTCTTTAACTTCCCTTATTCAGTTCCTATCACATTTTGCATAGTTATCCCTTTCTTGACTGTGACCCTCAACAGATGATGAGGTCCTTGAAGAAAGAGGCTGTTAGTCTTTTGCCTTGGTCCTAGCATCGAGCACAATGCTAACACAGTGGGCTCTCAACCCTTGTCCAGTGAGTTAATGAATTTCTTCCTGCAGTTCTTTCAAACTGTCCTAGGGTTTGGGTGAGGTGGCTGAGGGGCAATCGAGCTTGGTGGGAGGGAGGGAGGGTGGGCAGGGGAAGTGGGGTAGGGCATTCTCCTCTCCCACCACCTCCCACCCATGAGATAATTTCTAGCCCCAGCCCTTGCTTTGTCCACAGCAAGTTTACTTTGATCTGTCTTATATTTATATACATATATATTAAATTATATATTATGCATATTACATGTAATATATACAATATATGATATAGGTGTAACATTCATATTACATATATGCATATGTAACATATCATCTGTATGATATAATATGACATATATATGATGCACACATACATACATATAAAGATATTTTGTCGGAAGAGTTCTGTTTAAAAAAAGGTTTGAAAACTAAGACCTTGAACTTTTAATCCAAGGTCTCTCTCCTAGGGCATTTGCTTTCGAAGCCATTACTAATTACCACTTGGACAATGGAAAGCTTTGTGCCAGCTGGAAGCATTCTAGGATTTTACTGAGCTGATGGAGGCATTACTTTTGGGATAGTGACTTTCTTCTGGTGTATGGACCACTCACCCCACCGCCCACATCAGCAATCCTGGCCGGTGTTAGGGAATGAAGAAGGAATTGGATGACTAGAAGCCACAAAGCCATTAATGTCATTTATCTCAGAGGGTTTTGGTTATCACTGTTGTTTTGGTCAGCCTTGGGCCAGCTGGGAGGCCGCTGTTGACCAGGTTGTTGTGTGAGGGATGAGAATCTTCACAGACACAGACAAAGCACCTGTTTCTCTTGCTGGCCTGTGAGACGGCAGCCGTGTGTCAGCTCTTGACCCCCTTTTTCTGAACCGCCCCCTCTTCCCCTTGGAGGGCGGCACCTCTGTCCTTCTGCTTCCTAGATGCTGAGTCCTCCTACCATGACGGTCCCTGTGGGCCTGGCCTTCCTAGCACAGGAGGCCAAGCTTTGGCCCTTCACTCCTTATCAAATCCAACCAGCTTCTGTCACATGGTGTGATCGTGGCCAGAGCACTGACTTGGGAGTCCTAGAACCTGGTCTTGAGTCTTGAATTACTCACCAGTCATGGGACCTCAGGTGAGCCACACATTCTCCAGAGTCTCAGTAAATGGGACTAAGGGCCCCAACCTTCCTGCCATGAGTTGAGGTTCATCTGAAACACCAGGTCGGTCTTTCTCAGCTTTTCCTGCAATTAGATTCCCCTAGGGAGCTTTTAGCATCCCAATTCCCAGGGCAAACCCCCAAACCAATTAAATCAGACTTTCTTTTTTTTAAAGATTTTATTTATTTATTTGACAGAGAGAGAGATAGCGAGAGCAGGAACACAAGCAGGGGGAATGGGAGAGGGAGAAGCAGGCTTCCCGCTGAGCAGGGAGCCCGATGCGGGACTCGATCCCAGGACCCTGGGATCATGACCTGAGCCGAAGGCAGACGCCTAACGACTGAGCCACCCAGGCGCCCTAAATCAGACTTTCTGAGACTGAGATCCAGAAATTAGCATTGTTTAAAGCTCTAGAGGTAATTCTCACATGCAGGTAAGGCTGAGAACCACTGTTTAAGGTCCAAGTATTATGAACACTCAAAATATAAGCAGATTCTGAACTTCCATCTGAAAGAAATTGCTTTTCATCTGAGAGCAGAAAATATGTAATTTTCTAATCTAACAAACAAATCTACAGAGGTTCTCAGTCCTGATCTGGTTCAGAATCTCTTTAAGAATCTCCTGAAGGTTGTATAGCCATTTCTCCAGGAATGAACATACTCACAAAAGTTTGCACGTAATTTCAACATATAATATCACCTTCTTAGTAACATTACCTGCTACACCATCACACCCCTCCACACCCACATACATTTCCTATCTTCCTGCCCTGTTTCGTGCTTTCTCTGTAGTCTTTATCACTGTCTGCACGCACATCTTCAAGTCCCTCACTGTGCCAGAGTTTCTCAAGGTGTGGTTCCAGGACCACCTTTACTTCATCAAGATACACAGGATGGGATTCAGAATCTGCATTTTCAAAATCTCCCTGAGTTTCTCTTAAACACTGAAGTTTGAGAGCCCCTGGTCTGGGGCCCAGAATTCTAAATTCAGAATATTCAGGGGAAAATCTGTTGCTATCTCTTCCAGACCCTGCCTTGCAGATGGGAATTCATCTCCCTCAGTGTACTGGTGATCTTGAGTAGAATTTCCAATGTCCCAGAGAAATCCTAGGTATTTTCCAATTTACCTCAGGAGCGTGCGGGAATGTGGCTCTGTCAGTAGTATGATTTGAAGGGCTTGGATTAAGGTCCCCTATCTAATGGGAAGGTTATCCCCTTCCCTCACCAATCATGGTACTTGGAATTCCATCATTGTCCAGTCATTCTTCCTGAACTCCAGCCTCCACCTCTAGTACAATGAATAACAAAAACCCAGGCAGCAGGCATATTTGACCCCATCTCTCTGATCCAAGTTTTCCACTGGCTTCCTATTGTCCGCAGGGGGGAGGCATAGCCTGATTTTTTGTTGCTAAGAGGCTCTTCAGGGTCTGGCTCACCTCTGCAGCCTTTGCGCCCACTGCCCTTAGCACACACTCCAGTGGGATGCAACCACACGTGGTTCTTGGAGCATCACATACCATTTCCTTCCCCGGCGGTCCTCTGAGATTGCTCCTACATCTCTTTACACATGTCACTCCTCTCCCCAGGCTTTTAGATGACTCAGAGGGCAAGCCAAGTCTCCACATAGCTTCCAAGGCCCGGCGGGATCTGTCCCTTAGCCTCCTTACCTCTCTGCCCTCATCTTCTGCCACTTGCCTGTGTTACTTTGCTGGGGCAGCTGTAAGAAAGCTCTGCAAACTGGGTGGTTTCAAACAACAGACATTTATTTTCTCGTGGTTCTTGGGGCTAGAAGTCCCAAACCAAGGTGTTGGCAGGGCCACGGTCCCTCTGTGGCTGGAAGGGGAAGGATCCTTCTGTGCCTCTTTCTAGCTTCTCGTGGTTGTCGTGTGGTATTCATTGCTTTGCAGGTGCAGCAATCCAGTCTCTGCCTCTGTTCCCTCACATTGCCTTCTCCCTGTGTGTCCCTGTGGCTTCACATGGCCATCTTTTTAGAAGAACCCACCCCGCTCCAGTATGACCTCATTGTAATTAATTCTATTTGCAATGACCCTGTTTCCAAGTAAGGTCCCATTCTGAGTTAATGGGGTCAGGACTGTAAAGCATCATCTTTTGGGAGACATAATTCAATCCCTAACACCTCCATCTTCTTCATTCTGTTCCAGTCACACTGGCCTAGAAATGCCAGATTTAGCAAACAAAAATACAGGGCTCCTAGTTAAATTTGAATTCCAGATAAACAACAAATAATTTTTTAGTATAAATATGTCCCAAATGTGGCCTGGAACATTTTTTTTTTTTTAATACAAATATGTCCTGTTCAATATTTGGGACATACTTGTGCTAAAAAAATATAATATGTTGTTTACCCCAAATTCAAATTTAACTGGGCATTCCATATTTTCTCTGGCAACCTATACTCCTTGTTGTTCCTTGAACACAACAAGCATGCTCTCACCTCTAGGCCTTCATGTTGGCTGTTCCCTCTGCTCTGGGATGCTCATTCTCTGATTGCCTTCAGCAAGGCTTTCCTGAATACCTCTCCCTCATATTCATACTGCCTGCCCTCCTTTCTTGCTTTAATTCTTTCCCTTTGTCCCTTGTCTCTATCTACCTGGCTATCTATTTTGCCTGCTGATTGTGTTTATTGTCTGTTACCCCCAGTAGAATTTAAGATGGATGCTTTTGTTCACTGCTGTCTCCCCAGGGCCGAGAACAGTGCCTGGCACATAGTTCAGTAAATGTTTATGGGATGGATGAGGAAATAAATCCTTTGACTTTTGCTCGAGCACTGGAGAGCAGGCCTCTGTAGGTGTCGCCTACCTAGGGTGCACTTGCACATCTGGTAGAAGTGCCCCTCCCTCACGCTCAGTGTAAGTAGTTTGGGAAAGTCCTGCCCCAAACTCTAGATTCAGAGGTATAATGTGATGCATGCTGGCCTGTGAATTCCATCCACTTGGCCACAGGCCTTGGTTCAGGGATGGGCACAGGACCCCAGCCAGTCTCAGAGCCAGTCTCAGAGTTTCTGCTGGAACTACTAAGATAGAGCACTCTCTTCCTACCGGTGTTTCTGAGAGGAAGAGGATGTCAGGTGGAGCTGCTGATAGCCATCTTGTCACCAATAGAGGAAGAGCAAGGGGTCAGCTCATGGCCAGAAGTCTATGAGTGATCTTTCAGGCCTGACCATAGGCAACTACAAAGGTGTTCTGTCAGCTTGGGTTGTCATCACAGAATACCCATAGACTGGGTGGCTTAAACAACGTACATTTATTATTCACATTTCTACAGCTTTGGAAGCTTGAGATCAAATTGCTGGCAGATTCCATTCTTGGTGAGGGCCCGCTTCCTGGCTTGTGGACAGCCACCATCTCCCCCGTGTGCTCACGTGACCTCCTTGTGTGTATGCATGCGCAGAGAGAAAGGGAGCTCCCGTGCCTTTTCCCCTTCTTATAAGGACACTAATCTCATCATGGGGGCCCCACCCTCATGACGTCATTTAACTCTAATTACCTTCCAAAGGCCCTACCTACAAACACCATGGTATTTTGGGTTAGGGCTTCAACCTATGAATGGGCGGGGGCGGGGGGGGGGAGGGGCGGTCCACACACACATTACTCCATAATACGTTATCTGGCAGGCTTCATGGGGGAAAGCTGCCCTTCCTACACCAGACGCAGTGCACCGCCAATGCATGGCAGGCTCTGAAGGTAATTGCAGTCAAGGACTAGGCCCCTGTGGTCAGCCATTCTTTCATGCATGGCTGCATTCCTGGTCCAGGTGCCTCCATCAGAAGCCTCTTTATTAGGGGAGGAAGGGTGACTAGGCTGAAACCTTATGGTGGGAAGGGGAAAGTTGAAGACACTTTTCTCCACACTGACTCAGTACTCAGGACTTTTCTACTAGGTATCCCTGCTCCTCCTGGCCCCCAATCCATAGAAAGACAGGAACCTATTGTTTGAGGCTCCCTCAGCAGTGAGCCAATTCCCCCAGGTGTGCTGATACAGTTGGCCTTCCCCAGGTGCTGTTCCATGGGGGAAAATGGAACACTGGGGAGCCAGCAATTTAGCTTCTTGCTTATACTATGGCAGTAAATAAATAAAGGCTTAATTGTTACTTTCATTTTTGCCTTGTTGTCTTAATTGACTACTTTGACACCTGGCAGATCAGCTTGGCTCTTGACAGCCTGCTTGAGAATGAAACAAACACAGAGGTAACACAGCTGAGAGACAGAAGAGGGATAACTGGGTCTCTATAACATCATCTGAACTCTGCTAAATCTAGCTGTGCTGGAAGCCATTGTGACACTTAGACCTTTTCATTCTTGAGCATAAGCCAATTAGCTGTGTTTTTGTGCCATTGAATCCTGAGTCAAGTACATCCTTTCAGTGCCCCCCTCCCCCCAGAACTCAGGAACTCCCCCACCGGGTTCCTGTTCTCCTGCGTACTTGCCTTCACCGTGGTCCAGATCAGCCTGTATTATTCTGTTTCATGTGCTTGCCTCTTTCAAGGGACATCTTCTCTTAGAAACCAGGGGTGTGGCTTCTTTTTCTCTATCTCTTTTTAAATCCCCCCACCTCCTACATGCCCTTGCACAGAATCACAAAAAACTCTGTGGAATGAGTACTTAATGAATGAAACTCCAGTGGGCTGTTTATAATCAATTAGGTAATTATAAGTAGGAGGAAAAACTCTTTTTAATATTTAAAAAATTTGCATTGGACACATTTTTTAAATCCCCTTAGGAAATCAAATCTGTGTTAGGGGATACAACCTGTATTCATCATCTTTTGCTGCATAGTAAGTTATCCAAAAACTCATCAGTTTAGAACAACGAACATTTATCCTCTCAGTTTCTCAGGGTCTGGAGTCAGGTACAGCTTAGCTGGGTCCTCTGGCTCTGGATTTCTTACAAGGCTATGATCATTGTGTCCCTGAAGCTGTAGTCATTTCAAGGCTCAACTGGGAGAGGATCTACCTGCAAGCTGACTCAATGTGGTTGTTTGTAAACCTCAGGTCCTCAGTGGCTGTTGGTGGGAGACATCAGTTCCTTGCCACATGGGCCTCTCCATAGGGCTGCTCATAATATGTCACTTGGCTTCCCTCAGAGTAATGAGAGAGCAAAAGAGAGAGAGAGATCCATGATGGTGATCATAATCTTGTTATGATTTAATCTCAGAAACAATATCACAATGCTTTCCCTATATTCTATTTGTCAGAAACTAGTCACTAGGTTAAACCCACACTGAAAGAGAGATTATTATATGAGGGCCTGAATACTAGGAGGCAAGGATCATTGGGAGCTATCAAAGAGGTTGCCTACCACAGTCCACCTTCTGACTTCCAAGATTCACATCCCTCCCACATGCAAAATACCTACCTTATCAAGGTCCTTAAAGCCTCATCTCATTACATCAGTTCAAAGTCCAGAGCTGCATCTAAATTAAGTTCAGGTGTGATTGAGGCTCCTCAGGTGTAGTGTCTTAAATACAGACCCTTTTGATCTGTAGACCAACGGAACTAAAGAAATAAGTTATCTGGCCCCCATCTATAGTTGTTGATCAGGAAGTCATTCTTGTCCAACAAGGTAGAAAATTGGAGGCACAAGGGTTCATTGGTCCATAGAAATTCTGAAAGCCTCCAAGTAAGTGCTGGAAGTTTCTTGATTAGATCCCAAGGCCTAAGATTAATTCTCCATGGCTCATGGCTCCACTCTCTGAGCTGTTGATTCTGCCCTCTGAGTCATCTTTCCTTTTCTTATTTTATTTTTTAAAAGATTTTATTTATTTTTATTTGAGAGAAAGAGAGAGAGTGAGAGAGAGAGAGAGAGAGCACAAGCGGAGCAGGGAGAGGCAGAGGGAGAGGGAGAAGCACACTCCCCGCTGAGCAGGGAAGCCTGATGGGGGGCTTGATCCCAGGACCCCAGGATCATGACCTGAGCTGAAGGCAGCCTCTTTACTGACTGAGCCACCCAGGTGGCCCTCATCTTTTCTTTTTTTATGAAAGGTAGCATATTTTTGTAGCTGAGCAGCTTTCTCAGCTTGCTTCTTGCCAGTAGAATTCTAGGGGTTGCAAAAGTCTCCTCATTCTGTACCGTTTCTGTCTCCTGTAGACAAGTTGGCTATGTTTCTACAAATATAAGTCTTTTAAGAAACTTGTAGGTCTCCTGTGAATCTCTTTGGGATTCACTCCATTAGGCAAAAGCCATACCTACAGATTTCTTTGTGATAAGCCCCTTTGCTTTTGCTGAAATGGTTGAGGTCCAATGCCCTTAACTTTCTAGAGGCCCTATAGTTTGATTGAGAGGATTTGTGAAGCAAACCCTTAATCTCTTATGATAGTATAAGAAATATGTGTTTGCTCTTCATCCCCAGAGTCTGGCCAGAGCTCCTTAGGACATTATCTCTATAATGCCCTAAGGGATAATAGCAGTGGGAACATCTTTTGTTGTAATATTTGAATTTTGTCCCTAGCTCCTGAAACAGCTCCAGAGTGATAAAGCTGAAAAGAGCATCTTTTATAAGTTTGTGTTAATGAGATGACTTTTGGAAAGTCCCTACGGTTGGGGGGGGGGGTGGTTGCTAGTGGAAACAACCACATGATTAGAGAGTTGGAACTTTCAGCCCCATCCCCTGATTTCAGGGGCCACTAATGACAATGATTTAATCAATCATGATGATGTAATGAAGCCTCCATAAAAATCCTGACTGAAGGGGTTCCGACAGCTTCTGGGTTGGTGAATACTTGGGAGTGCTGGGAGGTGGTGCTCTCAGAGAGGACATGGAAGCTGTTGCCCTTTCCCACATTCTTTACCCCAGGTGTCTCTTCTAGTTGGCTGTTCCTGAGTTGTTTTCTTTATTATAAATGGGCAATTGTAAGTAAAGTGCTTTCTTGAGTTCTGTGAGCCATTCTGGCAAATTATTGAGCCCAAGAAAGGGGTTGTGGGAACCCCCCTGCCCCCATTTATAGTTGGTTGGTCAGAAGTATAGGTGACAAGTGGGACTTGAGATGCGTATCTGAAGTGGGAGGGGGAAGGGTTGTGGGATGGAGTCGTTGCCCTGTGGAGTCTGCACTAATTCCAGGCAGGTAGTGTCAGAATCTAGTTAAATTGTAGGACGCTGCAAACAATGAATCATGGAACACTACATCAAAAACTAATGATGTGATGTATGGTGATTAACATAACATAATAATAATAAAAAAAAAATTGTGGGACGCCCAGTTGGTGTCCTATGAGAACTGGAGAATTGCTTGGTGTGGAAAACCCACGCATCTGGTGTCAGCAGTGTTGTAAGTAGATGGAAACGGGAGTATTTCTTTCTTCTTTAAGGGGGTTTTTATAGACTCTGAGGCACCACCTTTGATCTTTCTGAGGTCTTAACAAAAAGTTTTACTTTTATATCCTCAGTTTCTTATTTATTTATTTGAGAGAGAGAGAGAGAGCATGAGCTGGGGGGTGGGGAAGAAGGTCAGAGGGAGAGGGAGAGAGGGAATCCCAAGCAGGCTCCACTCTCCAGTATGGAGCCCAACGCAGGGCTAGATCTCATGACCGTGAGATCACAACCTGAGCCGAAATCATAAGTCAGATGCTTAACTGATTGAGCCACGCAAGCACCCCTTAGTTTCATCTTTAGACACTGTTTTCCTGCTAGTGCCTTGGATTTGATATTTGTTTGAATGCCATCTGGAGAGGCTGAAAATTTTAAAATCTTTTTTTTTGCGGGGGGTTGAGGGGGTGGGTGGTGGGGACTATAATAATCTTTCCCTCGGTTTATTTCTCTCCTCCTTCATTTTACTATAAGGAGCAAAAAGGGACCAGGTGGCACCTCCATCACTTTGGAAACACCCCGTAACTGATCACCTAGGTCATTAGGAATATTTTCTACTTTCCATATAACTGCAGGTAATGGTGTTGCTAAACTTTCTGCTATTCCAAAATAAGGTCCCTCCTCTTGTAGTTTCTAATAGCATGTTTCTCATTTCCTTCTGAGCCTTTACCAGCAGTGTCTCCAAAGCCAAGATTTCTACTCACTGTCTATTCAAGACAATTAGGCTTTCTTTAACATGCTCCTCAAATTCCTCCTACCCTCTGCACACTGCTGGGTTCCAAAGCCACTTGCACACATATCTGTTCCAGGAACCTTACTTCCAGGAAACAAAAATCTGTATTTATCCCTTTTCTCCTCTTACCTCCAGAGGTGACTATTCTAACATACATAAAGCATCATTTTGTTTGTGAAGACTTCATATAAAATTATACTCTTGTTTTATGAGCATATATTTTTACTTTCTTAAATGGTATTGTTTTAAATATCTCATTCCGTCTCCCACTCTTTCCAACCATCACTATGCTTTCAAGCTCCATCCATGATGTTATGTGTGACTAGATGTAGTCAGTGGCTTCCAACTGTGTGTAGTACACCCTGGGTTACTCCCCCCTCATGTTTTATATGTCCAGTGCCCTAGGGATGGGTACCCAGATGATCTCCATCTTCATGCCATCATCACAAATAATGTGGCCATGAGCATCCTAATCCATAGCCCCTTAGGAATTTGTGTGAGGATGTCTTTGTGATATATGCATACCCAGAAGCGGAATTAATGATGCTTAGGATATACATAGGCTTAAATTGACTAGGAAGTGCCAAATTATTCATAATATTCATACACTAGTCTTCATTCCCACCAGTCATGCATCAATGAACTTGTATGCCACATCTAGGCTGACACTCAGTATCATCATCCAGCTTAATATTTTTTTCAGTCTATTTGGTATGAAACTGTATGTCATTAATATTTTCATTGGCGTTTTTCCTGACAATGGATGAGTTTGAGCATGCCTTCATATACTTTTGACTTCCTTCTTCCACGGATTGCCTGCATATATCCTTCTTTGTATCCTTGATTTTTAAGATCAGAGAGCAGGTATGATTTCCTCTGCATTCTCCACTGCTCCCAGCAACACTGATGGATGTTGACTGATGACTGATGAGAAGGTCAATGTGGCTGTGTTATTTGAGCTTCTGGATTTTGAGGCCTACTTTTCCTCCACAGAGCCTGAGGTGTTTGCCTTCATTCATTCAGAACACATTCATCAAACAACTACCCCGTGCTAAGTCTTCCTGTGCAACTCTCCCTCCCGGCAAAGCCCAAATGACCTGTCAGTCACTCTATCAATTGAACAGAAGAATGAAACTGGTCACACTAGTCATCTGGCATGAGACAGACTCTGGTAACATTTTAAGTGCCCTTTTATAGACTCCTCTGATTCTAACTCACTGACTAGTCGATTTTTTTTCCTTAACTGTTGTTTTTAACTGCCACGTGCCTAAAGCAAGGCAAGATCCAAGGAATCTTAGCTATGTATTTGCACGTCAACACGAGACTTTGTTAAGTGTCTCTGCTTATGAGACACAATCCCACATTGTAGTGAACTATGATTGCTGAAAGCTATCATGATTTCACTGTCAAAAAATAAACTCTCCTTACTGTATTCTATAAAGGTCACAAATCTCAGTGTGACAACATTTACTGGCATTTCCAGAGAGAAGTAGTATTCTCAGCCCTCACCTAGCTACTCCCACACCCACCCACTCCAGGGCAGGGTTAGGAGCCCAAATCTGTAAGTCTTGACTGAAATACCTCCACCCCATATTGTAATTATCTGTTTATTTGCTCTTCCTCCTCCAGATTTGGGACACACGGAAGACACAGATTGTGTCTTATTCATTTCTTTAGTTTACTAATACTTAGCAAGGCATCTGTCACAGAGTAAGTGTTCAGTAAACATTTATTGATTGAATGAATGGACATATGAAAAAATATTTATTGAGCACCTACATGCCACATACTATGTCAGATTCTGGGAATTCTCATAGATGAATAAGACACAGTTTAATTATAAAATAGTGTGGAAAATGTACAGAGGAGAAGCACCGCATCTTATGGGGAGATGAATCTCAAACAAAGAAGGAATGCCATTTGCAACACTCATCTTTTTCATCTCCGAAAGAGTTCTTCAGCCTTAAATTCTGGATATGGCTTGTACTTGACTTGCAAGAAAGAGGCTTTTTCTGTGTGGACATGTCTCTGAGAGGTGTGGGTATGGATGCTGCCTGTCCACGTGTGCCTATTCCATTGTGGCCTGAAGTTAGTAAAAGGAGGTTGAAGGTTATTTGCCCACCTTCCAAATGGCTGGAATAGCTATAGAGCCATCTGGGGCTGTAGTGCAGACAAATAAGTGAGCATCACAATATTGGACCCTTAATTCCTTTGGTATGTGATCCAACAGTTGGGAAAATCTAAGCCAGCCTAGGAGTGAGCTTTCCCAGCTCCATCTCAAATCCATGTCAATTTTCAACTCTTTGGTCAAGTGAAAGGGACTTGGGTCAAGTTCTGTTCAAAGGATTGGGCTTTGAGGGAAACTTAGACAAGTAAGCTTGCTGAACAGTGTAGTTACGTACCTCTTGGAAAACATACTAGTCAGGCCTCCGCAGGAACCTTGTTTCACTTCATATCAGCTCAGTGAGAAAGCTGAACAGTGACTTCTTTTTTTTTTTTTTTTTTTTAAAGATTTTATTTATTTATTTGAGAGAGAGAGTGAGAGAGAGAAAGAGCACAAGAGGGGGGAGCAGGAGAGGGAGAAGCAGACTCCCCGCCGAGCAGGGAGCCCGATGCGGGACTCGATCCCGGGACTCCAGGATCATGACCTGAGCCGAAGGCAGTCGCTTAACCAACTGAGC
>NC_138371.1:85107424-85114975 GCF_054177405.1 Leptonychotes weddellii | reverse complement strand
CAGTGACTTCTAAAATGGGCAATAGGTATGGGGCCGGGTGAGGAAGTATGCTAGATTTGGCATTATGTCTTCCACAGAAAAACAAATACTCATTTCTTTGTTTTCGCTTTAAAAGATACTTCTTATAAAAAAAGGTTCTTTGTAAAGAATCACTTAATACTTGGTATTTCATCAAGTGAAACAAATTTGGGTTCTCCTGAGCAAATCCCTAAAGAGATTTCCTTCATTTCCATATCTGTGGACTTTGGATAGCAGAGTCTAATGTGAAATAATCTTCAATAAAATTTTTTTCATTGATATTCTACAGGGCAGAATTCTTTTATCTTTATTTGCTGCCTAATCTTGAAGCATTTGCTCAGTAACCACAGTGTGGGCTTCAGTTAAATATGCAACTCCTGCCTCTGGCATTCTTCTACAAAATTATTGATCTAGTTTGCTGGTGTGTATTTACCTCTATTTTTAAGGACTCAGTGATTGATAACCAGGATAAAGTGCACATGAGTTGCCTTTGTTTGTTTGTTTGGGGTCGGTGAGCCTGTCTATCATAAACCAAAATAGTCAATAGAAGATGAATTGATGAAGGCTACCACCAATAATAATTGCACAATGTGAGGACAACCAATAGAGTAGGGGTTGGTAAACATTTTCTCTGAAGGGCCAGGTAGTAAATATTTTAGGCTTTGTGAGTCATATAGTCTCTATCATAACTACTTACCTCTGCTGGTGTAGGGCCAACTCAGCTGTAGACAATATGTAAATGAATGAGCATGGCTGTATTTCTGTAAAACTTTATTTACAAAAACAGGCAACAGGCCAGATTAACCTGTGGCTATAGTTTACTGATCCCTAAACTAGGATAGAAATAAGTAGCTTTAGGGTGCCTTGTGGCTCAGTCAGTTAAGCATCTGCCTTTGGCTCAGGTCATGATCTCAGGGTCCTGGGATTGAGCCCCATGTGGGACTCTCTGCTCAGCAGGTAGTCTGCTTCTCCCTCTCACTCTCCCCCCAACCCCCGCTATCAAATTAAAAAAAAAAGAAAGGAGTAGCTTTAGCTATGAAAAATATCATAAGGGCCCTCCCCTTTGAAACTCTAATTTTGCCCTGTATCTTAGCATACAGCATTTGCTGTCCAGTTTTGTTTCCTGAGCTTTAGGTTTATAGGGGGAGTGAGGGGTTAGAGTGACAGTGTTTGCAGAGGATTCAATGACAAGAAGCTCTAAGGGGTGGGGTGCCCTTCCCTTTTGTTTTCAAGCCTCCTGTCCTCTCCTAGCTGGGCCATGGTAATGGGCTGAAAGAGAGAAGGGTCTGGGACGGAAACCAACCACTCCGCCGAGGATCTGTGGCTCCCAGGGGAGTTGGGGTTTGGTGCTTAGGGGGAAAGAAGGGACGTGCTTCTGGGAGTCTACTCCAGCAGCCCAGAGATGAGCAAGAAAAGAGACCAAGGTCCCCAAATTCTCCTGGGTGCCAGGTTGGTTCCGGTTTGGAAGAGGTCATTTTCAGGGCACAGCTTGTAGGCACAGAGCTTGGCTAGTGGTTTGTGTTTCACTGGTAAAGAAGATCCTGCGATAGTTCTTGTGCTCTCTCTGCAGCCGTCGACAGATGTGGACTCCTTATTCGGTTTCAGTGTTGGCCGAAGCAATGATTCCACCGTCTCCATTGGGGACACAAGGGACGCAAGTAACAACTAAAAGAAAGGTAAGAAACTGAAGGTCAGGTATCCTTTATTTGGAAAAGGGCCAATAAGTACATTAGTGAATGTATGGAGTGGATGTTGCAGCTGAGACCAAATTCTAAGATTGTGGTTAATTTTCTTTCTACCTGGAGTAGATCCCTAATCTTGCTTTTTTGCTCAATCATTTTTTCCCCCAAGGCTGAGCAAACATAAGCCATCCTTGAGTTCTCGGCTCTGGTAGGTTCCCAAGTGAGCAGCATCTGTTGGATGGAGAAGTAGTTCATGCCCAAGATGTTTTTAGAGGGCTGACCCAGCGTCGGTGTCAGGGCCATCAATTAGACAGTGGGAGAGGGGAAGCAAAGAGGCAGCGATGAAGTTGGTAATTACACACCACAGTACCATTGACCTCCAAGAGCAGGTGGCGGTGGCAAGTGAAATTCCAGGCTCTGTCACTCAAGATTCATTTTCGCTCTTGTGTTTCGGCCTGAGGGGATGCTCACTGATCTGGAAGAGATTGTCTACACTGTTTTGTTAATAATAAGGACAATAAGAAAATAGTGTATTTAATACAGAAGGATATTTTCCTTAGTTGCTTGAAAGTTGCTATTACATTTTTAAAACCTCTCTCTTTATTGTTCTCTCTCTCTTTATATATGTGTGTGTGTATATGTACACATATATACATCTACACATATATGTGCAAATTGGGAAGATCAGGATCTACATCTATAGTATGAGTTCAATATTTACTGCTTCTTCATTTTTAAAGATATTTATTTATTTATTTATTTATTTATTTGAGAGAGGGTGGGGAGAACACAAGCTGGGGGGAGGGGCAGAGGGAGAGGGAGAGGTAGGCTCCCTGCTGAGGAGGGACCCTGGTGCGGGGCTCGATCCCAGGACCCCGAGATCATGGCCTGAGCCAAAGGCAAACGCTTAACCGACTGAGCCACCCAGGTGCCCCAGTATTTACTGCTTCTGTAGAACTGGCCCTTTGTTGAGGCCTTTGCAGCCCTAATATTTCCATTTCTTCAGCCTTGCCTTGTTTACAGAGCCACTATTACTCCCGAGTCACAGGTCCAGAGAGGAGGACCCAGAAAAGGATACCCAAGCTCTGGCAACAGATTTGGTGACATTATCCTTCTGCCTTCCCAGTTGTACTTGCCGTTTTCAATGTCACTCTGAGCTGTGATTCTGATTCCGGCTCCCTTTGTCTCCAGCTTCTCTTCATCCCAGTGAGGCACTTCGCTTTTGGCCTTCAGTGTGGTGGGGAGGTGAGTGAATTTTCTTGGGTGCCTATGTTCGGTCCTGAGCAGCCTGGAGTCAAGGGGTGGGGGGTATGGACAGCGAGGCATAACAGCTTCATTTTCACTAGCCCTTGAGCCACGTCAAACACTTCTTACAATAACAGACCCCAATCTGCAACTGATGTCCGGGACAGATGGAGGTCTTGGCAGAAGCTGAGATTGCTTTCCAATTTCACTGAGATTATAAAAACAACATTTTTGAACTTTATATCCTAGCACTCATGACCCTGAGCATTTTATTTTTCTTCTGTCACTGCCTTCTTTGAAGACCAAGTCACCTGTTCCTTCAGCTTGAGACAATGTTTTCAGGTGATAAGAAAAGACAAACTATCAGAAACCGCAGAGGTGCCAATTATCTACCCTTTCCTTGCTAACAACTTGCATGTCTACTCATTGGTTTATATAAAAGTAACTACGTCTTTCTCTTAACATTCTTGGAGGGGGTGGGGGGTGTCTGTCTGTGCCAAAGTAGCCAGATCAGACTTTTTAAATGAACAAGAGTCGGAAAAAAAAAAAAAGGTAAATTGACTTTTTATAGGGAAACAGGCCATTCCTCAAAAACTATTAAAGATTCTGTCATCTAGAATATCCCTATCCTGTTGACCTTATTTACAGATTTCATGAAAAATACATCATCATAACATTGATATATGGACCCTGTAGCATCCAATTTCTTGAAGGCATCTGAACCTGATCAGGATACTGGTCATGCACTCATAAACGTGGGGGCAATATAAATGAGATGATGCCCCATGGACTATAATACCCACAGATGCTTTTCTAAAACATGCTCATATCCTTTGGAAACAAGGCAATTTGGCTCTCTACCTTGGCTCTGAATGAAATAATGTTCTGGGTGGGGGAGGCAGGTAATAAAAGCAACGATTGTGAAGTGTTACTGGCAGTTTTTTTCATTTTTACTGCAAGCTGGGCCTACATTTGTCTTCATTGTCAAAGGGCTGGTGTTGTTTACAAGTTAAGGACAAGGAAGCAGGAAAGTTTATTCCATTCTCTGGGCCGGGAAAGCACCATTTCCTCATCATGAATCCAAAACCACATCTTGAACAGGAATTAGGTGACACATCGTTTTAGATTTGGTCCCATTTGGAAGGTTTCCTTGCTCTTTTCCCCATACCTGCCTGGTGGTGTGGAATACCTGGCAAGAGTTGCTCTTAGAGGGTGATAGCAAACCAAACTCGGCCATTTCTGCCCCCGCCCCCCCGTGTCAGCTGACTGGACATTGAGAACAGCTGTGGGGTCTAGCCTTTGCCAGTTGACAAAACCTTACCAGCTTTTCTCATCCTTCAGGAGAAACAAAAGGTGGGTGCAGTAATTTTGGAGGCGGAGTGATGGTTGGTCAACTCCTTTATTGTGGACAGTGATGCGGGTCGAAAAGGTTTACTCTGCATCCAGGCCTCCATGTATTGACGATCCATCTTGATTGTTAGGACAAAGCTCCAAACCAGGAGGCACATTACTCTCAGAGTGCCTCTACACATACTGGATGAAGAACAAGAAGGAACTTGTAATCCTTCCTCATACTTTGGAGAAAAACTAGCCCAACACTTTCCGTCGGAGATATTTTCTGGGGGGTGAGAGGGGAAAAAACAGCTGGAAGGGAAATGCACACACACACACTTCAAAACAAATCTAAAATGCAAGGAACTTCAGAGATGGGAACAGGGACTGAAATCCCAGCCCAGAGCTTGCAAATCCTCAGCAGCTGAACAGCAAGCCTCTGTGTGCCCCATCCTCATTTATGAACAGTCAACAAAGCAACTGCAGGTGATCTGGGCTGATGCCGTGGAGGCCTCTCAGATGGCTGGGCTCCTGCAAACTTATTCACCACCTCATTAAAGCAATTTCAAAATCAATTCCGGATTTGACAAGCCGTCAGTACATTGTTGCTTCTCAGTGATGGGAGTGACATGTTAACAGCAATTAGACTTTTGCACATGCACATTGGAGCCTGTTCAGCATATTCTTTATTAGAAGAGCCTAAAAAGCGTTATTATAATCATCTAACCTGGGGTCATGGACACATGCTCTATGATCTCCGCCTCTGTCAGCAGTCCCCTTGGTGAAATTTTTCCTATTGTCCATAGAGATTAAAAGGAAGTACTTACCCCAGATGCGATATTGGAAAATCAAAGGTCAGAGGAAAGCTTGTGGTAACCTCCATGTTTTTTAATACAAGTTATAGGAGCAGTCAGATTAGCATGAACAGATATTGCACCTTCTAACAGATGGAGCAGGATTCTTATGCAAACGAGGGAGGACAGGCTACAGTGGTTTGGTGGCAACATTCTCAGGGCAGGAGTGGGGATGCTGTTATCTCGACTGTGGCTGGCCAGCACTTGGACAGTGAGGATGGCAAAGCCTTCACTCCAGATATGCTCAGAGGCATGTCAGTCCTGTATGTCATGGAAAACCACTTCCTTCTGTAATAAAATCAGCCTATCCTGTTTGGAACGGTCCCCTTTGGAGCCAGCTCTCTTGGTCAGCTTAAGTCATCAGTGGGAGCTGTTTCCTTCTCTGCTTTGGGGGCCCAGCAGAATGTACTGAAAACGAGTAGTGTAACCTGATCTCGCCAAGACTCTGCCAACCAAATGAGATCCAAATAAGTCTCAAATCTCGTTGGACCCCATTTACTTCTGGGTAGTCCCAGGAGAGAGTCTCTCCTGTGCCCACAAACAATTTCCTCCTGGTCTTCTCTTCTGATTTCTGCTTTGATGGCTACCATTTGAGAGTGGTTTTACGCCCAGTGTCCAGTGTGAATAAAGCTAACATCTTACAACAACCCTAAGTAAATACTTTTATTATTTCCAATTTGAAGATGAAAAAAAGGAGAGCAGCAAGATTCCCCCAGTTGCCTAGTATCTCATTGCTAGAACACAGGATGCAAACTCAGGCAGTCTGGTTTCCAATCTCCCATGGTTAGTCATTATTCGATGCTGCCTGTTGAGCAAAAGCTGATCTCTACCCAAGGGGACCACCTCCCCAGCTCCCAAAATATTCAATGTTCCAGTAAACATTTACTGACTGACTAACTGTTTCACGCAATGAATGAATTTGGATTGACTCCATGATGGCCAGATTCATGCAGAGCTATATAATATCTCAAATTCCCAGCCTTCCCAAGCAAACCCAGATTGCTTACACTGGCCAGTCTATTTAAAATTGCAAACAGCTCTCAACTCTGTAGTCCATAGTCGCTTTCCCTGCTTTAAGTGGTGATGCTTATCACCACTGACATATGGTATATTTTGTTTGCCTATCTCTCCCTCTAGAATATAAAGGCAAGAATTTTTCAGTGTTTTGTTCTTTCAGTGCTAGGACAGTGCCAGCAACAAACTGTGGTCTGGATAATTGTTGAATAAATGAAAGGGTTATGTATTTCAGGTATAAATAGGGTAGGGAATGTGTCCTATCTTTGGTTCAGAAATAGATCCACAGACCTATGTGCATCATTGATGAGAAACACAACACAAAAAGCAGGAAGGAATTTAGCGCTCTTGCCTCTTTGTCATTTTTAGAGAGTCATTTGCTTTTGATAACACCGAGCTGATGGTAGAACCAGAACTAAAAGTCCATGTCTGTGTACTTTCCCACCCCATATCCCACCACTTAGTGTGACCAGATCTAGAGATTTCCTTTTCCACTTAGCTCTATATTAAATGTCTTCTCTGAAAGCCCCCAACTGATCTGATGTTGCCCCCACTCCCACTTTGGGTTCCTTCCTGGTTGGCTGACTGCAGGGGCTATAGGGGGTCCCTGTTGTTTTGTTGGATGGGGGTTTGCTAGCTTTTGAAGCAGGCTTGCTCATTGCTGATTTCCCCCAGGCGCTTGTTTTTGAAGCCAACACTTCAAAGGCAAGCAACATTTGAAATTCCTCAGCTATTCATCCAGTTGGTAAAACTAGATGCACACCTTCAAGAAGCCATTTGTTACTTTCATTGGGGTCAGCAGATAAGCAGGAAGCCACCATTTGGAGGATGAGCTGACAGCCTACCATGAGGATCAGTAGGTCTGCAGAGGGTCTGCTTGGGGTTAATATTTTGATGTAAAGTTTCCCAAAGAGAGGTTTTAGGAAAATCAAGTGTGGAAATTGTGTGTGTGTGTGTGTGTGTGTGTGTGTGTGTGGTGTGTATGTGTATTTGATGATGATGATGATTTTGGATGGTGGGTAGGCAAAAGGTTGAGAAGAAATCTTAGCATTTCCAACAAGAATGAATAGAACAGCAGTTTTCCAAACTGTGATCCAGGCATCCTTGGGGGTTCCAGAAACCTTTCTGCGGGTTCTGTAAAGTCAAAACTGTTTTCATAGCAACACTAAGATATTATTTGCCCTTTTCACTGTCATTCTTTTTTTTTTCTTTTACTATTTTTTTATTATGTTATGTTAATTACCATACATTACATCATTAGTTTTTTTTTTTTTTAAAGATTTTATTTATTTATTTGAGACAGAGAGAATGAGAGACAGAGAGTATGAGAGGGAGGAGGGTCAGAGGGAGAGGCAGACTCCCTACCGAGCAGGGAGCCCGATGCGGGACTCGATCCCGGGACTCCA
>NC_138371.1:85055903-85106924 GCF_054177405.1 Leptonychotes weddellii | reverse complement strand
TTCTTATGTTAATCCCCATACATTACATCATTAGTTTTAGATGAAGTGTTCCATGATTCATTGTTTGTGCATAACACCCAGTGCTCCATGCAGAATGTGCCCTCCTCAATACCCACCATCAGGCTAACCCATCCTCCCACCCCCCTCCCCTCTAGAACCCTGTTTGTTTTTCAGAGTCCATCGTCTCTCATGGTTCGTCAAAAGATCATTTTTGTATTTCTTTTGGTTGGCAAAAACAAATCCTAATATAGGTCTTTTCATATAAGTGAAGTGGCATAACATGAGCTTTTGAAAAGTAGGGGGTCCCTGTATTCCTACTATGCATCAGGCACACTGTACATTATTTATTGTGAACAATATCGCCATGCAGTAGGTATTTTCACATCATCTGACTAATGAAAAACTACTGCTTAGAGAGTTTAAGCATCTTGCCCAAGGTATCATCACTGGTAAATGATGGGACCAGGTTTGTATAGCCCCAGTTCTGGACTTCTACACTGTTACTTTGGGGAATGCATCATGGAAGGAAAATGGTCAGGGAGAGAGAAATAAGAATACCCCAAGGTACTGTGGATATAATTATGAGTTAAAAGGAAGACACGTTTTGATCATTCCTATGTACACAAATGAGGGTTTTTCTAGGACTAAATTTAACTTTGAAAATAAATGACTGGTAGCCAGGCAGACTCAAAAATAACCAAGTACTCAGGCTATAATTGTTTACCATATGATTTTTCCCATCCTTTCTATGGTACTTACCTTGCAATTAAATGATCAATAGTTATCCTGTAAGTAGCAAGTATGCCCATGAAATTTGTGACCTGGAAAATCAGCCATTACAAGAGTGGAAGTGTTAAATGGTCTGGAAATGATCAGTGGGAAGGTAAAGCTGCCTCCTCCTTTTGACATATCTACTGGGGCACTAAATTCAGAGATACCCAAATAAATTCCCAGGCTGTGAATTGGCACCATCTGCAGGCCCTTCCACAGAGGAGCTGGGACTGCCTGTGGTGATGCCTCATCCAGGCTGGGAGTGTGTCCTTGGACACCTAGGCAGGGAGGTGTGGCTCTCTAGACCAATTCAATAAAGACTCCATCATCAATTTTCAGGGCAGCACATGACTAAGCATAGCCACTTGTGGTCTGGTGGCCCACTGAGTTGGTTGCTCTCAGCCACGCTGGGCATGTTTCCTGCGACTTCCTTGTAGAGAGAAACTTCAGGGAAGGCAAATGGGCCTTGGGAGATTGGGGGCACCCACTGCTTCTAACATCGGAGCAGGTAGACCACACTGGGGAGAAGGCAGCCACTGCTGGTCTCTATATCCTCTCCAAAAGGAGATAGTTCCATAATTACTCATTCAGGAGTAAGGAAGAAGGGCAAGGCCAATTGTTCTCCCTGAAGAACCTGCATCTTTACTGGGGATTCATAATGGAGTCACATGAGCCAATGGGACCCTGTCAGTAGTAACTGGGAATATCAGAGAGTCTGGAGCATTCAGAAGAGGTTTAGTGAGAAGGGTAGGGTTTGAGCCAAGCCTGGAAGGCTTTAACCAGGCAAAAAGGAAGAAAAAATCCAAGCTCTTTAGCTTTCTAGGATACGGCCATGATCTCCTTTTTCAAGCCTCAGATTCCAGGAAAGCAGCTTACTGTAGAGAAGGTGGGCAGCCTTTGGCATTGGGCAGACTTGGCTCAAAGTCTTGGATCTCTAATCACTTGCTGTTGGGACCTAAAGCAAGTCACTTAATTTCTTTGAAGTTGTTTTTCTACCTACAAAACAGGAATAATAAAGCCTACTGAGAGCAATGCTAAAGATTATATGAAAACATATGTACTTGCACATAGTAGGTGCTTAAAAAACATCAAAGTTCCCTTCTTTTTTACTGTCCCTTCAGAGACTCTACTGGACCCTATTAGGCCTGCATGCCCAGCCATGCCAACTCCTGTTTCCACATCATCTTATGCCAACTTTAGTCTCTTGAAACCCTCCATCAAAGCTGCCATCAAATGCCACCTCCTCTGTGACCTTCCTCAGCCCTCCAGCCATAGGGACTTTTCTTCCTACCCTCCTAGTCACTCTGTCAGGCATTCATCCCAGTCTCACTGGATATTTGCTATTAGATTACTTGGGCATACTCCCATCTCTTTTGCCGGGAAACAAGATCCTTGGGAGCACTGACCGTGTCAGGTTTATCTTTCTAGATCCACAGCAAGAGCAAAGACACAGGAGCGGTCATGGCTGTGGTATGTTCAGGGGCACAATATCAGCCTGGCTAGGAGGGATGGTTTGGGTCAGGGCAGTGCAAAACTTGGCAGCTTGGGAGCGTCAAGGTATTTGTCCCGATTCCTCTTCCCCGCTTGAGCATAGCACCCTTTTCATGGCTTTTGAGGTTGACTTGATATAAATCTGAGTCTAGTTCACTTTAATGTACTTAACACTCAAACTGGAAACTATCTTTCCCACAGAGCTAGTTACATCAGCTCTCTGGAAGAGAGGGGACTATATCTGGGTCACAGTTTTAATTGGGACAGTCAACTCTAACGGAAATGCTCTAAAAGACAGGTTGGGTGTGCCCATCTCTGCCAATTAGGAAGCCGGCTGGGGTTGCCCCCAGTTGTATGTGTAGTGTTTGTTAAACCTCCCATAGAGTTCACATCGTAGGCCATTCCATACTTGTTCACAGAATTAAAACTCAAGAGAAATGAAAGGAGCTGCCTGCCCCTCTGCCAAAGAGTCTTTCCTCTCCAAAGCCAGAATGCTTTGAGGGAAAAATTCTAAAGTAGATCTGAGACCACTTAAATTAGAACTAGAAAAACCAACTCCAGGTGATAGGGTACAGAGAACGTGTTGGAGTTGAGCATCCTGTTAGCCAGACAGAAAGTGCCTGGCTATTTAAAGGTTTTCTTTGATTTTGCACAGGCTTGCTGCATTTTCAGAAAGGTCTATAGTGATTGTATTCATAATTGCGCAGGTCACACAACTAGTTGGCATCAGAGCTGAGCCTAGTGATGCTATCTTCTATTTACTTCGTGCTTTTTACATTTGTGAAGTCCTGTTACATACTTTTATTTCCCAAAACCAGTTATATAGGGCTTACTGTCCCCATTTTAAAGATGCAGCAGCTGAAGTTCAGAGTCAGAGTCAGCTAAATGGTAAAACTTCTCGCGAAGAGCTGCTTTCCCTGACCGTCCCCCGCTTCTCCCCTCCTGTCTCGCCAGAGAGACTGTAATGGGTGCTGGAGCCGGGGGCGGACGTCTGCAGGGAGGGTGCTCCTGGGCTGTGTGTGACAGAAAGAGAAGCCTCGGGGACGCGGCCACCTGGGGAGACTGTCGGGAGCATCATTTATCCACCCCTCAGCTCTGGAAAGCCCCGGGTTGTGCAGCCCGGGGACCGCCGTGCCCTCCCCGAGAGGTTCCGAAGGCGGCGCTCCTGGCATGCTATACAAACCTCAGACACACATTTTCAGACAGCCGTTAGCAGGCCACAGAAGTTCCCCAAGACACTTGGTAAACCGTGGTCAAATCTGTTCCGACTTTGTGTGGGCGGCTGGGTTTCATTAAGAGGGTGCTGAAAGCACCAACCCCAGGAGGGGCTGAATCTGGACCCAGCAGAGCCTCAGCTCCTGCCCTCCTTCCTCTACTGTTCTACCATCCCCCCTTCTGGAAGTGCAAACCCTGACACAACGCTCATGGGTGTCACATGCCTTTCTATGTGCAAGCTTGGCCGGAATGAGATAGTATAGTTTCTCTAAATTTGTTCTCAAATTCTGCAGAATTGTCTGTGAGGAAATCCACTGTGGGCTCCGTTGGTTCTTAAAACACACTTAAGAGACGCTATCCACTGGGCATTGCCCTTGGGTTCAGTCACTTTTCCTAATGACTTCTGCAGTTAGTCCTGAAAGGCCGGCAGATTGTAGTTTTAAAACCTTGATGGCGAAGTTTGGGGAAAAAAAAATCTTTGCTTGTCTTCAATTTTCATTTGTCATCGAGTCCCGGTTTTCCCCCAAAGTTACTAGACTTTGCTGGTCTCAACTGAAACAAAACAAAACAAAACAAAACCAACCACAAAAAGCTGCTTTTGTCCACAGCGTGAGCTGCTGGTAGCGAGGGTCAGGGCCGCCCGCACGGTGGCTTTCGGAGACTAGCCAGATGGCTTCATAAACAGATTCCCTGGGCGGCTGGGGCAGAGGTGAGGACAGACAATGAAGATGGGGGTGTAAGAGCGAAGCTGGATTATTTCGTAAAGACAGGAATGGGCAACAGGGGAAAAAAAACATCTGTCCTGGTGTTTAAGAAAGGCTAAGTAACGGGGCCACTGGTGTCAGACTGTTAGTATCTGTAGAGGACCTCAAGAGACACGTGTCTAAAGTCCCATAAACCTCAGATAGATAAATCCTCTTGTCTTTCTTCCCAACTTTCAAAAACAGTGTGTATTACTCAAGAAAAACCACAAAACTTTGAGCTGGTACTGGTTAGCCCAATATAAGGTCAGATTTTGCATAGGTGATTCGGAGACAGGAAATAGACTGGTGTAAAAGCAGTCAAGAGGGCACTGAAATAATACCACCATTTCCACAGGCTTCACACCAAGACACTCTGTCATCTGTGGGCATTTTTTTTTTTTGATGGTTGGTTTGCAAAATGACTACAGCACATTAGCATTGCCAGTGAACCTCTGTTGTGAAATTCTACAGAATGAAAGGAGGGGGGATTTTGTCATGCAACCTAGAATCTATTCTCAGGAGGGAGGTGGGAGAAGATGCTGGTCTGACCCATGAGTTTGTATAACAACTTCTACACTTAAACAAAATAGAATATTGGGATCTTCTCTCATTAAGAGTGGAGGCAAAGTTGTCCAAAAGAGGGCTCCTGGGTGGCTCAGTTGGTTAAGCGTCTGCCTTTGGCTCTGGTCACTATCTCAGGGTCCTGGGATTGAGCTCTGTGTAGGGCTCCCTGCTCAGCAGGGAGTCACTTCTCCCTCTCCCTCTGCTCTCACCTCCCACCCCCTATTCCCCTCCTCCCACCCCCATGCCCGCTCCCCTGGCTCGTGCTCACTCTCTCTCTCCAATAAATAAAATCTTTAAAAAAAAGTTGTCCGAAGGAAAACATCAGGCTCCTTGCTCAGGAGCCTGCTTCTTCCTCTCCCTGCCGCTCCCCCTGCTTGTGCTCTCTCTCCTCTTTCTCTCTCTCTGACAAATAAATTAAATCTTTTTTTTTTTTAAAGATTTTATTTATTTATTTGACAGAGAGAGACACAGTGAGAGAGGGAACACAAGCAGGGCGAGTAGAAGAGGGAGAAGCAGGCTTCCTGCAGAGCAGGGAGCCCGATGTGGGGCTCGATCCCAGGACCCTGGGATCATGACCTGAGCCGAAGGCAGACGCTTAACGACTGAGCCACCCAGGCGCCCCCAAATAAATAAAATCTTAAAAACAAAACAAAACTGTATGCCCTTTAAGTGTCATTCATCTCTGACAATTCTGCCAGGTTGGCCTGCTAAATTTTCAACTATTGAATTTTCATAATCCTTTTGTAAATGAATATGCTCCCAACTGGCTATTACTCCTGAGAAAACTAGGAAGTGATCTGAAAAAGATGATAATTTGTGATAATATGGAGCAAGACCAATTGTTCCTCTTGGATTAAACAGTTCAGAGTTGAACTGAAGTCCAGGGACTTGAATTTCTAATCAGTATTATCCAGTGTTAAAACTTTCTGGGCCAGTTTGGCTTTCGGTAAAACTTCCATTTAATAGATAATTGAGTCTGTTTCCTGAGAAGGGTTAATCTAAATATATTAGTTGACCATTTCACACAAGATTATTAATTAAAATTTGAAATTATAATACTTTATATTAACAGGTATGTTCTGATTTAGGTGGAAGAGCTAGATATTTTCATTTTAAGTCAACATGTCCACAAATTAGATCTAATGCCATTGTCACAGGAATGGTAACGCCTAGGTGATGCTTATAAACAAGGCTTATTTAAGAATTTTGTGGACTGGGCGGCTGGGTGGCTCAGTTGGTGAAGTGTCTGCCTTTGGCTCAAGTCATGATCTCAGGGTCCTGGGATTGAGTCCCGCATCGGGCTCCCTGCTCCTTGGGAGCGGGCTTCTCCCTCGGCCCCTCTCTCTCTCTGTCTCTCATGAATAAATAAATAAAATCTTAAAAAGAAAAAAAAAAAAAAGAATTTTGTGGACTAAACTACTAATCCCAGAGATCCACACCCTACATCAAGTCATACACATTACAAGGCACCCACATTTCACCTTAAACACACATACACACACACAATTGTATGGATTTTTAGAAACCAGATTTTAAAATTATATAGTTAATTGTAACTTATTTATTTGTAATTGGCTATAATGGCAAGCATAATCAGAAATTCTTTTGAAGTGAGAAAAATCTAACCCATAAATTCTTTCCAAATGTAATTATATTTTTATAAATACTGAATTTAACAGTGACATTGCCATTTTTTTAATATTTATAGGTATTGAAGTATTTATTTAGATTTAGTGATTTCTTTCTCTTTTTTTGTATTTTGAAACCAAAACATTTTTTGCCCCCTGGTTTCTAACATTTCTATAGCTTCTTGAGAGGCCTTGTATTCATAGTGCTTGATATTTATAGTGGCCTTGTTTATAAAATCCTTTAAAGTCATAAAATATCTTAAAAATTCATAGGCCGTTGAGCAAGCATCATTGTATCATGGTTGCTTTTTGTCTCTTGTTCTCAATAGCTAGATTAAGTAGTCCCAGGAATCAAGAGGGGTAAGTTGGATTGATTCCTCATATTAACAATCCTAGTGATGATCTACTTGTGGAATTCAGATTTAAGTTCTGCTGGATTAGAAGTCCTGGTTTTGGTGACGGGGTAGAGAACTACGAGCACAGGACCAAGTGCAGTTTCTACTGAATCAGTTTAGGCTCCTTTTGCTGATGGACCATATTTGCAGGAATGATTGGCCCTGATTATCATTAAGAACTACAATTGCTGCTACGCAGTGGGGACAGGAAGGAGTATGCCTTGAATGAAGGGGATTCACTGGGATATCTCAAGGAGCCTCCAAAGCCCAGTGCTAACCATAAATGAGGAAGTGCAGCAATTGCAGTCCAAGAACAGTAAAGCAACTGGGATGGGTGGGGGCTGGGGGAGAAGGAATAGAAGGTTCAGGAACATGGAAATGTTAAAGGAGATTGGCTGTGTACATGTTACGTAGATTTGCGGAGAAGCCACCACTAGGCTGAGTTCTCCCCAAGGGCCTTACGGAGCACACCCTTCACAAGGACACAGTGGAAAGCACTGGTGAGGGAGGCACCAGCTTCATCATTTTCACAGACCTTGTAAAGCTCCAGGCCCTGGCACTCTTTCTGTAGTGTCTAGTGAATACATGGCCTTGTTTATAAAATTCTCTGAGGGTCTCTTTCAGGAAAGATCAATAGGGACCATCTCTTGTGATTCTTAGGCTGATACTCTTAGAGAAAGAGTTTTCAAAAATGTCATGGAATTTACAGAGTGAAAAAGATAAAATGTGTCCTCACCAGGATGGTAAATCCAGATTCATAGGACAGTGGTCTGATCTCAGTAAAATTCTTCTCCAGCCGTATAGTCAACTTTCAAAATCCACTCTCATCTGTTCCCTCAGTCCCTTCCATCACATATAGTCAAGTCTTGGAAAACTTTGGTTGTATATGATGTTTCCTGCCATAGCAAAGGCTGTATTTTCTCACTTGGGTTGTGTTATAACCTGATTCCAGCTTTAGTCCGGAAGCAATGAGGGAAAAGCTGTCTTGAGGAAGACAAGCATCATCTTACAAGGCACTTACCTCAGGTGAGGCCCTATTGCTGTTTGCAGGCGAGGAGAGGCTGGTTTTGTCTAACAAGGGAGAGGGAGCCTCTTGGTAGACTGATGATTAAGAAGATTCTGAGCATTCCAGTTTGCAGGTTCATTCCAAATATTCCCATCCTGGGTTTCTATATCCCACACTTTCTCTCTCAGGATTTGGACTTTGTCCCAGAGACTTGTTGAGGCTGGGCAGTCAGTCTCCTTTGCAGCTCTGCTGCTCTTATTAAATCCAGGGCATGATTTTCAGCACAGCCTTCCCTCTCACTGCAAGAGAGAAGCCATATCTCCAAGCTCAAACCCTGCAAAGGAGGCATTTTCTTCACAGGGTGTCCCAAAGTTGATAGTTGACCAAATAGAACCTCTCTTTTTCTTCTTCTCAAAGTATCTAAAGCCATTGACAAGATCTGTATAACACCATAATTTGCAAAATTACCATTGCCCCTACCATTCAAAGGCCACCACTACCACATAAGCCAATGTTTCACCTTCTACCTATATTTCATCCAGGTTGACCACCTGTGAAAGTCTTAGTAATTGTGATGCTATGGCACACCAGGGCTTACTTCATTACTATCAGCAATAGAGTCTTTCTGACCCATGAATTTGAATTCCAAATCCCATTATAAGGGTTTGTTTTCTAGGGTCACTTCTGGAATCCATTGTCTTAACCTGGGTTTTCCCCAAAATTATGAACCTGAAGGGTTTACATCCAGATTATTTTAGGAAGTGACCCCCAGGTACTAAGAAGAGAGTGAGAGACGTGGAGGAAAAGTTAGTTTGAGATAGCATTGTTAAGTTACTGTGTTGGTCATCCCTTTGGGAGACTGGGACTTGATTTCAGTGGGGCCCTTCTGAGGAGTCTGCCTAGGAGACACAAGAGGGGAGTATTTATTCAATGTATCTGCTATCTCCTTTTCTCCATTAGTCAAGGCTTAGCCTATGGGGTGTTAACTCCGCTCACTTCCAGGCTTCTGCACCTGTTAGAAAGGCATGGTGTCCCACATGGCAGTGCAGAGAAGTTCTGGGTGTTGTCAGGTTATTCCTGCACATACTGGTGACTCATCATTGGCTAGAGTGAAAAGATGAGCCAGGAGGACATGAGGCAGGGCACACATGATGTCCCCTCAGGACCCACCCAAGAACTCACCTGTTAAGCTGAGATCAGAATAGAATGCAGAAAACCCATCAATGATATTTATCTTATGGAGCGTGTGCTACTCTATTTTTTTAATGTGTGTGTAGAAAAAGATCACATTTTGTTTTCTTTCCTTTTTTTTTTTTAAACATTTAAACCACGGAGATAATAGAATACCCATAGAAGAAAGTCACTTGTGTAGTTCAAAGGAAAAAAATGGTAAGGAAATGAAGAAAGGAAAACAAAGGAAAGACCAATTGCTCAAAGGACTTAGAAGTAAAATATAACCTTGGATGACTTGTCTCTCAGATACTCTACCCCTCTGTTCTGTGGGAACTCTTCCTCATCCTCCAGGTCCCAGTTCACCTCTCTTCTGTGGTTTCTCCAGCTCCTTCCACTTTCCCTGACTCTGCAGGTCCTGACTCTCCCCTCAGGGTCACTCGCTCTCTCACCTGTGCTCCCAAAGGTTTGGACACAAACCTCTGTTCCAACATTTGCCACATTGTACGGCAACTTTGTTTGGCCTTCCAGTAGACTGGGGCCGGCCTTCTCTCATTTTTTCTCTCCCTTGTTGCCTTTTCTAGCATCTCATATGAACTCAATTTCTTAATTTCAGCCATCGTATCATGCAGCAGATGACCTTTCAGGGTCTGCTATCTGCCGGGCATAGTGGGAGAGACACCATGTTGTAAGACCCAGGTCCTGCCCTCAAGAGGACACAGAAAAATCTAGTGGGCAGGTCAGGAGTTGGCTGATTAAAAGTCCAACCCCCATTATAAAACCTGAAATCCCAGTTTCAGCTGTTAGCCTAGTAGTCCTTAAGGAAATAAACTCTTGGCATGAGCCAGGGAGATAATGGTTCCATCAGAAGTGAAGACACAAAGTAGCCAGGAGCTTGGTGACACTCCTGTAGGGGTCTGAATGCACATGTCCCACCTCATGTAGGAATGTGTGGGGAGGGTCCCAGAGCAGCAGTACCCCTGCCTGAGCCAAAGTGAGCCTGGGATGGGGAAGGGAGGGATCCAGGGTATGGGCCATATCAGATTGCTAAACCCCGTCCAGTTATACTCAGAAATGAGGAGCTTGTTGGTGCCCTCATTAGGACAATTGTTCCTTAGAAAGAGAAGCAATTTAAACACGATCTGCATTGCCTGGGCTCAACCTAAGTTCCCTCCCCACACCTCTAGTCTGTCTACACCTGCTGGCCTTCTACCCAGGTCAGACTTCTCTCCCAGAACCGAAGTCACCTGGTATCAATAGGACCCTTCTCTTTTTAAGTTGCGCTAACTAGGCCTTCTAGGCTGGGCTGGCCCACAAACCAGCCCTTAAGCGCTTTGGGAAGAAACATCCTGGAGGAAACAGTGATTCAAAGGTGCAGCTCACACTCTGACTATCAGGTCGGTTTCAGTTCTAGGTCAAGAGTTGAGACAGCCCAGACAAATGATCCTCTGCTCCTTCAAAGTCAGGCCCCTTTGTACCAGTCTGAGGTTTCTGGTTAGGCATTTGTGGAAGCTTGTCTAGACCTCACTTTTCATATGGTGGAGTGTCCTGTTAACTTGGAAATTTTCATGAATTATTTTGAAAGCATTGCAAAATAGGTCCAGCTTGTCTGTGGGGAAAGAAGTGGCTGTCTGATTTGTCACTTCTATTCTTTTTTGAAATTGAGGCAAATTTATATGACACAAAATTAGCCATTTTAAGGTATACTATTCAGTGACATTTGGCACTTCCACAATATTGTGCAACTACCACCTGTATCTAGGTTCAAAACATTTTTGTCACTCCAAAAGGAAATCCCATACCCATCAAGCAGCCCCTTCTCTTTCCTCCCTCCCACGGGCCCTGGCAACTACCACTCTGCTTTCTGTCTCTGTGGATTTATCTATTTGGGTATGCCATGTAAACATGATCATACACATGTGACTGTGTGTCTGCTTTCTCTCATGTAGCACATTTTCAAGGCTCATCCATGTGGTGACATGTATCAGAACTATGTTCCTTTTTTTCTAAATTTCATATTCTTTTTTTTAAAGATTTTGTTTATTTATTTGAGAGAGAGAGCACGAATGGGGGGCAGAGGCAGAGGGAGAGAGAGAAGCAGACGCCTCACTGAGCAGGGAGCCTGATGTGGGACTCGATCCCAGGACCCTGGGATCATGACCTGAGCCGAAGGCAGATGCTTAACCAACTGAACCACCCGGGCGCCCCTAGAACTTTGTTCCTTTTTATGGCTGAGCCCACTGTATGTTTATACCACATTTTGTTTATCTATTCATCCATCACTTCTATTTTTTGCCACTTCTTAAGATCCTGGACTTTGGCCCCAGTCACTCAGTTTCAGATTCCTCATTCTATGTCCTTCAAAAGGAGTAGCAACTTGTAAGGAAATGAAGGCAGCCCAAGGTGTGATTCTCTAAAGTTGACACCTTCAGATGAAACACACATTCAGCTTTCTTCTTCTGACTTTGTTGTTAAGGAACTGTTGGAGGGATCTTTGCTGTATTTTATTTTTCTTTTATTCAAGAGAAAGCACTGAGTTTGAATTCCCTAAGTGGGGCTGTCTGTCTTACCAGTGAGATCGTTTCTTAATGCTCTTAAAGTGGACTTTCAAGGCAAGATAAAAACCTAGTTCTTCAAATCTCTCGATATAAATACAGCAGGGCTCAGACAGTGAGATGGGACAGACACCTGCCTGGGGGTTGGTGTCTGGGTCCGGCTTGTCTCCCTCCCTTGCAGGGTCCAGCTTTCACTGCTAGCCCACCATTTGTGCCAACAGGGCCTAAGACCAACGAAGACCAAGAGAACTGCTCTTTCTGTGACACATTTCCTCACCCTGCCACAATTGCAACAGGGGAGAGGAGATAAAGAAGAGGAACCTCAACAGAAAGACCAAGTTGGGGATGGATGTAAACAGCAGGTTTGCCACACAGGGACTAGAAAGCAGCTCTAGAAGGGCAAGCTGTTGCAGTTAGACCTGGCTGGGAGGACGGAAAGCCTTCCTTCCTTGTGGGGAGTGACCGTGGGAGCCCATTAGAGCTGATCAGCCAGGGGAGTGTGCCTTTGACTTTATCCCCAGAAGATGGACTCCTGGATATCAAGGCACAATTTTACTGGCAGATCATTCGAGAAGAATCTTCCCTAGAGTCCATTGACTTGAATGAAATACATACAGTAAAGCTGGAGTCTGAACCTGTTAATTAAGTGTGATTAGTAGGAAGAACAGCATTTGGGGCTACTCGTGTTACAGTGGAATTGGCATCACTTTCTCCATTTTAAATATCACTCTGGGTTTAATTTACTGCTGATACCACTCTTAACTTTGAGCTTGGGGTCTTATCCCTTTCCTGGGACAGATGTAAAGCCCTCCAGCATTGCTTTATCTGCACCTCACCTAACGTGGTGTGGAAGAAAGAGAAGCAAAAGGCAGGAGTGTGAGTTTGAGCTTAGTTCTTGCCAAGGGCAAGTCATTTACCACCTAAGTACCATGATCTCGAAAATTAAGGCAGCCAGAGTGGTTCCTAAGGCATATTTTGTATACCCCAACTCCTGTAAGTCATTGGTTGATGGATGATTAGAAGGAGACTTTGATTCCCCGCATTTCCAGCCTGCCCTCGGGAAGTCCTCAGGCAAATGCAGGCTCTGAAGTGGTAATAAGGCCTGGGGGCAAGTGTGCTATACTGGCTGTGTCCATTTCCCTAGTGTTCTGCGTTTAGGATGTTGTCAATTTTTATATTGAAAATAATTGTCCAATTGAACAGAGGTTCAACTTACTATTATTGTGGCTGATCTTATTTGGTATTTAGTGTTATTTCCACATCCTGTGTTCTGAAGTTAAATTGTCGGGCCAAAGAATACTTTAAAACTTGTAACGGTTAGGACACTCATTAAGTTGTTGAAAGTTAAGCCTGAAATACAGTGAGACTCCAAAAATAGAGTGACGTAACAAAGAAGGAAGTTTACTTCTCTTTCATACAAGAGACCAGAGGCAAGTGGTCCAGGGTCCAAGGGGGCAACTCTGCCACATCCCCAAATGCCACCTCTGGTCCTGCATGGGGCTCTGGCTCTCCTTGAGTCCCAGCCCACAAGGGAGGAAAATGTCAAGAGGGTGCACGCGCCTTCCTTAGTGGGGCATGAGCCAGAAGTGGCACACACTTTTCTACTCACATCTCACGGGCAGGGCTTAGTCACATGGCTACATAATAAGCTGTAAGGCTGTAAAATGTAGTCTGTGGCTTGGCTAATTAAAATTCAGGGGTTTGTTTTAAAGATGGGGAGAATGACTATTGGTAGGCAGCCATATTCTCTGCCAGAAGACTCATGCCAAATTATTTTCCAAAACGATTTGTGCTAAAGTTCAGTTTCACCAAAATTGCATGTGCATACCAGTTTTTTTCTTTCTTTCTTTCTTTCTTTCTTTCTTTCTTTCTTTCTTTCTTTTTAAGATTCTGTATATTTTATTTTAGAGAGAGAGCGAGTGAACCGTGGGGAGGAGCAGAGGGAGAGGGAGAGAATCTCAAGCCGACTCCATACTGAGCACGGAGCCCAGCACAGGGCTGGATCCCACAACCCTGAGATCATGACGTGAGCTGAAATCAAGAGTCGGACGCTCAACCGACTGAGCCACCCAGGTGCCCCAGGCATGCCAGTTTAACAAGTGTTTGTTAAGGATCTTTTTTTGTGTGTAAAATATCCAGACACCATGGGGATATTGTTGGAGATAATGCAGGAGACAGTTTTGTACACAGGAAACATCTAGAGACAGGGATTAATTGCTGAAGCATGTGGTTCAGACCCTGCATGTCATGGAAAGGACTGGTGAAAGTTGGAGCATGCTAGAGTTGTTGGTGAAGGAGGAGGAGGTGAATTCAGGTGGAGTTTGCAGGTTGATGTTGCTCATCAGCTCTTGATTGTTTCTGCTCATAGGGCCAGGGATCACTAAAGTTAGTCCTCACTCAACCTCCAATGCCATCTAGCCATCTCTAACGTTTTATTAAATCTTTCCATGCCAATGAGTAGCAAAAGCGTAGGGTTTTGAAATGTACACTCTTTTCCTGGTTGTCAGTGGAATATTGAGTGGATTAAAGGAATCAAAGGGGAGGCAGGAAAAGAGAACTCAGGCCTACTGGAGGAGCTGAAGACTATTCATAGGTTCTGTGAATGCAGGTCTTCCAGCTGCTGAGGCTGTGTGCTTCCACCATGCCACATGGCATCCCCTGTGGACAGTGAGGTCTTTAAACATTGGCCCAAGGGCCCAGGTACTAAATATCTTTAACCAGAAATATCCGCTCTGGGTTTTTTTCCTTCATGCTCCATGAGTTGAAGAAGAGAAGGAACTAGTGTAGTAGTTGGATGAATGGCTGGAATGAAATAATATCAATTGATGGTATAGGCAGCTGAGGTTCTAAGTATAAACAAACTTTGAAAAATTGGGAAGAAGAAGATAATCATTTTTGCTCCACCTCTCCTAGGATTTCCATCTCTTTGCCATTTTCCATCGGTATTCCCATAGTGTTCCACTCCCTCTTCTCTAAAATGTGTCCTATTTGGTTGTATCTCATGTTCCCCATTTTTCTCTTCTCACTTTCTTACCCTACTGTGAATGATTTTTGTTCTACTTTCTTATTCTACATTTTCTGGAGTCTGAGCCTATCTTTTCATCACTCTTCCATTCCTCCATCTCTCCATCTATCCTGTCATCCATCCATCCATCCATCCAACCATTCAGGAAAGCTAATTTAAACTATAGTCTTAATGGCTTTAAGTCTTAACTTTAAGCCTTCTTCAGTTGAGTGAGTTTCTGGCATAACAAGCTAATGGGGTAGATATTTGGGGAGGTGAATTTAGCTATCTCATATTCTTTGCTTAAACATAGAACTAGTTACCTTAGATATGTTATGTCAGGGCAAGAGCAAATTTGAAGATGATTCTGCTCAGTTCATAGTCATCTCTGCCTAACTGCTGTCATTACAGAATGTGAAATAAACCTGCAGCTATGGTCACAAAGGCCTCATTGCTGGCAAGGCCCTGGCAGGTTTGTAGTTGGTGAGGAGCCTTTGCAAGACACCTGCCCTGGGTTTTGCTGCTGCCTTCCTTGGAGTGTTTCAGGGGTGGGGTTTCTTCTGTGGTCAGGGCACTGGGATTGTGGGTATGATCTGTTCTGTCACCACTTTCACTCTGATTAGCTTCATTTGGAAGAACTTTTGACAGCCCTTCACAGACATAGGTCAATGTGGGAAAACCATTTCCATTCTATGGGACTGATTTAATCTCTTTGTGTAGAGGCTGATCTTGGGAAATAATGCACTTCTTCTCACGTCAAACATGTAGGACGTGAGAGCCCACAGCTGCTCTCGATGCATGTTGGGTTTTCTCACTGGGGGCCCATGGCATCTTGGGACAGCCAGCTAAAGGTGTTTGTCTGGCTTAAGCCCTGACGTGTCAGTCACTGCTGGGCTTGGTGCCACTCAGCTTTGTGTGTAATTAAACAATCTGTAGCTTAGTGGGACATCCTGCTTGCTTTGGATGACTCAGAGCTCCCTGGCAGCTGGTTGAAGTTTTGTTTATAGCAGTGCTGCCCACTCACTCTACACCTCCAACTCCCTATAAACCACTCCACAGGTGGCCCAACTTTTGGTGCAAATAAAAGTTTGTCAACTGTCACTCTCTTTCTCGTGTGTGTGTGTGTGTGTTAAAACTTATCTAAACAAAATTCAGCTGTGGGGAGTCTATTAATAAAAGGTTTCTATTACAAAATTATTGGCACTCTGCAAGGCGCTTTGTAGGAGAGCAGGAAGATCGATATTACCTAGAATAAAATAGCCAGGCAGACATTACTCAGGGGAAATAGGCTCTTAAGTATGAGAGGGAATATAGATTTCTACCCAGGCAGTCAATGTTTGAATATGATGAAACAGCGTATTAGAATCGGTGGTCTGGCAATTATTTGAGAAGTGTTGGGAGCCTCTAAATGTGCTTAAAAGAAAACAAAGGAAAAATGAACAAACAACTCAGCTAAATCTTCCCAGAAATAAAGAGCAAGTATTTAAACACAAGACTAGAAACCCAAAAAGGTAGCATTTGATTAATTTGTGGAGATATCTAAGGCCACAGAAGTGGTGTGATGACTGTGCTTGCTTTGGGGAGGGAGGGAGAGGACAGGGAGACCATGCAAGCTTCTAGGCCAGGGAGGCCAATGAGTAGCCATTCCTCATCTCTAAGCTTGGTTCTTTCACTTGTCTCTTGGAAGCTTTGTGAAGGGGGGGGGGCACAATGGATTGTTACCTAGATAAGATCAATTTAATGGGGCGCAGTTTACTTTCCATCTCTGTCATGTGAACCAATTAACCTGTGCACTGGTGAAATGCAACTGGCAGATAATTGGGCCATTGTTGGAGCAGTGCGTGCCCTTGGTACCATTTGCAAATTGCTGAGATAGTGATCTCTGGATGACTCCAGGGATGAGGGGAAACTGGTTCAGTTGCAGCTATGGTGGGGTATCAGTTCTCAGGCCCAAGGAATGGCTGTGTATTGTCAAGGAAGGTGAGCAAGAGGAAGAGGGAAATAAAAGGGAACCTCCAGATTAACAAAGGGGAAGGTGAGGCAAAGAAGGGGCGAGGGGGGAAAGGGAATGAGAGAGGGAGAAAGAGAGAGGGAAAATGAGGAAAAGGAAGGAAGAAGGGAGAGAATATAATACTTTCAGGTGCTGCTTTTGACAGCAAATAGTAGAAGGGATCATGCACCCAGGACAGCTTTCCCTAAAATATATTCAGAGGAGGACTCATGTCCCATATGGTGTTAATTGGTGTTTTATGGGGGATTTTTTTTTTAAAGATTTTATTTATTTATTTGACAGAGAGAGAGACAGAGAGAGAAGGAATACAAGAAGGAGGAGTGGGAAAGGGAGAAGCAGGCTTCCTGCCGAACAGGGAGTCCGATGTAGGGCTCAATCCCAGGACCCTGAGGCCATGACCTTAGCCGAAGGCAGTCGCTTAACCAACTGAGCCACCCAGGCGCGCCCCCCCCCCTTTTTTTTTAATGAAGAGAGATGTCCTATGGTTTCATCCACTTGGGAAATGTTTGGTTTGGCAGGTTTCTTTAGTGCTTTCCTTAGAGCTTTCAATAGACTAAAGTGCATTATGGGTCTCTAATATGGGGCCATGGTATATTGCCTCTTCTCAGATGAGTTGATTGGGAAATTATTTATTTGAGGACCATATCCTGGAACAAGCATTCTGATAAATGGAAGTTTTGAAATAATGATCTAGGCCTTTGCCCTGCATCAAGGTAACAGCCATTTCCATGCTGGTTCTACCTTTAAGCTGGACAAGGTCCTGTCCTCATCCTTTGGTGGCAGCACAAAGGCTACCTGCCAGGGTATGTTCCAGAGTCAGTTCTCAGGACACCAACCCTCCGTTCATTCATTCATTGGTGTACTCATTCATTCAAACTCCATCCTCTGTTGCTCTTATGCTTTGGGTTCTGGCTCTAAGCACTTACTCTTTCCAGACTTAGATGCCCATGCCTGTCCTATCCCAGCAGAGCTGGAAACATACTGATTTCTCTTCTGGTGTTTTGACATTCAGCGCTGCCATATAGTCTTGGATATCTGCTTTGGCTCTGCCTTCTCCTCTGAACTCAGTGTCTCCAGTTGTCTACAAGGGCAAGACCATTGGCCATTGCAGCCCCTGGCCTTGTATAACCCACCTCTTGCTCAGTTTTCTCAGCCAGGATAAGCTGAAACCCTCATCTCCTCCTCCTGCTCTTGAGGGTATGGATTTTAATACCACCCATCCTCGGATCCCGTTCTAGCATCTCAGCTGCTCCCAGAGTCAGGAAGTTTTTCTTGTAGTGACTTAAACGTTTCTTCCAGCCGATGAATAAGTTAATTCCTCTTGTTGTTCCACAAGAGCAATGGACAGTGAAGGGGCATCGGGCACTGGCCTGTTAGGGCTGAGGTGGGCAGCTCACGGTTGCAACTTGCTAAATCTGTGTTCTTACTCCTGGAAGTGAACAGCTCCTACCCAGGTGAAGTCCCTCAGATGCCTTCTGAGGACCTCCACTAAGGGTGGAAGGGAGCCAACAAAATCCTCTCTGGTCCTATTCTTACCTCCTCCCATGGTGTTATTTAAATGGTGGCAACTCCTTCTAGAGACATGGCATCACGAGAATGTATCCCGTGGAGATGATCCCATTGTGCAGGTCTATGAGATGTTGGCCAAAAATGTCATAATTCTGTGCTGATTCACTGCTTCCTCTAGAGGCCCACAGGCTCCACTTCTCCCTAGTGAAGGTATTCATTCCACCTGTTTTATGGGAGACCTGTGAACTCATGGCAGGAAAATCACTCCTCTCTTGAAGCTCAGGGTAAACAGATAAATGAACTGAAGCACTTACAATTCCCTTACACCCCATCCATGAAGTCTGGGAGGGATTAGACAGAGTAATTAACCACTATTAGCAGCTTCTTCGATCCCTTTTCTTTCACTTTCTGCAAGTGGCCTTCCTTACCCACCACCCAGTGGGACCAATCAGGAGCATATAAGGTAGGGGAACACATGAATCTCCCAACCCCCAAATTTATAGGAAAAATAGGCAGTGGGGAAAGAAGGACATGAAGAAATGATGATTTTAGAAGGTTAATTTATTTCACCCAAAATGCAGTTGCTATCTGCTCATTATAGACATTTTGGAAAATAGAAAAGGTAGAAAGATAGAAAATTTGTCTATGAAGATAAATGGGGACATTTAGACTTTGGTGTCAGCAACTGCAATGGTTGTATTTTTCTTGACCTTGTTTTTTTACCCACAAACATAAGATATCTGGTATCTAATCATATCTCCAACTTTGTACTGGTTTCTAGAAAACTGCAGTGTTCATTCATGGGGTATCTAATTACTAATTCAACAATGCTTATTGAATGCCTACCATGTGTCAGGAACTCTGCTAGGCCTTAAGGAGGTATCAGTGAGCAAAACAGTTGTGGGGTTGCATATGCATACACACCATTCCTAAGTGGTGTGAGCTGATGGATGTTGACATGTATTAATACAACTGTGTATAGCTAGCACTGTGTTAGCACTTTGCACATGTGTCAGGAAAATTTAATTCTTTCAATACATGTGTATTTTCTCAGAATTTTTCCTTCTCCCCATTCCAAGGAGGCCATCCCATACGGATAGGCTCTTGCTTGTGGGTGAAGTCTGTGTTGCTCCTCTCTTCAACTTTTGTGAAGGCCTTTGGCATAATCTCTTGCAAAAGACTGTGGCTGGGGTCCCAGAGGAGGAGGGGAGGGAGCAGTGTGGTTGGAGAAGAGAGAGGTGTTGGCTAAGAAAGTCAACAGCTTCTGCATCACTGAAAAGGGGATAGTCAGGGCTGCTGAGAGTGGTGAGGCTCTGTGTCCTTCTCCTGGGGGTTGTCAGAGGGGAAAGACTGGTGGCACACCAGGTACCTGTGCTCCCATCAATAACCAGTATCATCACACCCCCCTGTGCCAGAGAGCTACTGAGGTGCTTGACTCAAGGGACCACGAAGACGTTGACAGCGTACATCTGCTTGTTGACCAGTGTGGAGTGCTGGTTGTGGTTGTCTCAATGTTTCATGATTCATGAGGTCTTCAGGGCCTCTGTAGAATTGATCTCAGCTACTTTGATAACACACCAGCCTCAAATTCTCTTTACAACCTAATAGTAGCCAGCCCAAACTCTAACAGACTAGGACAAAATCAAATTCAGGCCAAATGTTGCCACACGGCAATCACTGAACTAGCAATTATAGCAAGCTGACTACATATTCTTCCTACCACTTGCTCTTATATGCTCAATGAAGCCCTGGTTCTGTGTACTTCTAGGTGCTTTGAGCACCACTTTACATGCATGATTCACTTAATACAGAGTACAGCAGAGATAGATTCTAGGCCTTTTATAGTTGACATCAGGCATCCAGAATTTTCCGAATAGTTCAACACAGGATTGTTTGTAGATCAAGGCTAGCACCATCCCTATATTTCCAGGCTGAAGGCCTTGCTGGGTTCTTAATATTCCGTTCACAAGTTCATGCTTGACCAATGAGCGCCTCTTTCTATCATCTTTATGCAGACTAACAAGCCACTAGTATTATCAGTTGTATTTGTTTCCTGTGGCTGCTGTAAGAAAGTACCACAAATACAGTGACCTAAAACAACAGAAATGTATTCTTTTTTTTTTTATTAAATATTTTATTTATTTATTTGAGAGAGAGAATGAGAGAGAGACAGCATGAGAGGGGGGAGGGTCAGAGGGAGAAGCAGACTCCCCGCCGAGCAGGGAGCCCGATGCGGGACTCGATCCCGGGACTCCAGGATCATGACCTGGGCCGAAGGCAGTGGCTTAACCAACTGAGCCACCCAGGCGCCCAACAGAAATGTATTCTAAGTCTGGAGGCTAGGAGTCTGAACTCAAGGTGCCGGCATGACGGCACTTCCCCTGGAGGCTCTAGGGGACAATCTGTTCCTTGCTTCTCCCACCTGCTGGTAGCTGTTGGCATTCCTTGGCTTGTGACTACGTTCGTTACTCCAATTTCTGCCTCTATCTTGACAGTGACTCCTTTGCTTCTGTCTGTATCATCTCCCTCTGCCTCTCTCTTAGAAGGTCGATCGGCATTGGCTTTAGGGTCCATCTGGATAATCTAGGATAATCTCTCATGTCAAGATCTTTAACTTAATTTTATCTGCAAAGGCCATTTTTTTTTTCCGAAATAGTCACTTTCACAGGTTCTGGGGATGTGGACATGGGGGTGTGGGGTCATCTTTCAACCCACTATGTCAACAAACCCGCTTTCTGATACTTAGGATGCTATAAAGCAAATCTGCTATTGATCACAATGTAGTTAACAGGTGAACAAGCAGTAGCTACCTCTGGAATGTGGCCTTTCTGACAAATACTAGCAGACCACCCCTAGAGTGTGACTTCATGATAGAGCCAGTGGCGGCCCCTAGAGGGCAGCTTTCAGTAAGGAACACATTTATAGGACACCAGCTAAAGAAGGGGTGTTTTCAAAGGAAGTTATGACATCAAGCAGGATGGAACCCTAATAACGCCTGTGACTGAATTTACCTCTAATCTTTAGGATGTGGACTCAGAATTAGACTTACTTTTAGGAAATAAAATACATATTTCTTGTATCCAAGTTTGCGCTGTGAAATTCCTGCCATAGACACATTAGCATAGTTAATTCTTTACAGCAACACCAAGGTAAAAATGATTATATACATTTTATAGGTAAGGAAACTGAATTTTATCACACTGATAGGATATGGCTAAGACTTGGCTACATTTCTGCCTGACTCTAAAGTCAGATCACTTTCCTACATAACTAGACTGTTTTCTCTAAGAAGGTCCAACTTGCCTGGAAATATCTGCCCCTGCCCAGTTTCTGGTGGTGCTTGCAATTCCACCTGCTTTAGGTAAGTACCCCATGGACAGGTAACATTAATGACCAGGAAGACAGAGGGAGAGGAGTGTAGAGATCAGAAAGGGGAAAGGAGAGAGGTAGGGGCTCAGGGGGACCCTTCCTGAGAAGGGAGTTGAGGGAGTAAAGTGATGTCTCAGTCAGTTTGGGTGGCAGTAACAAAGTACCACAGAGTGGGCAGGCAGTTTATAAACAACAGAAACTTATTTCTCACAGTTCGGGAGTCTGAGATCAGAGCGCCAGCATGGCTGGGTTCTGGCCAGAGCCTTCTCTGGTGTTGCAGACCACTCATTGTATCCTCACATGGCAGAGAGTAGAGGGAGGAAGCAAACTTTCTCATGACTCTTCTAAGGGTACTAATCCCATTCCTGAGGGTTCTACCCCATAACCTCATCTAATCCCAATTTACCTCTCAAAGGCTCCACTTCCTAATACCAACACATTGGGAGGTAGGGTTTCAACACCTGAATTTGGAGGGGGGAGCATAAAGATTCAGTACATGACAAGTGACCAAGAGTTTTCCCAGATCCCCCACCAGTCAGTGGGATGGCAGACATAGTAGGTCACCGGGCATCAGAAGAATCAGGACAGGCAGCACTGGGGGTCCAAGTGGTCCCCCACTGTGTGTGTCCTGGCTGCCTCTGAGTCTGGAGTGACTTTGCCCTGTTGGTCCCATAATTCTTCCCTGGCTCTCTACCACTTCGTGGTCCTACTTGAGTTGTTGCAAACTCTTAATGCCTCTGCCAGTTGACCTATTATCTATGAGTAGATTACATGATTAGCTTCAGTTTTTCCTTCTTCCTTGTTTCTCTAGGCATTGCCATGTGACCTTGCAGTGCCTTTTCCTAAAAGCAGAATATTTCCTCAACCCATTGATAGTGAGCTTGGCCATGTAACTTGCTTTAGCCAATAGGATGCCGTCAGATGTGATGTGAGCAAAGGCTTGAAATGTGCTCATACAGTTGAGTCTGTGTTCTTACACGTTAGCCATTGCCATGAGAAGAACATAATCTAGCTAGTCCATTGCTCCAAGATGGATTAGAGAGACATGGAGATGATAAGGATCCAACCTTCTAGCAGTTTGAAACCTAACCGAGCTGAGCTCAACCCAGGTCAGCTTGTCCCTCGCTAATCCAGAGATATATAAAGAAGAACAACTGCTCATTGTTTTAAACTACTTTACGTTGGGATGGCTTGCCATACAGCATTATTGTGGGAAGGGCTGCCTGATAACATTCTGTCTCTGTCTTTGTCATTTCTACCACTTTCCACCACTGTCTACACCATCACTGCTACATTACTGTTTTGGGGTGCCAGCAGCACTGGTGGGAGTTAGGGCCCCAGATGCTAAGGCAGCTTCTTAACATAGAGCTGGATTCCTGAAGGGCACCATGCAGAACCAAGCCCTCCATAGCACATCCAGACCCTGGAAGGGAAGAGATGGGTTCTCTTTCTGTCTTGCACAATGCTGTAACCACTCCCTCCTATCATATCTCCAGGGGGGTCCCAGCCTCTGCCTGAAGCTAGGTTTCCGAAGGTGCACCTGCAGTTCTAGAAAGCTCTCCCACCCCATCTGTAGATTCAGCATCTGCCTGGCCAGTTCTAGCCACAGATTTTTGCAGCTTGACTTGAACTAGCCAGTGTAAGTTGACCTCCTCCTTTCTACCTCTCTAACTGCCCACATCCAAGTCTTTGCTTCAAGCATTCTTGAGGGGAATAGCATCATGGCAGAGGAGCTTTCTGGAGACAGAAAAGAGGATTGTCAATCTAAATGCCTGCCACTTCAATAACAAGCAGCCAATCAGGCGGGATACCAGTTGTTTTCTCTGGATAATGGGATTAGGGATTTTATTTTTAAAACAATTTTTCATTCTCCTATGTGTTTTCTAAGTCCTCCATTGTTTTTTACCTAAAAAACAATAAATGCTAATAAAAACAATGAAACAGCCCCTACAGCTGTGAGCAAAGCCCTGCAGGGTGGAGGTGGGGTGGCGGGGGATTGGGGGGAGTGGCTATAACAGTAGCTGTGACAGTAGCCAGGGGTCAGTGCCCAGAGCTTTTAGCAGCAGCAGCCTGTGACTGTGGAGTCCAGCCCAGTCTGTCACTTGGCGCTGGCTTCCACTGAGGGTCAGTGCTCCTAACCTTAGCTGGGCAACTGGCAAAGGACTCCCTTTAAGAAGTTGTGGGGGACCCAGAAGACCTGGTGAGGGAGTGTGGCTGGATCAGCATAAATCCATCCGCACTATAGGGGATCTTTGCTTTGTGTAGTAAATGGGTTTCCGAAAAATGGTGAGAATCACAACTCTAAATCAAAAAACCATTTTACAAGTGCCAGGGGAGTTTCCTGAATAAAAGGCTCCTATTGTGAAGGCCCGGTTAAAGCAAACAATCCCTCTCCATTTTATCTTTGGCATAAATCTGGATTTTCATTTAGGGTGTTTTGGGTTTCCAGGGAAATACAGACGACAGGTGTTCTGGAAAAGCATCTCTTGAGATGTCTGCCAAGAGGTAATGGCCAGCAGCATCACCTCCAATTGGAAGGACAGCCCAGCTCTGGTTTAAGTCCCAGTCCTGGTGCTGGCACTTTATGTCCTTTGCAGGTTCTGCTCCTCCTGCCTGGAATACTCTCCCCCGAGAGATGCATATGGCTCCTTCTCTCCCATCCTTTTGAGCTTGTGCCCATATGTCACTCATCTTTTCACGGAGGCCTTTCTCATCATTCCACTTAAAATTGTGACTCTTCACTACTCCTTCTCCCCTTTCCTGTTTGATTTGTCTCCATAGTACTCATCACCATTTGTCATACTGTATATTTCCCTGATTTTGTTTACTGTCTGTGTCCCTCCCTGCAATGTCAACCCCATGGGGCCAGGATTGCATGTTGTTTTGTTCACTGCTGTATCCTTCGTGCCTGGAATAGTGCCTAGCACAGAGACTGTGCGCTTTGATAACTATTTGCTGAGTGAGTTGAATGCATGATCTTAAGCATGTTATTTAAATTTTCTGTGTCTAGAACATAAATGAGGAAGTGGCAACTGCCCCTCAGCCTGAGAGTTGGAGAGCCAGGAGGGGTTGTTGGCGCTGGGTCAGCCTTCCAGAGCAGCTCTCCTTTGTCTGGGGGGCAGCCATTCTGCAACTTCAGCCAACTCTTGTCTCAGGGAAGCTGGCCCAGGATTGTCATATTTTAAAGTAACTTCTTTTTAAGAAAAGCCAGAAAGTAATTTTTTTTTTAAAAAGTGAAATCACCTGATTTTTAAATGTTGGTGACCAAGTCCTACCCTTACAAAAACCTTGTGCAGTTCAGACAACACACAAATGCATCAGCTCTGTGAGGTGGGCACCAGGATGGGATCTCTGGACTAGATACTCTCCCTTTAAAATTCTCTTCTCTCCTATTAAAATTCTGTACTTCCATTAAATTGTTTCCATCTTTCCCACTGTGGTGGGAAACATATAGACTAATCAAACTCAAACCAAATTATTTGAGTTAAATGGTAAAGACTGGCCATGATATTTGTCTTCCCAATCTTGTGGAAAAGTTTGCTCCCTAGAAAACCCCTGGCTACCTCTTCAATGACATAGAGAAAATCAACACAAAATGTGGAAAGATTGGTTGAGGTACAAGGCAATGGGACTCCCATTATGTTATCTCTCAGGTTTATATGATGTGGAAGATTTCCTCCATGCAAGACAGTAACTCCACCAGGCCCTAGCTATGGTCTTATTGGGTCACTTGGAGGGGGGAAAAGAAAGCATTCCTTTTCCACTCTGTCACTCCAAAATTTCATTTTATGCAATACATTTTATTCTCACATAATGATTTCTGCTCCTTGGCTGCTATTAACAACCCTTAATGCATGTATTTGATAACTTGTGAAATGTCCCAGTGAGCCTCCTGGGATCTGTAAAGGACTGTGATGAAGGAATGGCTGAAACAAACAGGAGAACGTCCAACAAATGGAATTGCTCTGATGACCTCCAATCCCAGGGTCACTGTGATAAATGACTCTCTATTGCCAATTATATGAGTTGTAATTGGACCCTTTCCTGCTGCAGAACAAGTTATTTCATGACTGTGATATGGTGTGTGATATGGAAATATGGGCTTTGGGACCAATATTTGGGAGCTGTAAGTTGCTGGACAGGGTCAGAGACTAAGAGGTGAGAGAGAGAGGAGCCAGGAAATGTTGGTACGTGCTAATGCAGAGGTAGAAAGGGTGTTAGGGGAAAGGGAGGGAAGAAGGGGTAGGAAGCAAGAAAAAGTAGTCCTCATGGGGGGCAAGAATTGCTATGGAGGGGCACAAAAAGCCTGGTTTTAAGACCCACAAAGACCTGGGCTTGAGTATCAGCTCCATTTCTTATCAGCTCTATGTGCCAAATTACTTAACCTCTTTGAGACTCAGTTTTGTCACCCATAAAATGGGCCTAGTAAAGTCTTCTTCCCAGAGCTGATATGAAAACCAAATAATAATGTATGTGTGGTGCCAGGTTCAACGTAGGGACTCAACACCACCCATGTAACCCAAGATTCTGGGTCTCAGAATTTTCAATTATAAAATGGTAGCTGGTATTGAACTAGATTAAGGGTAGAAACTCAAATGCTTATAGGGCAGAGGCAGATAATGCAAACGAGTGAAGATAGCTAGATATAACAACTACTCTAGACAAAAATGGGTCCAGGGCACTGGAGCCTATGAGCTCTGTTGTGTGTTCTTAGATCTTCAGCATTGTCAAGAGAAAGCCCCAACTCTGGTCTTAAGGTGAAGCTTAAGTATTTATACTTAATTTATTTAAGGATTTATAAATGTGGGCACCTCTCCCCACTTTTAAAAATATATTGTCTGGACCATTGATGTGTATACAGGTCAAACAAAACTCAGGTCATTTCCAGTCTGTGGGCTACCATTTTGTAGCCTCTAAACAAAAATATTTAGAAGGATTGTAGAAGGATTGTTCATCATAGCCTAAGTAAGTAATTCTGGATTTAGATGACCACAGAGAATGTAATTTTGACTTGGAACCCAAGCTGTTCCTGGAACTCAACAGAAAAGTCAGAAAACCTGGATGCCCCAAGGTCTGGGATTCAGAGAGCGTACATTCTCAGTAGATTGTAGCATATCTGAAAAAGCTGGACATACACCAAATAAATGATTTTCCATTCTCAAACAATTGCATTGGAATCTTTGGGGTTGAAGCTTCTCTGCAAGATTTGATGATGTAACTAGATGGAGAACCACTGAAACAAAACTTTCCAAAGGTAGTATGTGATTAAATAAAATAGTAATTCTAAGTCACCTAGAAATACAAAATTTATAGAAAAACCAGCAAATTTGTTTTCTAAGAACTTTTTAAAAATTAATTTATTTTTGAGAGAGAGAGAGAGCATGCATACACGTGCACACACTTAGCAGGGGATGGGGAGAGGGAGAGAGAGTCTCAAGCAGACTCCGCACTGAATATGGAGCCTGATTCAGGGCTCAATCTCGTGACCGTGAGATCATAACATAAGCTGAAACGAAGAGTCAAATTCTCAACTGACACCCCTCTAAGAACTTCTTAATTTTGTTTGGTAGTCTCATCCCACAAATTGGAAAATAATAAAAATATCTGCCCTCCCTTCCCACTAATTTTTTGGTCAACATCTTCATCTGCATAATTGCATTAACATATATGTAGCTGTGTGACCAATATGTACAACTAAAAAAATTTTTGTTGTTGGAAAATCGCATTTATGTTTCTAACAATTGTTAACTATGTGGACTGCAAGTACCTTGGGTGGTAGAGTAGACTTGGCCACAAATTAATTGAAGCTCCTCTCAGCAAGAGGTGGAGCCTATTTCCACATTTCCTGAAGCTGGGCTGGGCTGTGACTTACTTTGACCAACAAAATGCCATAAAACTGATTGTGATTTCTGAGTGCAGGCCTCAAGGGGCTTTGCATCTTCCACGCCAGGCTTTTAGGACTGAGCTGCTATGTGTGGAAGCTTAACTATCCTGCTAAAAGGACCATGGAAGAGAAATGAGTTATTCTCACTAACAGGCTAACTGTCAGACGTATGAGTGAGGCTATTCAGGACCAGCCAGCCTCCAGCTGCCCTCCCAACTGAGATCTGCCAATGTACTACAAAAGCAAAGGGAGCCCAACTGATACCATGTGGAGCAGAGGTGGGCTGTCCCAGCTGAGCCCAGCCCAAATTACTGACCTACAGGACTGTGAGCAAATAAATAATTGTATTTTAAGCTATTAAGTTTTGTGGTGGTTTGTTACACAGCAAAAGATAACTGATACACCTTGGCAATCTTTTGAACATTCCTTTAATCACAGGGAAGCTTTCAGAGAGTTGGGCAAATACATAGTCATTATTTTCTGGAAGGCCTAGAAGCTGGTAAAGTATCTCAAAAGTAATTCTTAAGGCTGTGATGTTATTTATGCTTTGAGTAATAGAAAGGCTTCTGAAGGAGGGGAGGGAGGCTTTGAGGTCTGGGGAGGATATAGGGCTCTCAGTAGAATTAGGTGGGATGTTTTCAGCTGTAAATTGTAGAATATGCAAACAAAAGTTTTTTGAAAAAATATCAACACCTAGTATGTAACTTAAGAAATCAGGAAGTACATGAATACAGGGTTTAATGCAGTAGTTCAAGTTCCCAGGCTCTATCTCTTTTCCTGTGCTGCCATCCATAGTGAGTCAACAGTGTTTCTCCTCATGGTCTCAAGATGGCTGCTGTAGCTGCAGATCATCTTACAATGACCTCCTTAAAAGGAAGGGAAGGTGGTGGGGAAGAAAGCTCTTCTCCTGTGTGGCTACCTTCATTAAATGAAGGAAGGGGGTGCCTGGGTGGTCCAGTCAGTTAAACATCTGTCTTTGCCTCAGGTCATGATCCTGGGGTCCTGGGATTGAGCCCCACATCGGGCTCCCTGCTCAGCAGGGAGTCTGCTTCTCCCTCTGCCCCAGCCCCTGCTCATGCTCTCTCTTTCGGTTTCTTGCTCTCTCTCTCTCATATAAATAAAATCTTTTAAAAAAATAAAAAATAACATAAAGGAAGCAAATCTTTTTCCCAGGAGTTTCTCAGCAGAATTTTTCTTATGCTTCATTGCCCAAAATGGGATCACTTGGCCACCCTAATGTAAGGGAGGCTGGAAAAGCAGGTATCTGATGTTTCCAGTCTCTGTTGTGGGAGGCAGGATCTGCCTGAAGGGAAGACAGGTAAGGATGAGAGTTGGGAGGCAACAAACAGAGGGAGAGCTAGCCTTTGCCCTCCCAAGCACAGAGAGGAATGAGTGCTCAAGCCTGAGCTTGTGCTCTCAAGTCAGGGACCATTTGGGCTACAGAACAAACATATACAGAACACGTAAATGTGTCCCGCAATTATCCAAGATCTTTGAATATGTGATTCATATGAAAAGTGATCTAAAAAAATATTTCAGTGTTTCCTTCAAGACTTTAAGACATAGATATTTTATAGCTATTTGCCTTTTGTATGAAGCACTTACTCTGAAATTATTCTAACCATAACAAAGAAGCACTGTTGTGGTAAATAGGTATTAAGAGTGAAGAACTGGCTGGCCACATTAGCAGAATGTGGGTTGGTGTCACAGTCTGAAGTGAAGACTTCCTCATAATCCTTTGTGTCTTCGTGACAGAGGCAGTCAGAGACAATGGGAGCCTTCTCTGTGGGATGTTTTGGGAGGTTGGGTCAAACCCAAGATGGTGGCCAAAGTGATTGCTCTACTCTGACCTAGGTTAGAGAGGAAGTTAATTCTCCACATCTTTCAAAGCAATATCCTGCTTCAGGTTGCCTGGTAATGGAGTTGAGAATGGGTTTGGAGCTGGAGGAATACAGATAATTATTATATTTCTGTTAGACTTGCTTTAGGCTACTAGAGTGACAGTGGTTCTTCCAGACTGGCTTTAGACTTGACCTTTTCAAGGCATTGTACCTGCATCAGGCTACTTCCCTTATTTTTTTTTTTTAAAGATTTTATTTATTTATTTGAGAGAGAGAGAATGAGAGACAGAGAGCATGAGAGGGAGGAGGGTCAAAAGGAGAAGTAGACTCCCTGCCGAGCAGGGAGCCTGATGCGGGACTCGATCCTGGAACTCCAGGATCATGACCTGAGCCGAAGGCAGTCGCTTAACCAACTGAGCCACCCAGGCGCCCTACTTCCCTTATTTTTAAAAACAAGTTGGTAAAGCTTCACAAGTCGCCTGTTAAATTTGACCAGTTACATTTTACATCAATGGCGATCTATTTACCTTTTTCTTCCCTCCGACTTTTTTTTTTTTTAAAGATTTTATTTATTTATTTGACAGAGAGAGACAGCAAGAGAAGGAACACAAGCAGGGGGAGTAGGAGAGGGAGAAGCAGGCTCCCTGCCAAGCGGGGAGCCTGATGCAGGGCTCGATCGCAGGACCCTGGAATCATGACCTGAGCCGAAGGCAGACGCTTAATGACTGAGCCACCCAGGCACCCCTTCCCTCCTACTTTTTAATCCTTTGAATTTATTTCTCTCTTTGGGCTCTTTCTTAACAGTTTTGTACATGACAATACCCGGAATCATCCAAATAGCCTCCCAGATAGCATGCAGCTAAGGATCTGAAAGTCCAGTCCTATGGGATATTATTAGTAGCCAACTAAGATCTGACTGGGAACAGCAAACCTAACAGCTTGACTATTCTGTGGCCAACCCAATAGTTTGCTTAAAAAAAAAAAAATTCTCTCTTCTTAAAATTTAAGGGATATGGACTAATAAGAAAATAAAAATAATTAAAAGGGTGCCTGGGTGGCTCAGTCGGTTAAGCATCTGCCTTCGGATCAGGTCATGATCCTGGGGTCCTGGGATTAAGCCCCATGTTGGGCTGCCTGCTCAGTGGGGAGTCTGCATGACCCTCTCCCTCTGCCACTCCCCCATGCTCATGCTTTCAATCTCTCTCTCAAAAAAATAAAATCTTTAAAAAAATAATTTATAATTATAGTTCTCAGAAATAACTGCCCCTTCTATTCTGGTGAATATCCTTCTAATCTTTTTTGGGAAAATATTTCATATATATATACACACAAAAAAATGGAATCACACTAGACATACTGTTCTATGAGTTTTTCCATTTAACAATATCTCATGAAGGTATTCCATGAACGTTTTTCTCATGAACATTTATTTTTAATGGGGTTTTTACAATGGTTATGCCATAATGTATTCAATTAATCTTTTGGGACATTTACATTGTTTCCATTTTTTTTTCTATTGTAAGCAATGCTATGATTAATAGCCTTAGGGCTTAAATATTTGGGTACATTGGTGATTATATTTTTATTAATTTTTAATTTTTTAATTTTTTTGTGATTGTACTTTTAGACTGAATTCCCTGAAGGGGACTAAATGGTTTGCCAGTACACTGGTACCTGGTACTGGCATAGAAATGCAGTGAAGCGGCATGTGAAACTTGCCCAAGTGCTTATCATTTAGGGTCACTGGTGATGGGGCATACATAGGGTATGGTAGGCACGAGAAGGCTGTCTGGAATCTTCCAGTGAGTGAGGTGTGTTTGAGACCGTCAACACTCAACAAATAGTGGTTATGTATGTATTTAAAGTAAATTCTGTGAAATTAATTTCCGTTTAGTGACAAATATCTGCCTGGTCTTGACTTTGGACTGCAGTGACCAGCAAAACAACAGTCAGATTACCGAGTAATACAGATTTCCCCCCCGATAGTCTCATATGTATGGCTGGAAGGAGGAAGCAAGAGAAGCCTTCTGTTATACGAGCCAGAGCTGGAAGATTCAATGTTCGGAAGGATGACTTGGTCACATTTTTGGTCACAAGTGTAGCCTCTGATTTCTGATTTCAGGATCATAACCTAGGACCCACAAATTTAGGAAGTCAGTAATAGAACAGAAACTCAGCTGAAGTGGAGTGAATTCTGGCCTTAATTATTACTTTGTTGGGATGTTTTTCTTTGGCATTTTCCCAGCTTGAACCACTGTTTGCTTTTTTTTATGCCTTTTTTACTCTGCCATGTGTTGTATTGTAATACATAAATTAGTAAGAGAGTTGCTGGTTATACCCTTGAGATACTTAATAGAAATGGATAATTAAATTAATAATTGCCTCTGGGAGGTTTTAAACCTACAGAGGGATGAGTGTGGGAGTTAGTAGTAACCTTTAAATTTCTCTTCATATTTTTCAAAGAACATATATGTTTTGAAAGCGCACTTTCTCTTCTTCTTCCTTTCACCTTTTGGAGCTCTCAGGAGAATTTCAGGGGAAATGAAATAATGTCAGGTATTGTGAAGCAGGCCTGGCTGTGAGTCTCGCTTTGCTGTCTCCTGGGTGTGGGGGCCTTGAGTCGGTCATTTAATTCCTCTGAGCTTCTTAATCTGTAAAATGAATATTTCATTAATTTTTTTGTTGTGATAAATGAAACCAACTTTGATTAACTTACACCAAAAAAAAAAAAGGGTTTACAGGAAGGTTACTGGGTAACTCATGAAATGGAAGAGAGAGCTAAAGCATCAAGCCATGGGAACAGCTCGCTCAGGGCCTCAGGGAAAGCTGGCCATACCTGCCCTGGGCCCACTCAGGTCCAAGTCCCAGGAGGAGGAACCTGATTGGCTGGGATAGAGTCACATGCCCTCTTCGGGCCTCTTCCTCTTCCCAGAGGGGTGGTCCTGGGCAGTTTGATTGGCAGTTCCACTAGAGTCACGTGAAATGGGGAAAGTGCAGTTCCTCAACACAAAGTGGGAGGGGGAGAACTCTTTCCAGAGGGAGGAGTACGGGGTGCACATACACAAACTCGGAATACCATCTCATCGCTCTTAGGAAGAGTCTAGATACTTGTCCCTAAGATCCTGGTATACGGTACGTGTTCACTGAACAGTAGCTTTCATGGTTATTTTTGTTGTCAGAAGGCCAAGATTACTTGTTTTAGTATGAGAGCAAGGTTAAGAAGTTAATTCTTTTTCTTTTGAGTCCAGTGGATTCTCTTTACAGCACATGTGACTAAAATGCAGATTTCCTGAGCCCCTTATTGGACTGGGTGGATTAGAATCTCTGTGGAGGTGGGTTCTGGCCTCTTCCTCTTTAACAAGTAACGTATGGGCTCCTCTTGCATGCTGTGTTTTGAGACCCAGAGTTCCTAGTGATTAGGTGTGAGGATTTGACTCTGCTCAGGAAGCATTTTATTTTATTTATTTTTAAAGATTTATTTATTTGAGAGAGAGAGAATGCGAGCTGGGCGGCGGGAGGGGCAGAGGGAGAGAGAGAATGCCCCAAGCAGGCTCCCTGCTGAGCGCCTCCAGCGCCAGCCCCCAAGTACCCGGCTGGACCCCAGGACCCTGAGACCATTACCTGAGCCAAAATCAAGAGTCTGCTGCTTAACCGACTGAGCCACCAGGCGCCCCTGGAGGAGTTTTAGGAGATTTTTTTTCCCCTACCATCACAGCTGTGGAAGATGTATGTTTTGCTGGAGGAGTAAAATGACCTAATCAATCGGATTGGTTATAAACCGTGTTTCTCACCCCTGGCTGCACACTGGAATCATTTGGGGAGCGTTGACCACATACTGATGCCTGGGACCCATGTTGGAGAGCCTATCAGCACCCGGATATTTTCAGTGTGCTCCCAGGCTGGGAACTCCGGAGACGTCCTCCCCCCGCCCCCCCAAGCCCAGCGGGCACACCCTTCTGTTGACGGCTCAGTTTATGCAGAATTGTACAGTTTCGGAGCATAGTCTCCTCAGTTTCCCCCAGCTGATCATGGCAGTTACCCAGTCCTAAGGCAGGTGGGGGTAGGTAGTAATCTGCTCCTGATTTTAGAGATGAAGGAACTGACCACTCAGAAAGATTCATTCATTGGCTAGGGATTCCACCAAAGTCGCACAGCCTAGAAAAGGCAGAGCCAGAACTCAGGCTTGTTCTTCTGGCTCCCGGCTCCCCGCTCTGTACACAGCCCTCTCAGAGATTGGAACATTCAGATTTTCCAAGCTTTCTTTCAGTTATGGTTTCAAGGAAAACCTAAGGGTGAGCCCTAAGCCCTTTGCAAGAGAGCTTATGTGAAAAACATCCTTTGGGGCTTTCAGCCACTTTCTGGGAGATCTTTAAATCATTTCTGTCCCAGGGGCTTTGATTTAGCTACCAGTTCTGAGTGCGGTGCTTCGGGGGTTAGAGGGGTAAGGGCTGCGATTACAAACCACAGCACCCCTGCCAGCTTCCTGCGGGTGGGCTCGTCCTCTGAAGGAACATTCCCAGATGAGCTGTCAGCTCTGCTCCAAGAGCCCGCCTTAGACCGCCCCCCTCCACCCCCATCAGACAGCACCAAGCAAGAACTACACCCAGCAAACGCTTGACGATTAGACAGTAACACAGGGGAGATTTTTCTCACCCTTCTGACTTCCCCAGCATATGCCACCTCTTGACCATCTTCTTAAGCTTATTTTTTCATTAAAAAAAAACCCGAACTGATATATAATCACCAAAGGACGTAAAGGAGTACCAAAAAGGAGAAGGAAAGAACCACTTGTAATAGCGATAGGTGTTTATTATAAACACTCTGAGTCTCATAAATTTTGTGTGATTTAATCCACACAATACTCAGTCTACGCATGAGGACATCCAGAACCTGAACTCTTGCCCAATCCACCTTCCCGTACACCACCGCCAGGAAAACACACAGCGGCCTTAACGCTTGGGGCACTTCTGCCTTCTCTCCTGTGTATCCAGTTCTTGCTGCTTGCTCCCTGAAGGCCACAGGTATTTGATATCTCTGGGTCTTTGCTTTGCTGGGCTGGACATCAAGAATGGTTCTCCGTTCTGCCCATCTGGCCAGTTTTGGCTACTGCTAACATAGCCCAAAGACAACCTCTCTGTTACAGGCTGGATGGTGTCTCCCCAAAATTCATATGTTGAAATGCCAGCCTCTGGTATCTCAGAATGTAATTGCAGTTGGAGATAAGATCTTTATATATTTTTAAAATTTTTTAAAGATTTCATTTATTTGAGACACAGAGAGAGAACGAACATGAGAAGGGGGAGAGGAGCAGAGGCAGAGGAAGAGCGAGAAGCAGACTCGCCACCACAGGACCCTGGGATCATGACCTGAGCCAAAGGCAGACGCTTAACCGACTGAGTCACCCAGGCACCCCTGGAGATAAGATCTTTAAAGAGGTGACTGAGCTAACATGAGACCGTTAGGGTGGTCCCTAATCCAATCTGACTGGTATCCTTGTAAGAAGATACTTGGTTGTAGATACAGACCCTGGGGAGTGTGTGCACATGGGATAGGTCCCGTGAGAGGACACAGTAAGAAGACAGCCATCCACAGGCCAAGGAGAGAGCCCTCAGGAGAAACCAACCCTTGCTGACACCTTGATCTTGAACTTCCAGCCTTCAGAAAGCTAAGGAAATAAATTTCTGTTGCTTAAGCCACCCAGTCTGTGATATGTTGTTACGGTAACCCTAGCAAACTAACACATTCTAAAATCTTTCCTGATGCCCAGTCCCATCCCCAGGAAGAACTAACAACATTCCTTGCTCTCACCAGGTCCCCTTTATTGAACTGTTTTCCTGTTTGTCACCCCCTCTGGGCCACCCGTTCTTTGAGGGCCACGTCTGGCTCATTTCTGTCTTTCTGGCATCTCACCCAATGCTGAGCACACCCTGGGCTTGGGGAAAGGTATGAGTGAATGAATGAATGAACAACCTGAGGCTTTGAGCTGTTGCCTGGTGTCCTGGCCTCTGAATAGGGGTCCAACCACTGCCCGTAGTAGATTGATTTGGATCATGTACACTGTGGACATTCGCAGAAGGGTGAAGGGACTCCAGAGATGGAGAGGGGTCAGGCAGATAGGCAGGACCCAGGGGTGGTGGTCGTCCAATCACACCCCCCACCCCATCCTCCCAGCTGCACTTCCTCCTGCTGACTCACATGCCTTGGAACAGTCCTGTGCTCTGCAGCCTCCTGGCCCGGGTCCCTGGCGCTCAGCCCTCCCTTCAGGCTGTCGGCCACTTGATCACAGGCAGAAGATGTGAATTCCCCGTGGCCCCATTGTGTGGTCCTCTTCTCAAAGTCTGTTTCCCCACCCCGACTTCTGGAAGTCCCTTTGGAGGGTCTGACAGACGGTCTCTCTTTCCCACCCCTCCAGCTGGACAGGCTCAGGGAACAGAAGGAGCTTTCTGGGAACAGGCCGGGGAGGAGGAGCCAGGAAGAGTGACAAAGGCCCAAGTTCAGGCTTTCTTTGCTCTGGACTTGTTGCCCAGGCAGGGATCTGAGCTGCCTCCAAAGTGGTCCTCTGGTAACAGGGGAAGCAAAAGAGATTCGCTAATAGGGTAACATTTATGCGTAAGCCAGCCCACCCCAGGTTTCAGCCCCGGTGGTGGAGAGCCTCTTTGCATAAGGAAACCCTCTGGAGGGAACGGTTTTAAGTGAGAAAGAGGCCAGGCAGACAGGCCTGGCCTGGGATCAAAGCAGTAGGTCTCAGAGGGTGGGCTGAGTGGAGGACAGGCTGGGTTTCACTTCTGGGTCAGCGCCATGAACAGGGCAGTGGGGAGCAGGGCCGGCTTGGAGGATGCTGGGGGCGGGCAACATCTCCCTTGTCTGCTCTCACCTGGGACTCCTGTAGCGCTAAGAAGTCTCAGAAACGGGTAGTGGACGCGTGTGGTGGCTCCACAGAGGCGGAGTTAGAGGTGCTCTGGGGAGGGTGGAGGCTGCCCGGGAGGCAAGGCCAACTTCTCCCATAGGCTTGGTGCCTGGGGCCCATGGCACTTGGAGGGGCCCCAGTGATGTCTTGTTTTCTTTTAAAATCAGAAGAAAAGAAATGAACTTTTAAGATACAAAAAGTCACATGTCCTGTGATTCCATTTATAGGATATGTCCAGAAGAGGCAAATTCCATAGGCATCCATTAGTGGGTGCCTGGGGCTGGGAAGAAGGGGCAGTGGGGAGTGACTGCTCCTGGGTTTTGCCGGGGGGGGGGGGGGGGTGTGTGTCTCTTTTTGGCATAATAAAAATGTTCTGGAATTAGGTTGTGGTGAAGGTAGCACAACCTTGTGAATATACTAAAAATGAATGAATTGTACGCTGTAAAAGGGTCTTTTTTTTCTGGCATGGGGATTACATCTCAAAAAAGCTGTTATTTTATGTTTTAAAAGCAAGGGGGGAGGTCAGGGACAGAGGAATAAAAGAAGAAAATCTAGAACCATAGCATGATATATAATGTTTAACCAAATGAACAAGAAATGGGTTCGGACAGAACAAAATGAGATGAGGTTAGGCAAAACTAACCTAACAGGTTTCATCTGGTGTACTAACTCCATTGGTGGCTTTGTGGAATGCTGAGCTAATGAGAATGTTGAGGCTGCATTTAGACTTGAAAAGAGCAGACAGGGTGATCAGTTGGGCACAGGGGGTAGAGGCGGGGGTGAGGTAATATTTGCCAGCCCTGCGTGCATGACCTCTGTGGTCCTCTCGTTTTCACACTCCCTGCCCTGAGACACTCCCATGAAACAGGAAGGGGAAACGTGGGCCCTAGAAGTGGGTTAGAAAGTGGAGATAGGCCTCGTTAGGGCCAGCACAGACCCCGCTCCTCCAAGTGAGGTGGGGCTCGCCGGCATTTCTTCCCATACCAGTTTCATTCTCGAAATGGCCCCCTCACCTGCTGCCCCCCAGTAAGTAACAGTCCCGGAGCAGAGCTCTTGACCAGCTCTGTGCAGGTCCATAGTCATGGTATATCTTTTCTAATTGCCCCCAGCTTTTCTACATCAGAGAACTCTCCTTGGAGAAAGGGCAGTTGAGTAAAGGATTTACTCAAACCTTTCTTGGTGCAGATCCTATCATTAAAATATATGCGTCTTTGGCCCTCTTCTCTCTTTCCAGTGGGGCTTAGCAAGTAACATCCCCCCTCACTTTTCAGAGTGTGTCAAGAGACTAGCTTTGGGCAGCAGAGAAAAAGACATTTATCATTGGAACGACAGCCATGGCGGGCAAAGCCATTTTTATCCAGTGGTGGCCTTATCCCTTCTGGGAAAAATAATGAATATTAGAGGTTCTGTTTACAAATATGCACCCTTTGCTGATTTCTCTTGCCGCCCAGCAATTTTTCAACAGGACAGCTTTTCTTGGAAAGACTGCAGACTGCCAGAAGATGATAAAATGTGGTATCCAGAGAGACGCCTGGGGCTCTGTTTGTTTAACTGGGTAATTGGGCTAATTGGGCATAGACTTTGAAAGGTCATCTTCCTGCAGCCAAGTCGCCCCAGGTGCTGGTCTGCACAGAGGCTCTCTGGTTGAATAATCAGGTCTAAAATCTCCTCCCCCTCTTTACCTGCTTCTCCAAGGGCCACCCTCCAGGACAGGTTTATAACCACCGCCCCCCTACCATGGACCTTTATGGAAGACAAATTTTGAACTCTCTGAGCTGCATAAACCTTTCTAGAAAGAACCAAATGTGTGAGGCTCATTTCCCCCATCTCTTCGCTATTTGAAGCGAACCTCGCTTTCCCTCCCAGACTCAACTAACAGGCTTAAGCCCTAGAACAGCTAATGAGATCAGAAAGTGATTAGCTGTCAGTCTACAAGAGAAATTGATCAGTGATGGTTTCAGGGGGAGGAAAGAAAATGCCTCCAACAACAGTCCACAAATTTTACTGATCCTATTTGTGCTCCTCTTTATCATGTGGGACTTTTTTTTAGAGTCTCTTGTTTCTACAAGATCATCTGCAGGGCCTCACAGCAGGTGCTGTCCACATGTCTACTTTAGAAAAGCCCGGAGTGATTGTTCTTAGAAACCGAGTGCAGGGTAAAGGCACAACATTCAGAGTTAGTTATGGCCAAGATGCTTTTGTTTAAAAACCAAACACTCCCTTTGCAGGAGGCAACATGGTGTGGTGGGAAAAGTCAGACACACGCATTTGGGTGTGATTCCTTGCCTGTTACATCATGCTGCATGATGTTGGCGAACTACTTGCCTACTCTAAGGGCCTCAGTTCCCACATCTGTGAAACGGGGAGGCCTCCTTGGCAGGGCAAACATCTAGCAGTGCCCAGACAAAGAAGGAAGGCTGAATAAAAATATTAGTAGTATCACTAATTTCATTTCTAAAAGTGACTGCAGACCAGTGTTAAAATAAGGAATTCAACAACTCCTATTTGTATGGTCTCCCTTGCAGGGCCATTTGGGACCCCATAGCCCAGCTAAGCCCTCTGGAATGGTTTCTGCAGATCCCTAGTTGGTACCCTCATGTGTTCCCAAACCGGGCTCATGGGCCACCATTTCCCCTCAGTCATCTGAGGTACTCTTCTGAGCCTGTGATGCTGGTGGGTCTGCCTCCAGGGAAAGCTCCCAGTGGGACAGTGAGCCCACACCCCCAGCGGGGCCACAGAAGGTTTTTGTGGGCCTCTTTTTCCATGCAAAAATAGATACTAAAAATTGTATTTTAAGGCTTTGTTGATAAATGATAAATATAATCCAGGCTGGGTAAAAGTTAAAACATCTCTTTAACTCTAAAAGTTCTTTTAAAAAAAAATGGAGGTGAATTCACACAATATAAAACCAGCCATCTTAAAGTGTATACTTTAGTGGCGTTTGCTACATCCACAATGTTGTGCAACCGTTCTCTCTCTCTAGTTCCAAAACATTGTCATCACTCCCAAAGGAGACATTGTACCATGAAATATCAGTCCCCATTCCTTCTTTCACTTAGCATAATGTCTTCGACATTCATCCATGTGGTAGCATGTTTCAGTACTTCTTTCCTTTTTAGGGCTGAGTAGTCTCCCATTGTGTGGACGTACCACATTTGTTTATCTCGTTCATCAGTTGTTTCCAGTCTGGGCTATTATGAATAATGCTGCTAATGAGCATTTGTGTACAGGTTTGTGTTGGATATTTGTTTTCATTTCTCTTGTGTATATGCCCAGGAGTGGAATTGCTGAGTCATGGTGACTCTAAGCTTAACTCTTTGAGCAACTACCACTGTTTTCCAAAGCATCTGTACTGTTGTACAGACCCACCAGCAGCATGTGAGGGTTCTAATTTAACCACATCCTCGCCAACACCTGTTATTATCTGTCTTTTTATTGTGGCCCTTATAGCAGGTGTGAAGTGGCATCCATCCATCTCATTTTTTTTTTAATTTTTTTTTTTTTAATTTATTTGCGAGAGAGAGAATGAGAGAGAGAGAGAGAGAGCATGAGAGGGGGAGGGGCTCCATCCATCTCATTTTAAGGACGAGTGGAAGACCAGAGAGGAGATGTGACCTGTACAACCTCATATGTTGCAGAGTTAGGCTCTGGACAGCGAATCTCTCTACCTTCCAATCTGATGTTTGTTCCCCCATCAGATGAAATGTCCTTTTTCTTCAACATTTTTTTGTTTTTTTTTTAAATTTTATTTTATTATGTTATGTTTCTTCAACATTTTAAAAAAAAGATTTTATTTTATTTTATCTTACTCTATTATATTGTATTTATTTTAGAGAGAGAGCACTCGAGCGAGGATGAGTGGGAGGGGCAGAGGGAGAGGGAGAGAGAATCCCAAGCAGACTCTGCACTGAGCATGGAGCCTGCTTTGGGGCCTGATCCCCCCAACTCTGAGACCATGACCTGAGCAGAAACCCAAGAGTGGGATGCTCAACCGACTGAGCCACCCATGTGCCCCATCTTTTTCTCCACCATTAAGAGAAAAGCAAAGTCAGCTAGTAAAGTGATACGTGGAGCCAGGCTTCCCTCACTAGCTATGATAACATAACTCTAGGAGCTCACCACAAATGGAGAATAGCAGCAGTGAGCTTCAGGAGAGGGAGTCTTCACACCCAGCCAGCAGTCTGGTTGGGATTGGCCCAGGCCCTTGCAGAGCTGACTTTACTTTCTGAACTTTTCTTAAATGGGGCAGAGCGTTAGCAATGACCTAAGTCTGCTTCACCTGCACCATAGATTCTGTTGAGAACCTATTAGATGCTAGTTATAGTTTTACACATTGGAGGTACAAAAATAAATAAGGTGTGGCTTGAGTCCAACCTATTATCTCTGTATTATTCTATTGTATAAACAGTACAGGTAGATGCAGGGCATGAAGGGAGTCAGATAAGGGACATCAACCCAATCTGGAAGAGGGGAATGAGAGCTGAGTCTGGAAGGGCTCAGAGTGACTGTGGGAAGCTTGCCAGGCCTACTCTGTACGTGGAAGTAGGAGAAGTGTGTATGCAGTGTCTCCGGATGGGTGAGAACAGCTTGAAAGTCAAGTGGAACATTCAATAGCTCATGGTTGAAGCCGTTGGAGCATTTTAACTGAGCTATACATAGCTGAGAAACTATTTTCAGAGGTATGCTCATCAGCTTTGTGGGCAACCCAGCACATATAACCCAAGCCAAGTCAGAGGTGGAGTGAGAAAGGCAGCCATCGACTAGCTGAGCAAATAATGTTCCCCACTGGTCAAGTTCTGCATTTGAGTGTATACAGTACAGGAAGTACTAGGGCATCAGACTGGCTTTGCTGGTCACATCTCCCACACACACAGTGTGGCTGTTGTTTTCAGTTACGAAGGAAATATTTGGTCCCCAAACAACCATACAAATAAAGAAAAACATGTATTGATTCATCTTTTCCATCTTGGTTTGTGTAAAGTACCTCTTTTTTACATTAGCCTTCAGCTATGTGGTTTCTGCCCAGGCAGGCCTCAGCAAAATTGTGCAACAGGTGAGGTTTCTTCCTTAGACCCATCGGAAGCTACTGTAAATCCCCCTCCTAATGATCTAGGTTGAACAGTGATGCATTAGGTGCAATATGCCTCAGGTGCTGTTTACTTGTAAAGTTGAACACGTTCTTGATTTTAAATCTTGGTTTGCAAATCCTTTACTCTTCAAAGTTGTGTTCCAGTGCTTTGGCCTGGTAGAAATATCTGTCATGTTAGTTTTGAGGTTTTTTTTTTTTTTTTTTAATGGAAAACCGAGAGATTGGGTGACCAGTGGTAATGGCACATGTAGTTTGAAGCAAATGCCAGCCAATGTTCATAATTAGTCATTTCTGTGGTAGGAATCCTGACATAGAGGCAGTGTAACAGCGGTCTTACTGAGCAGTAAGAGGGGGAGAGAGTAGGAACCCTGTTTGAAGCTTTTTAACAAAATTACTTAGATTGTATAATACTGATCAACGAGGAGATGACCTTTTTCTTAAGATTTATTTGGTCACATTTTAAATAAAATTGATGAAATGGCAATTGGCCATATCACAGGATGTTACCATTTTTAAAAATTGGAATTGCTAGGTGGTAGCCGGAAGCTTCTAAACCATCCCTATCATCACCATTGTGGAAGAAGGAAGTGCTCTCTTTCCTTTGGAGAATGAATGTGACAGTTTCTGCTGTGGAATAAGGTCTAATCTCTAGTGCATTAGAAGATAGACACACTGGATGGACCTAGTCTCCCTATTTATCTTCCAGAGGAGAAGGAACAGTTTTTTTTGTTTGTTTTTCAGAGAGAGACCAAGAGTATGCCAGCTGGGGGTGGGGGTGGGGGTCAGAGGGAGAGAGAGAATCTTAAGCAGGCTTCACACCCAGGGAAGAACGCTCGATCTCAGGACCCTGAGATCATGACGTGAGCCACAATCAAGAGTCAGATGCTTAACTGACTGAGCCACCCAGGTGCTCCAAGGGACAGTTTGTAGAAAGGTTCTAAGGAGGGCACTTGCATCTTTGTTTCTGTCTCTCAACAGTGCTGGGACATGGATAGCAGTAGGTGGAAGGCTAGAGGGAGGGCTGAGAGGAGATGCAGGAATGCAGTCCATTAGGGAGGAGGATGGGCTGGGCTGTGTTTCAAGGGCTCTTGAAGGGGGAGGGAGGGTGAGAGGGAGCTCCTGGGGTGAGCACCAGATCGAGAATGAGTAGTGGTACTAGAGGTCCTGGTACACTAGAGACAGGTACAGATGTGTGAGAGTTGAGTGGGCCAGGGATTCTGTACATCAGAGCCTGCAGGAGGTCAAGCTGGGCTTGTCTTGAAGAACAATATTTGGCCTGGGGTAAGGGTATGCAGAGCACAAATCTTACCTGTTGATTTCGGGCAATGGGGGATGATTTATGGGTGCTTGTCTTCACAAGAGCCCTGCATTTGCTCATACCTCTCTCTCTTTTCTTGGAAGGTAGTTTGCTCCCCAAATACCTGTTAGTTTTTCCAAATTCAGCTGGAACATCACTGTGAAAATTTCCTGACATTAGACCTAGATCACAGTACTTCTGCATTTATGTCCCTGCCTCCTGTGTTTAGATGGTGAGGTCCTCAAGTGTGAGACTACGCCCTAGTCATCTAGTGTTCCCACCATCCAGCACAGAGAGGATGCTCAGCAATTGATCTCAAGTGAATGAGTAAATACGTTGGATTTGGTCTTGGATTTTGTCTTAAGCACTAATTGTTAAGGTCATTTTCTCCCCGGCCTGCAGCCTCCATGTGTCACCCCCTCACCCTCCTGCCAGCCATCTAATTTAGCCAGGGACACCCAGGGAGAGGGCCTGAAATTCTCTGGTTATACCAGGATGTGGCCTATGATTTTCTTTTGGTACTGTTACCACAAACTTAAGATGGGCACCCCCAGCTGGAACCAACTGTCAGAAACTATGAAGTCACTGGAGAATTTTTGCTACCATGCACTGACCTACGATGATGGATATTTAAGAAAAGACAGAAAAAGAAAGAAAATTAAAATGGAAATGGAGGTCAGAAAAAAGAGTTACCACAGACTTCATGACCTAAACAAACACAAATTAATTTTAATTAATTAACTAGTTAATTATATTGATTTTAGAGAGAGCACATGGCGGGGCGGAGGGTGGCAGAGGGAGAGAGAGAATCTCAAGCAGACTCAGCACTGAGCATGATGCAGGGCTCGATCTCAGGACCCTGAGATCATGACCTGAGCTGAAACCAAGAGTCGATCGCCTAACTGCCTGTGCCACCTAGGTGTCCCAGCAACACAGATTTATTACTGACAGTCTGGAGATCAGAAGTCTCATGTGGTCAGCTGTATTTTTTGGTTCCCTAGTTATTGTAACATGTGGTTAGGGTTAAGAACTGCTGCCTTCGGGAAAGTTCTGTCTGCTCTCCAGCACCCAGCTTTGCATCATTGTGTGCTCTTAACCTCTGCCCAGAACTGACCCCCTCAGGTTCTGTGGCCAAAGAGGAAGAGGTGAGCAGGTGGGGTTTTTCTGATTCTCTTGGGCCCCCTTTTGCTTGTTGGCAAGCCTCTTGTTTAAGGCCCCCATGTATGGGAGCCTCTGTAAGTGCCTTTCGCCCTGTCCTGACTTAGCAGCAGATGGAGGCCTTTGCCTGGGCATCTGTGTTCCCTGTGGGCAGGGAAGCAGAGAAACAGCCCCACTGAGTGCAGGGTGATGTCTAAACTTCATAGGAATAACGGTACTTCATTTTCCCGCCCTGACTCCCCTTTCCCTCATTGATTTTTTTTTAATTAATTATTTACTTATTTATTTAATTGACACAGCGAGAGAGGGAACACAAGGAGGGTGAGTGGGGGAGGGAGAAGCAGGCTTCCTGCCGAGCAGAGAGCCCGATGCGGGCTCCATCCCAGGACCCTGGGATCATGACCTGAGCCGAAGGCAGACACTTAATGACTGAGCCACCCAGGCGCCCCTCCCTCATTGATTTTATGGTGGACTACGTTCTTGGTAGTAGCAGAAAACATTCATTTGCAAAGACTGTGATTTACATTTCTCCCCTGACTTCTTGTTGGTTTAGTAAGTCCACGTAACACTTGAGAGTGGAGATACCTTGAATGCTTACAGAGAATGGCAGACCTGTACTGTTTCCAGGGAGAGCAGGCAATTGGGCTCGAGTGTGGCCCCACTCCTGGCACAGGGTTGCTGACCCAGGTCAGGAAGATGATTGGCGCTCCGTGCCTTCACCGCAAAAGTGCAGACCCTAGGAGGGTGGTAGGTGGTCGGATGCACTTGGGGATTTTTCAACTTTCTAGTCCAGACAGTGTTTTAATATGTAAAAAAAATTTTTCTTATTCATGAAACACTTCAAACAAGCAGAGGATGAGAGGAAATGATATAACAGAGCCTTATATATCTATTACGGAGTTTAAACAATGGTTATTATTTGGCTATATTTGCTTTAGGAGTTCTTAAAAAAAGAGAAAGATAAGTTAATTCCTGCGAGCTATTGCTCTACCACATCTTTTCTCCCTCCTTCGGCAAAGGTAACCACGCACTTGAACTTGATGTACGTTATTCTCATGAATGATTACATTTTAACTGCAATGGATGTATTCATAAATGATCATACTATGATTGCTTTGTGTTTTTAAATTAACTATATACAGATGGCCCCTGATTGATGACTTTTCAACTTTATGATGATGCAAAGACAATATGCATTCAGTAGAAACCGAACTTCAGATTTTGAATGTTGATGTTTTCCAGCCTAGCCATATGCTGTATGGCATTTCTCTCCCGATGCTGGGCAGCGGCAGCATGAGGGCAAAGAACTGATACATTCACAACCACTCTCTAACCGGACAACCATTCTGTTTCTTACCTTTAGTACAGTGGTTAATTAATTAGGTGAGATAGTCAACACTTAATTATAAAATAGGCTATGTGTTAGATGATTGTGTCTAATTGTAAGCTAATATAAGTGTTCTGAGGATGATTTTGGTATGTTAGGTGTATAAATGCATTTTCCACTTACTATATTTCGGCTTATGATGGGTTTGGCAGGACATAACCCCATTTTCAGTTGGGGAAGATCCATATTTCCTTCTCCTTTTTTTCTTTTTGTGACTTGAGAAATCCTTTTCTGTCCCAAATTCACGAAAGATATTTTGCCATGTTTCTTTTAAAGGTTTTACAGTTTAATCCATTTAAAACTTAGTAGTTTTTATATAGGTGTGAGGAACTTAATTTTATTTTAATTTTAATTTTTTCATCATTGCTTCAGTGCTACATCCTTTTCCTATTGATTTATAGTGTTACCTCTATCATGTGCCTGACTTTTGTATATGTGGATCCCTTTTATGTTCTGTACTGATTTCTTTTTTTTTTTTTTTTTAAAGATTTTATTTATTTATTTATTTGACAGAGAGAGACACAGTAAGAGAGGGAACACAAGCAGGGGGAGTGGGAGAGGGAGAAGCAGGCTTCCCACTGAGCAGGGAGCCTGATGCGGGGCTCGATCCCAGGACCCTGGGATCATGACCTGAGCCGAAGGCAGACGCCCAACGACTGAGCCACCGAGGTGCCCGTTTGGTATTGATTTCTAATGGTCAAGATGTTTATTCCTATACCAGTACCACATTGTTTTAATTACTATAACCTCATGAGTTTTTAATTAATATTTTTATTGAGATATAATTCATGTATCATAAAATTTGCCTTATTGAAATGTAAAATTTAGTGTATTCACAAGGTTGTGCAACCAACTTCACTATCCAACTCCAGAACATGTTTGTCACCCTGAAAAGAAACTCTGTATCCATTAACAGCCACTCTCCACCCCTTCACCCCTCTCAGCTCCTGGCAACCACTCATCTACCTTCTGTCTCTATAGATTGCATATTTTGGACATTTCATATAAATGGATTCATATGATATGTGGTCTTTTGAGTTTGGCTTCTTTCACACAGCATTTTTCAAGTTTCATCCATGTTGTAGCATGTTTCAGTACATCACTCGTTTTATGGGTGAGTATTATTACATTGTATGTATCAGTTTGGGTTTATCCATTGGTCAGTTGATGAACATTTGGGTTGTTTCCACCTTTTGGCCATTATAAATAATGCCACTATGAACATTTCTCTACAGATTTTTATGTGGACATGTGTTTTCATTTCTCTTGGTTATGTAAGTAAGAGTGCTACTGCTAGGCCCAAAGGGTAATTCTATGTTTAGCATTTTGGGGAACCACCAACTATTTTCCCAAGTGGCTACACCATTTTACATTTCCACCAGTAATGTTTGAGAGTTCCAATTTCCCTCCACCCTCACCACTGCTTGTTGGTTATTGTTACCCTACTGAGCATGAAACTGTATCTCGTTGTGGTTTTGATTAGTATTCTCTAACGGCTAATGATGCTGAGAATCTTTCCATGTGATTATTGGTCATATGCACATCTTCTTCGGAGAAATGTCTGTTCAAATCCTTGGTTTCATCATGTGTTTTGATATTAGTAGATGATCCCTTCCTTTTACTTCTTCAAAAGTCTTGCTATTCCTGGCCCTTCACTCTTTCACATAAAATTTATGAGCTTATCCCACCCCAGAATCCACTGGGATATATAATAGAACTTGGATTTGTAGATTAATTTGGAAAAATTGATTCATTAAAATATATATAAACGTGGAAAACATCATTAGTTGCCCCCATTTCCACACCAGGTCTGGATTGCCTACTTCCAAATCATTACTGAGGGTTGGGGAGGGGGAGCTTGGGGGATGGAAGGAGGAGGGAGGGGGTGGAAGGGAGAGAGGAAGAAGGGGGAAAGAGAAAGGGAGAGCCGAGGGGTGGGAGGGAGAAGTGGGGAGAGAGAGGGAAGAGACAGGGAGAGCAATGAGGATAGAGAGAGAGACTAGTAGATTAAACTACTGCTATTTTGGGTTTCTTTTTTTTTTTTTAAGATTTGTTTGAGAGAGAGAGAGAGAGAGAGAGTGGGGTAAGGACACAGAGAGAGAGAGGGAGAGAGAGAATCTTCAGCAGATTCTCTGCTGAGCATGGAGCCTGACAAAGGGCTTGACCCTGAGATCATGACCTGAGCCCAAATCAAGAGTTGGATGTTTAACCCACTGAGCCACCCAGGCGCCCCTATTGTGGGTTTCTGTTATGCTCAGTCATAATCCATATCCCAAATAATAAAATGGTATATCTCTTCATTTACTTACCTTCTTTAAATGTATTCTTAAAATTTTAAAACATAATTTTGTTCATGAAAATTTTCACATCATCTGTTAAGTGTATTTCTTTGTTCTTTATAGTGTTTGTTGGATTGTAACATGCATGTTTTTCAAAATCCCTTTTTTATATGTTTGTTGCTAGTGTGTAAGAACATAATGGACTTTAGTATTGTTTGTGTGCCAGCAACTTTATTGAATGTTGTTATTAATTCTATCAGTTTGTCTATAGATGTTTTTTACTTTTCTGTGTTGATCAACATTATCTGTGGGTTATGACTTTTTTCTTTCTTTCCAATTACTACATCTTAAAATATATTTTTCTAGTGTTACTGTGTTAACATTGACAATACAAGTTTGCATAGAAGCAATAATAATAATAGCTGACATTCTTATGTTTTTCCTTATTTTAAGTGAGAAATTCCAATTTTTCACTATTTTCATCTTTGCTCTTTGTTTTTGATATTCTTTATGTAGTTAAAGAAATCCCTTTTATTTCTACTAAGAATTTTACCTCAAAATGAGAATTTATTTTATCATATGTCTTTTTTGCTTCTATAACTTTTCTTATTTGGTTTATTAATAGGTAGATTATGTACATATATTTCATAACATTAAACCTTTCTAAGATGAAACCTGCAGTCAAGATTCTTTTGGTGCAGGGACGCCTGGGTGGCTCAGTCGATTAAGCGTCTGCCTTCGGCTCAGGTCATGATCCCAGGGTCCTGGGATTGAGTCCCACATCAGGCTCCCTGCTCAGCGAGGGGTCTGCTTCTCCCTCTGCCTGCCACTCCCCCTGCTTGTTCTCTCTCTCTATCTGACAAATAAATAAAATCTTAAAAAAAAAAGAGATTTTTTTGGTACGTTGCTAAACTTAATTTGTTAATCTGTTTATAAAAATTCTCTTTGTGCCTATATTTGTGAGATCACCCAATGGTTTTTGATTCTTACACTGTCCTGTCTGGGTTATCTAAGGATCTGTCACTCTTGTAAAATGAGTGGGGAGCATTTCCTCTTTTTCTGTTTCTGAAACAATTTGAATAAGATTGAAAATATCTGTTCCTGTGATGTTTAGTAGAACTTACCCATGGAATCACTTGAGGTTGGGTTTTTTTGTGGCTATATTTGTGTGTGTGTGTGCCTGTGTGCATTTATACTTACGTGTGAATGAATTTTAAAACTATTCATTTTATTTACTGATTATAGAACCATTCAAATTTTATACACTTCTTGAACAGTTTGGTAAATTTTATTTTTCTAAAATATTATAACTTTAATCTGAATATTCAAATGTTGTTCATGGTATTGTTGTTCATAGTATTATGATTTCTGAAAATCTCCACTGCAATGTGATTAGCTTCCTTTCTACATTTCTTTTATGGTGGTTTATAGGCATGTGTGTAATTTTTAAATCAATCACTATTTTCTTAGCCAATCTTGTCAGAGGTTTGTTTCTTTTACTTAGTCATTTTTATTTTATTTATTTATTTATTTATTTTAAACATATAATGTATTATTTGTTTCAGAGGTACAGGTCTGTGATTCAACAGTCTTGCACAATTCACAGCGCTCACCATAGCACATACCCTCCCCATTGTCTATCACCCAGCCACCCCATCCTTCCCACCCCCCACCACTCCAGCAACCCTCAGTTTGTTTCCTGAGATTAAGAATTCCTCATATCAGTGAGGTCATATGATATATGTCTTTCTCTGATTGACTTATTTCGCTCAGTATACTTAGTCATTTTTAAAGTAGTAACTATTGGGGCACCTGGGTGGCTCAGTTGGTTAAGCATCTGCCTTCAGCTCAGGTCATGATCCCAGAGTCCTGGGATTGAGCCCGGCATTGGTCTCCCTCCTCAGCGGGGAGTTTGCTTCTCCCCCTCCTTCCTGCTCATTCTCTCTCTCATTATTTCTGTCTCTCTCAAATAAATAAATAAAATATTTTTTTAAAAAGTAGTAACTATTGGTTTTATTGATTTTTCCATTCTTTTTTATTCTATTAATTTTTCTATTAATCTTTAGAATTTGCTTTATTACCCAGTTTTTGATGGGAGTTTACTCTGTTGTTCCTTTCACAACTTTGAGTCAGATGCTTAGCTCTCTTAAGTTCTAACATATGTATTATATAAAATTACTTGTAAGTACTGCTTGAATTGCATCCCCCACGTTTTGATATGTGGTATTTTCATTTAATTGCAATGCAAAGTATTTTCTACTATTCATTAAAATATTTTAATTAACCCATGCATTATTTCCAAACATATGAGAGTTTCAAGGGTTATCTTTTTTGTTATAGATTTTTTTATTTAAAGATTTTTATTTATTTATTTGAGAGAGAAAATGAGAGAGAGAGAGAGCATGAGAGGGGGGAGGGTCAGAGGGAGAAGCAGACACCCTGCTGAGCAGGGAGCCCGACGCGATACTCCATCCTGGGACTCCAGGATCATGACCTGAGCCGAAGGTAGTCGCTTAACCAACTGAGCCACCCAGGTGCCCTGTTATAGACTTTTTAAAAGTAATCTCTACTCCCAACGTGGGGCTCAAACTCACAAGCCCGAGATCAAGAGTCACGTGCTCTACCAACTGAGCCAGCCAGGCACTAAAGATTTTATTTACATATTTATTTGAGAGGGAGAGAGAGAGAGAGAATGCAGGCGCATACACAGGGGGAGGATAGAGGGGGAGGGAAAGGGACAAGCAAGATCCACACTCAGCTGGGTGCTCAACACAGGGCTCGATCCCTGACCCTGAGATCATGACCTGAACCAAAATCAGGAGTCGGAAGCTCAAGTGACTGAACCACCCAGGCACCCGTTTTATTATAGATTTTTATTTTTATTGTATTAATGGGAGAGCATGGTTGTATGATATTTGTTGTTTGACATTTCTTAAGATGACTGTGAGTCCTAAGACTGTGTATTCTTTAATTCTTAGGTACAGGGATTTATAGATGTCAATTAGATCAAACTTGTCCATCACACTGTTTAAAACTTCTACAGGCTGACTCTTAAAATTTTCTAAAGTTTTCCTTTTTTATTAGATATTTAATTATTTTAAATACTACCATGTTTTATTAAAATTTTTTTCAGATTATAATTCTATTACCTCAGGTTCTTAAAAGTATAATCTTGTATTTATGGTATTTTCTGTCTTCTGTTTCTGGTAGATTTCTCCTTGTGGATTTTGACATTTTTTTTAAAAGATTTTATTTATCCATTTGAGAGAGAGAATGAGATAGAGAGAGCATGAGAGGGGGGAGGGGCAGAGGGAGAAGCAGACTCCCTGCCGAGCAGGGAGCCCGATGCGGGACTCGATCCCAGGACTCTGGGATCATGACCTGAGCTGAAGGCAGTCGCTCAACCAACTGAGCCACCCAGGCGCCCAAGATTTTGACATTTTTAATAGAGAGCTTATCTTAGGTTAACCTTTTCCCTTCCATGAATTTCTTGTGGCATTAATGATTATTCTTTTAGCAAGAGCCTCAGAGTTATCACTGGCCCAGGCACTGGGGAGTTCCTAGAAGATGTGGATAGATTTGAACCCCAGGTCTGTCTGGGATTTCTTTATTATTATTATTATTATTATTATTATTATTATTATTATTTTATGTTAGTCACCATGCAGTATATCATTCGTTTTTTTTTTTTTTAAAGATTTTATTTATTTATTTGAGAGAGAGAATGAGATAGAGAGCATGAGAGGGG
>NC_138371.1:85023737-85055403 GCF_054177405.1 Leptonychotes weddellii | reverse complement strand
CATACAGCAATTCAGTAATGTGGCAGGATACAAAATCAATGCACAGAAATCAGTTGCTTTCTTATACACTAACAATGTAACTGTAGAAAGAGAAATTAGAGAATCGATTCCATTTACAATAGTACCAAAAACCATAAGATACCTTGAAATAAACCTAACCAAAGAGGTAAAGGATATATACTTTAGGAACTACAGAACACTCGTGAAAGAAATTGAAGAAGACACAAAAAGATGGAAAAACATCCCATGCTCATGGATCAGAAGAATAAACATTGCTAAAATGTCTATGCTGCCCAGAGCAATCTGTACCTTCAGTGCCATCCTGATCAAAATACCAACAGTATTTTTCAAAGTGCTGGAACAAACAATCCTAAAATTTGTATGGAATCAGAAAAGACCCTGAATTGCCAAGGAAATGTTGAAAAAGAAATACAAAGCTGGGGGCATCACGTTGCCTGATTTCAATCTATGTTACAAAGCTGTGATCACCAAGACAGCATGGTACTGGCACAAAAACAGACACATAGACCAATGGAACAGAACAGAGAGCCCAGATATGGACCCTCAACTCCATGGTCAAATAATCTTCGACAAAGCAGGAAAAAATATGCAATGGAAAAAAGACAGTCTCTTCAATAAATGGTGCTGGGAAAACTGGACAGCGATATATGTAAGAATGAAACTCGACCATTCTCTTACACCATACACAAAGTTAAACTCAAAATGGATGTCTGCGATTTCTAATTCCCAAAGGAGATGTTTTTGCTCATCTAGAATTCAGAGACAGACAAGACTTCTTGTTTATCTGTTCTGATAGATTTTGTTGTAGCCTGTCTTTTCAGAAGGGATATCACTTTTTGAGAGTTCCAATTTGAAAGTTCTTACTTCCAACTCTTTACCTTGCATTGGGTCCAACATCCTGTCTCTTGTTTGAAAACACAAGCCGTTATGTTTTTTCACCCTATGGTAACCACAGCATTATCAGCTTCTAAGCTATCATTCTGTTTCATGCTCCTTTTTGGCACCTAGAAATTTCCACCTTTTTGTGTGTGAGCCTAATCAAATATTTAAAATATTTTAAAATTATATTTTATCAGCAATTAGTGGTTTTTGAAGCAAGACATTTTGTTGTTGCTATTGGTTGTTAGTCTTATATTTCTAGAGCTAGAATACATGCTTAGTCTTTAATTGTGAAAGATGGAGAAGTTTCAGAACACCACGAGACAAATGCTTCATAAAATGTTTCAACTGTTGTTTTCTCTTGAATTCAGCATCATAACAATATTTAGATGGGTCCTTCATTGCTGTTACTCTGAAGGAGCCAACCTCATGGTTGGGTTGGTGTTTGTGGGAGACCTTGGTGGGGGCCAGCAGCTATTGTGGGGCTGCTCGAGGGAAACTTCAGGCCGTGGTTTTTATACATGGAGGAGATGTTTTATGTCTTTCATAAAACACCTTTCCTAGAAGAAAAATAGCGGGTCCATGGTGAAATTTACTTGAACAGCTTTCCTGGTGAAGTTTCCTTTGACTTCGGTCCATGGGGAGACTGCTATGATATTTTTCTTTACTTATTCCAGAAACAAAGAGTTCTCCCAGATCAGAAAAGAAAGCAAGCAGATTCCTAAATGAAGGGCCTTCAGGAGAGGATTTTTCTGTTTTTGATTCTCTCTCTGTTCAAATATATAGATAACATAATAGAGAAATGTACAGAGGCCTTACTAGGGCATTCCTTGCTTAGAAAAAGTGGTCACATTGATTAAAACCTTCTATTCCTGTAAAAAGGAGTAGTTATTATATACAGATCCAGGAAGCTCAGGGATTCTCCCATAATAGCCAGAAGTAATAATGTAGCCCTGAGAACTACAATTTCAGTGTCTCCTAAGTGATAATCATTGTCGTGGTGCTAGGAATCCAGAGATAGAACAATTTAGTCTTTGCCCTCAAAGAATTTACAGGTCAGTGGAGATGAATAGATCACTGGAAAATTAAAAGAATGATACAATTAATTTAAAAAATTGGTGGGTTAGTCTTCATCAAAATTAAAACTTTTGCTCTTCAAAAGACAATGTTAAGAGAATAAAAAGAGAAACCACAGATTGGGAGAAAATATTTGTAGATTTTATATCTGATAAAGGACTTGTGTCAACAAAAACTGATGATGTACTGTCTGGTGACTAACATAACAGAATAAAAAATAAAAAATAAAGTAAAGTTTATCATAATAAATGCAAACTAATCTATAGTGATAGAAAACAGATGAGCTGTTGCTGATTTAAAAATATATAAAGAATACTCAAAACTTAAGAAGAAGAAACAACTCAATTTTAAAAACAGGCATAAGATTTGAAGGGATATTTCATCAGAGAAGATACATGAATAGCACAAAAACACATGAAAAGATGCTTAACATCATTAGTCATTAGGGAAAATGCAAATTAAAACCATAATAAAGTATCACTAAAGACCTATTAGAATGGTTAAAATAAAAAAGGACTGACCATATCAAGTGTTGGCCAGGATATGGAGAAACTGGAGCTTTTGTACACTGCTAATGGGAATGTAAAATGGTACAACTACTTTGAAAAATATTTTAGAAGTTTCTTAAAAATTATATATACTTCTACCATATATCTGGCCACTTAACTCCTGGAATTAAGAGAAAAGGAAATATGTGTCTGTAAAGAGATTTGTATATGAATGTTCATAGATTTATTTGTAATAGTCCCAAACTAAAAACAACCCAGATGCCCATCAACAGGTGAATGGATAAACCAACTGTGGTACTTCTGCACGATGGAATGCTACTCCATTGTGTAGGATAAGAAGGATTGAATCACTGATGCACACAGGAAGGATGAGTCTTGAAATAATTATGCTGAGTATAAGAGAAGACAGACAAAAATGAGTATATGCTATATAATTCCAACAAATAAAACTTTAGAAAATGCAAACTAATCTATAGTGATAGAAAACAGATCAGTTGTTGCCTGGGGATAGAGTTGAGGGAGGTGAGGGGGAAAACTACAAAGGATCATTCAGAAACTTTTAGGGGTGATGAATTTGTTTATAATCTTGATTGTGGTGTTACTTTCTTGGGTATATAACTATGTCAAAACTTATCAAATTGTTCACTTTAAATATGTGCAGTTTACTAGAGGTGCCTTGGAAGAGGTAAGTTCAAGGTGCTATCAGTGGATGGTACATGGGAAGGTCCTTTAACTGATACTACCTGGAATTCAGGGAAGAGGAGAGAGATGCTTAGCCTGAGATTTGGAATTTGAGTCTGTGTTATTGAGGGAAAGGGGGTGAGGAAGGGCAGGGGAGTAGAGAACTCTTCACATTGAGGCTACACCAAATGCAAAGATTCCAAAGCATGTAAGTATGTGATATGTTTAGAGATCTACGAGTAGCGTGGCATTACTGAAACATAAGAAGCTCATGGAGAGGAGAGGAGAGGCAGATAATGGCTCAGATTCCTTTCTAGTTCATGGGTTTATATAATTCTCATCATGAGATACCACTTGTGTAACCAGCTTGTCCAAGGATCCCCATCCTTGAATACAATGTGGGGTCTCCATTTATGTGTAAATTGCAATGGTATGACTCCCTGACCCCCTACTTGCCCAAAGTATCCCCCAGTTACTTGGGAGAATCTCCAAATGGGCTTTCATATATATATATGCTCAGAAAACAGTCTGTCATGTTCTTCCTTTCCTTCCCAAGACACACTTTTTGACTTCTATTCCCCAACAGGCTGACCCAAGAAGCTGCATTTACATTCCTATACCTGTTTTGGAGTTCTGTCACTGGGAGGACTCCAGAGTTCACACCACACTTAACAAAATGCTAGTTGTACCCAAAGCTACCAGTCTCAGGTGCCAGAGTAGAGAGAAAAGCTTGTGCATCTGCATTGTGTCAGCTTAGCTAAGCTAAGCTTAGCTAATTCTGTGAATTTCCTTTCACAGAATTCCCTTCTCTTTATAAGCACAGATTAGTATTGCTCACAAGAGATACTTCCTGTGAGATCTGGAAGGCAGGAGTGAAGCAGCGGCCATATTTTTTTACTCTGATGGTCTGTACAGCAGAGTGGCAGCTTGCCCCCATTTATCCCTGATTTGCTATCAGACTTGGGCCAGTCCCACCAGATCTGCTGCTTCTGTGAGTTCTTGGCCAGGTCCTTGTGCAGCTTTGTGGTGAAGGGGGCCAGTGTCTCCTGTGCATCACCCAGTGCATTGAGGTCGGAGGTGGTGGGAGACCGATGTAGGTCCCAGTTTGTCTGTGTGGGTTCCAGGTTGTTCTTGCTATTGACCACGTCCAGTTTTCTTTTTTTTGACTGCTACTCTCGCTGGTCTATGGCAGCGTCAAGTTTAGCACCAAGCATAGAGCGCTGCGTAGAACGCTCTACTGCCTTCCACAGCTGGGTGAGATCTAACTCCTGTAATAAATGTTTTATTTCCTATCACTCACAGGGGTCCTGCTTCTCTAGTTGAACCCCAAGACAAGTCTCCCACCCTTATGCTACCTGGATCCAAGAGCAGCGTTGTTTTGCCAAAACCTTTATAAAGATCTCTCTTGAAAGCATAGTATCCAGTGTCTGACCATCCCCTCTACAATCAGAGACTCAGACCACAGGGCTGAATGGCGGAGAGGTGCCAACACAAACCTTCCATTTTCCTCTCTTCTCCCAACCCCACCCCAACCAAATGCCTTCTTCCTCCCCCAGTTAATAGAAATAAAAGCATGGGTGTGAACAGATGTTCCTTGTGGGTGTGAGTGCTAGTGGAGGGCTGCTTGGCTCTCCATCCCAGCTGCCTCAGGGACCCTCTCAGACAGTTTCAGTGTCCTCAGAGACAAGATGAACTCCTCCCTGAGTCTTTGATTCTTGCGTTCAAAGAGTCCCAGCAACTTGACCCTCATGTCTTTGTTTTCACTCATTTCCTTTCCATGGTGCTTTGCCAGAATTCTGGGATGGATTACAAGGCCTTCCCGAAGACCTACTTGACGGAAGGAGCAGAGCAACAGGGAAGAGCAATTTCATGGCTTTTTTATGCCATGCAGTACTGTATCTGGTAAACTCACATCTACAAAGCCCTCAGAAAGTGAGGACATTCCAAGATAGAAGAGGATGAACTGGAAGTGGGTAATGAGAGGCCCTGACCCCCTACTTGCCTGAATCTTGAATCCTCCTGTGTGAGACTCTTGGGCTCTGGGCAAGTCTCTTTCTGCTCTTCCTCTGTAGACTTACCATATTTCCTTCCCACTGGTCCCACAGGACACCATGAGTATGATGAGAAGAATAAACTCTGAAGCCTGGAAAGCTGTGTTACCTAGTGCAGCCTTTCCTGAACCTGATCTTTGGAACTCCCTCAGTTGGGTTACTGTTCCCACATCCGTGCTGGAAACCAGCACAAATTTCCAGCTCTCTCTGGCCTCCGCAAGATTTTAACTTAGTAGTTTGGGCTGTGTCATGGAATCTATACTTTAAAAATGAAACAAAAACCAAACAAAACTCTGCAGTTACCCTGATGGTAAGCCAAGTTCAGATACAACTGTGAACAGCTAGATCTAGTGAACAACTGATTTAGTGAACTGATCTAGTGAAGGAAAGAACCTTATATAGTTGAGTTCTGTCGCCAAGGCCAAGGAAAATAGAAATATCCAGATAATTCCAGTACAAAAACACAGTTTCATTAGAATTATGTGAAGCTTGAGTAACTGTATCTGAGACATTTGGGTGGAAAGCATACCCATGAAGCAAAGTCATTTTTCCCAAATAGGTTTAAATTCAGACCAAGCCTCTGGAAAAGGTGACAGCGGTGGGAGATTGAACAGAGAAGGAAGAATTGCATTTTCTGAACAATTTTACTCTCACTGTGGCCACCAAACATTCTGGATGCGCTGGGAGTCTCTTTCGTTTTACACATGCTTATTGCAAAGTAGCCTTATAATTCACAAACCATGAATCCCTATTTTTGACATGGAAAAATAATGCCTGTAACTTAATATACTGTACTTTCGCAAATCATGAGAGAAGAGATTTTGGGACAGTGTTCCTTTTGTTTAGGATGTGAAATTTCTAATGCATCTGTATATATAAATATATTTTTTAAAGTATAGTTGATGTATAATATATTATTTTCAGATATAGTACATCGTGATTCAGCATTTCTATAAATTACAAAATGATCATGAGGATAAGTGTAGTTACCATCTATCATCATTACCATCTATCATTATTACAGTATTATTGACTGTATTCCCTGTGCCGTACTTTGCATTCTTGTGACTTATTTATTTTATGACTGGAAGTTTGTACCTCTTAATCTCCTTCACCTAGTTCATCCATCTCCCCTTCCCTTCCCTCCCCTCTGGCTTTATTCTCTGTATTTATGAGTCTGTTTCTGTTTTGTTTGTTTGTTTTGATATTTTAGGTTATATAAGTGAAATCGTATGGTATTTGTCTTTCTCTGTCTGACTTATTTCACTTGGCATAATGGCCTCTAGGACTATCCATGCTGTTGCAAATGGCAAGATTTCACTTTTTTGTTAATGGCTAATATTCCTGTGCGTGTGTGCGTGCGTACGTGTGTGTGTGTGTGTGTTACATTGTCTTTATCCATTCATCTACCAGTACACAGATTGCTTCCGTATCTTGGCTGTTATAAATAATGCTGAGTGAATATGGGGGTGCATCTATCCTGTTGAATTAGCGTTTTTGTTTTCTTTGAATAAATACCCAGAAGTGGAATTGCTGGATTGTATGGTATTTCTGTTTTTTAATCTTTTGAGGAACCTCCATACTGTTTTCTACAATGCCTGCACCAACTTACATTCCCACCATCGGTACACGAGGGTTCCCTTTTCTCCACATCCTCGCCAACACTTATTTCTTGTCTTTTTGATTCTAGCCATTCTGACAGGTGTAGAGTGATATCACATTGTGGTTTTGATTTGCATTTCCCTGATGATTAATGATGTTGAGCATCTTTTCATGTGTCTATTGACCATCTGTCTTCTTTGGAAAAATGTCTATTCAGGTCCTCTGCCCATGTTTTAATTGGAATTTTTTGTGTTGTATGAATTTTTGAATATATTTTGGATATTAATCCTTCATTGGATATATGATTTGCAAATATCTTCTCCCATTTAGTAGGTTGCCTTTTCATTTTGTTGATGGTTTCCTTCACTGTGCAAAAGCTTTTGAGTTTGATGTAGTCCCAATTGTTTATTTTTGCTTTTGTTGCCCTTGCGTCAGGAGACAGATCCAAAAAAAAAAATACTGCTAAGACTGATGTCTAAGAGTTTACTGCCCATGTTTTTTTTTTTAGGAACTTTATGGTTTTGGATCTCACATTTAGGTCTTTTAATCCATTTTGAGTTGATTTTTTATTTCAGGTCAGCATCAGTTGCCTTGTACCTAAGATGGCTACATGTCCCAGACATTATTGGGGAGGGGAGGGGTACAGATCTGTCATTCTGCCCATTATCGCCCATTGGTATGGTATGATCATGGTACATGGTATGACCATGGTATGACCGATGAACAGCTCTCTGTTTCCTAATTTGAGTGTGGGAAATTGAGGCTCCGTCTTGAGAGATTGAATGGAATGCTTGCAACTCTGTTTCAGGTCTGTGTTCCACGGTCTGCATTTGCTGGACATATTTCTTAAATGCCACCTTTCCTGGGAGGGAAAGCTGTAGCCTATTTTTGTTCCATCGAATGTATTAGTCCATTGCTTATTGCCTTGCTCTGGACGATCACCCCCAGAGGAAAGGCAGGGGCTCTGTAGGCCCAGCATTACATTTCAGGCGAACACCAACTAAGTGCTGCCATCTCGTGGCTGGGTAAACTCTAAAGGCTGCCAGCCACTTTGGAGCTACTTTGCAACAAGGAACCAGACATTCAGAATGCGTGGTCTTTGCCTGCCCAGAAGAAAACTTGACCACCGATTTCTAATAATGGTGCCATCCCCGCTTTTCTATTTCTAGAATGAAGAAAGTACCTCTTGTATCATTAAGGTAGATTCCTGCCTGTTTCTTTAAAGAGAAAGGAATTCATTCTTGTTTTGGATTTAGTTATTTTTGGATCAGCCATTAGGCAGTATTGCGAGTAAAGGTTTAAGAAGTTTGGAGAAAAGGAAAAGAAGTATACTATTCAAGGCCAGAAAGGGAGGCTGAAAGTGGAGACAGGTAAGTCTTATCTCTGGGACAGAAGTTCTCCAAGTGCGGTCCCAGTACCAGCTGCATCAGAACAGCGGGGACACTTGTCAACATGCACGTTCTTGGCCCCCAGCCTAGACCTGTGGACTCAGGAACTCTGGGGTGCAGCCCAGAGATCTGTGTTTTTAGCTGATTCTGAAGCAGGCTCAGTCTACAACACTCTGTCGAGGACTAGAAGCCATCCCTGGACAGAAGTGAAGCAGATGACATTCGGCAGCCATTTGGTTCTTCATTATACTCATCCCTCTGCATTCCCTCTCTGCGTGTTATTTACCCAGTAAACAGCGAATCTGTGCTCAGCAACTATTACGGGCAAGCCCTGTTTCAGGTGGTGATACTGGGGTTGGTCTGAACAAGAGCCCAAGGATTTGCATTTCTAACAATTTCCCAGGTGATGCTGATCCTGCTGGTCTGGGGGGCGGGATTTTAGGAGCCCTGGGTTTAGAGGTGAGAGCAGCAGGCCCCAAAGCCTTTGTGGTTTTCAGATGGAGCATGCATCTTGGGCTTTTCAGGATCTGTGTGGCCGTGAGACCCGCTTCTCAGCCCTTCCTGCCTCTTACCACGGGCACTCAGGAGACGTGGTTATTTGAATTGAACTCTAGTCCATTAGAAAGGGATTAAAATAACATGCTGTGATTTCACCACCCAAAGTTGGGGCAGTTGAAAAGCCAGAGCAGACATACAATTATTAAAAGGCTTTAGTGAAAATTGTCAATAGCCTCGGAAATTTTGGCCGTATATTGAAAGGCCTGCTTGGAGCTCTGCATCGACTCAGGCTGATCAATATTGCTTGCATGCAGCACATCTACCGCTTGTTTAATTTGCCATTTATAAGTTTGGCCGGTCCAGCAAATCTAAACAGTTCTAATGCAAAGGACAAATAATTAGAACCGCAAATCAAACTGGATTTGTGGGCACAATGAAACAGTAAGAAATGTCAGAGCTGGGCGCAGTAGTCTCACAGCAGGTAAGAATACAAATGTCTGCTTGTATGTCCTATGCGGTCTCTACCATCTGCTGACTGCACACCACTCCTCTGATGGAGCTTCTAGCCAGCACTGTCTGGGAAGGTAAGACTAGACTTCGCTTTGTAAAATCTTTTTATTTATTTATTTATTTATTTATTTATTTATTTATTTATTTTTAAAGGTTTTATTTATATATTTGATACACAGAGAGAGAACACAAGCAGGGGGAGATGCAGGCAGAGAGAGAGGGAGAAGCTGACTCCCCACTGAGCTGAGCAGGGAGCCCGACATGGGGCTCGATCCCAGGACCCTGAGATCATGACCTGAGCCGAAGGCAGATGCTTAACGGGGCACCTGACTGGTTCAGTTGGTTAAGCATCCACTTTGTAAAATCTTAAGTCTTACAGAGAGAGTGGGCGAGGCAGCTTAGTGTGGTGGTAAATATGCAAAGCTTTGGGGTCAGGCAAGGCTGGCCCCCCAAATCTTTCATAGCTTGTGGGAAGTTACTTGCTCTCTCTGGATCTCATCTTCTTCACCGGTCGATTTGGGGCAGTGCAGCCCACTTCATGCAGTGGTTTTAGGGATTAAATGAAACAAAGGTAGGTAAAGCACATAGTGGGTGCTCAATGTATAGAGTAAATGCCCCGTTTCCGAGGGCTGGGGCTGGAAGAGGCTGTGAACATCCACAACTGCAGTCTTCGTGCTCTGGGCCTTTTTCTCCCTCTTAAGGTTGCTCTGTGTAAAAATGTGAGTATATGAGCCCCCAGTGGAGGGCACCCCCAGGGCTATAAAAGCTCTGTGACCCCCAGGGCAGCCGAAATGCCAGCCTAGACAGTATCAGATGACCATCCCAGAGAAGCAAACACAAGCCTTTCCTACAGAAATGACTGAACTGGGCCTTGTTGATAGGGCTGAAATAGGATGTGCTTGAATTTTAAAGGGATGCCCCATCTATCCGGTAGGTGCATGCTAGCTAAGTCCCTGGGTTTGCCTAACGCCTTCCTCCTGAAAAGTTCGGTGGTGAAGCAATTGGGAGGAAGGAGGGGAGGCCTGGGTGGAGGCTGCTGTGGAGGTATGGAGGGTCCAGGCTTGGATGTGGATGGGAGCATCAGAAAGAAGGGGTGTCTGGAGAAGTAGGAGGTTGGGCGTGGGATACTGGAGATTCGGTTTTTAACTTTTCTGAGGAAAGACTGCTCTGGGTGAGTCCTACTCTGAAATCCTTTTCGTGAACCATGGGTCACTTCTCCCACAGTGTGGCCCCATTGCTGAGGGAGTTTATAATGGAGTGAGAGTCTGGGAGAGGGAAAAATCCATCTCATTATCACTGTGATGAATATATAGAGGAACGAGTTCAGGCCATGGGGTCAGATGTGGTCCTGAGTGAGAATCCAGATCTTCTCTGTTAAGCTGAGTGACTTTGGGCTGGTTATGTAACTAAACTGTGCCTCAGGTCTGACTGGAAAACGGGATTAATAATATACCTATCTCGCCGGACTGTTGTGAGGGTTAACAGGGATAATGCAGGGAAGCATTTAGCAGAATTCCTGGTTTACGGGAAGCACTGGATTTTAACTAGGGTTATGAGAAAGACTGTTTCTTTTTAGATTCCCGCGCATGGATTTTTAGCTGTGCGACCTTCAGGGGGTCACCTGGGCTTTCTGAGACTGAGTTGCTTCGGCTTTTAAAAAAACAGAAGTAGCCTGAGGGCCCTGCAGGTGGGGGTATGGGTCAGAGGACTCTACTCCATGGCTTTGGATGTGTGCAGACAAAGCCATTCATTATGAGAGAGTGGGAGGCAGGATGCCTGGGCCTGGTGCATTTGGGGAGGCTGGGAGGGGGTCTAAAGTTCATCAGGAGAAGTGGTGTTTTAGAAAGGAGTGTGTCTTCCGTTCTGACTGAGAGGAAATGAGGAGGGATGTGGTGTACACTAAAGGCAGGGCTGGCTGGTGAAACTTGTGGTTGTATTTCTCAAACGGTGGGCCAGGTCCAGATTTGCTGCCTGGGCTCCCTCTGCACCTGTCTCGTATGCCCTCACTTGACTTTGGGATAAGCCGCTGAGGCACCCTCAGCAACTGGGACCTGGAAAGTGGCCCTGCTGTTACGTGGATCCACTTTCCAAATGTTGCCAATTTTCATTTATTAATTCATTGTACATGTATTGAACATTTACTATAATCTAGGTGTGGGGGATTCATTCAGCAGTGAACGAAACACAGAGAAGTCTTGCTCTCCAAGACCTCGCAGTCTTGTAGGGGATAATAGCTTATATACATATATGATTAAGATTTTTGCCATGAAGTGCAAGTTAAGACTGCCATGAGACTGAACAACAGGATAAACCTAGTTTAGATTGAGGGGGGTGTGTGGGGGCTGTTGGCAGCCAGAATAAATGAGTTGGGCGTGAGTTTGGAGAGAGGAAAAGACACTGGCTAAAGTAGAGATGGGCTTTGATTTATTTATTTTAGACACAAACCTCTCTTTCACAAAGGCATTGACCATGGGAACAGCAGTTTCCCTGTTTCCTGAAACTATTGTCCTCTGAATGCACACTTTGTGCTTCCCCGGCCTGGTCGTGTTGGCCTCCCTCCTTCAGTTACCCTGGCCCGTGTAAGTTTCACCTCTGGGCTCAGCGCTAGTCCCACGTGGGTAAAGCTTCTTAGCTCTTCCACTCTCTAAGTGCTCTCCTTCTCTAGACCTTCCTCAGCATGCGTCTGAACTGCTCTTCTCACCTTGACTCCACGTGGCAATATGACAATGTGTTGTCCCTCCCGTGTGACACGTGTATGCTAGTTTGTATGTCCTACATCTCTGCAAAAGTAGGTGTAGTGTCTCCCCAGCGAGAGTACTGATAGAGGTAGTAGAGTGTTAGAGCTAAAGGAGCCCTTATAGATATTATCCTCCAAAATCCTCATCCTTAATAGAGTAAAAGTGGAACCCAGAGAAGTGAAAGGGCCCCACTAGTCACTGGATGGGAATCTAGGACGGTGGCCATGTCTTGTTATTTTATGGTTTGCATTTATCAGGATGCTTGTTCCAGAGTCAGAATCCAGCACGTATTTTCTCATTGATTGTGTTGGACCATTCCATTACTTACTCCCAGCAGCGGATGTAGCACGTGGTGTCACTTAGCCCCTCTGGGTGACTTGATTACCTTATTTGTCAAATGGGTATAATAATCCAAATGAACAGACAGTTACTAAATACCGTATGTCAAGAACTTTGCAAAGCTTTGGGGATATAAAGCTGATAAGATAGATCTGGTCCCAGCCTTAGGGGAGCACACAATCGTAGAACTTGGTAAAGGAGAAGTTTTAAGAGATTAAAAATACCTATAATAAAGGGCTATGCAACATATGGGAACATGGAGCAGACCAACAGATTTTGCTTGGGAGAATTGCAAAAGTTCATTAATACCTTCTCTACTCACCTCAACTTTGTATTATGAGTTGCCAGTGAATAATGCAGTGAAAATGTGGAGAAAATTAGAAAGGACTATATATAGATACACTACGTGGATGTATTGTGATTTGGGAGGCTTTGGCAAGGTGTAAGAGAGGAGAATGACGGCTGGGAAGAGAAGGGGGACAGACTTTCTGACGAACCAGCACATTTTACACAGAGAAAAATTCAGGTCCATGGCTATAGGCCATCTAAGCTATAGCCACCCAGCTTGTAAACTGATCTTTTTGTCACCTAATGGCCAAACCTATTCATTGTGTTAATGCCGTTGAAAGCTCTCTGTGTCCTAGGGTGTCCTAGGCTCACCATTATCTTCCCATTGGAATAAGATGGCTGGGAAGGCCAATGATAGAAGAACAGATAAGATATTGGTGGGGATGAGACCTTTGGAATGGGTTTCCCATTCCAAACCCATATGGGAAACCCATTGTGATAATGGGCTATGTCTTGTCAGAGTGATGAGCCCTGATGGGCTGGTGAGAGACTCCCTTTTCTCCCCCTGTGCCCTGTGTCCTGGAATCATGGATATCTGAGTAGTGTGTTGTTTTGAAATGAATACTTTGCAGACGGGAACAGCTGTCAGAATGAAAACACAACGTTCAGAGAAGTATTACTTGGTTAGGATTCACAACAGCATGGGTCAAAGGACATTGCCCAAAGCAAAATAATTATGTATGGTGAAAGTCTGACATCATCCTGGGAGGCACTCCTGAAAACAACAACAGCAACAAAAACCCTTAGTCTTAATTTGCGTGATGCCCTTAACATTTGGTTCTGCCCAAACTCAGGAGGAACATCTGATCTAGAGCTGAGTGGGAGAGGGAAAAGTGACCACGGGGCACCCTCTGGTGGTGAGGCAGGCCCACTACAGTTCATGCCCTGAGTCTTGCCCTCGTGGGAAGGAAACCTGGACATCTCAGGTTTTTAGCGTCCCAGATGTGGAGGGACATCTTCCGTCTGCTAAGAGAATGTTCTGAGGGTCTTCTTGCTGGGCTGGGTAGCAATAAAACAGGCAGGCACGGTGGAGTCTTGCATAAATAGCTCATTATTAGTGTGACAATGGTGCAAGAAGAGACCCTCTGTAAATCACTGTGACACATGGCTAATTCAACCAGAGCTAGAGCCCCACGTCCTATACAACCGTCTGTCCTTCCTTCTTTGCCTCTTCCACTTGACCAATTAACCAGCAAGGGGTACTCTTTCTTTGAAGTTGAATCTGTGTTATACTGCTGTGGAAACTGCAGTAATTGCGGTACCCCCAACCCATTAGTGGACTCTCTTCTTTGCGGCACCGTGAGCCTTCAGGAAGTACAGATGGAAAGAGAAAGGCTGGAAAGGAGATAATTCAAATGACTGGTTGTCATCTCATCCCAGGAGGGATGTCTTTGACACCGATTAATGCACAGATGTCGCATTGTTGTTGGCATAACGGGTGACAAAGGGCCTGTGGTCTCAGGGATAGTGACCGGAGCTGTCCTCAGCTCAATTTCACAGTGGTGCCACGTGATACTTTAACTGCAGCACCTTAAAAAAGAGGGGAGGTCATTTAAGTGGTGGCACCTCAATGCTGCCTGGTTTTGTCTCTGACTAAAGCTGACTGAGACACCCCAGGCCAGCTTGCAACATTGGCAATTCAGCAGGCCTGACATTCCCAGTCTGTGCCCGGATGTCCTTTTAGTCATTTGTGTGTCATGACACTGTGGCAAAGCCAGGTCAGAAAATAGAGTATCCGGCACCCCCACTTTGCAAACAACTGGGGCAGACTTGTGTTTGCTGGAGCAGGAATCTGAGACAAGTACTGGGTCATCCGCAGCTTGAATCTGTGTGTGTGTGTGTGTGTGTGTGTTGGGGGTAGTGCATGCCTGTGTTTTAGCCACTAGCTTCATTGTTGCCTCAAGAGTCCATTCTTTTGTGATGGCAAAGTGGATTTGCCCTCGCACAGGCTTTGCTGTTACCATTCCTAGATCCTCTGAGTAGCCGTGGGGGAGGTGGGAAGATGAGGGGGGGACACAGCTGTTCCTGATGGTGGCATCTCCTGCAGCAGAAACAAGTCCGGGCAATCTGTGGGTCCCAGAGGAGTTGTATCTGGCTCCAGCTCGCTTGAAGCAGAGTGTTAGGTGTATGTCTCCTTATAGGCAGCCTGGAAGGATCTACTCCTAGCCCATTTTGCTCAAGGCCAGTGACTGTTTTTGGGCAGTGAAGCAGTGGTGGGCCTCATGGGCAGATGGTAACCTCCAGTTAGGAGATACCCCACAGGGAATTAAATTAGCATTTTTCCTACTTTTTTTTTTTTTTTTAGCAACCAATCCAAATACTTGGAACGTTTCATTAATTTGTGAAGTATACACTTTTAACTAAAACATGTAAACCCAATGTCAAAACCATTTTTATAATCGATTAGATTTTAAATGTTTTCTCTTTTCATATTCAAGGAGCTCCTGCCCAGTATATACTGGAAATCACCACATCCAAACACTTGTTTATAACTTAAAGGCCTTTAGGGATCATCAAAGGGAAACATAAGGAGGTAACTTGTCAGGCGTGTACTGGTCTTCAAAGGGATTTTCCCACTGTGCTTTTGAAGAAGATTCTATTACCATTGACAAAGTTCTTTTCCTGGAAATCCTCAGGGAAATCACTTACTGAGAAAATTCCTTGATCCATGCCCACAGATGGGTAGGGGGCTTATGCAGAGTATGTTGAGTGAGCTGGTCTTCCCTGTAATCTACTATAGACATTTGATTATCTGTACGCATTAGACAGTCTGGTAAAGTTGCTAGATAGCACCAGATGACAACCGTTTTTTTTTTTTTTGACGCCCTGATAGAGATCCCCCTGTGGGTCAATTACTCATGTTGACAGCTCTGAATGCTGCCACTCAGCTGGGCACCTGGTCTACACCCAGAGCAAAAAAAGTGGACTTACGCTATGGGATACCATTAAAGTGTGGGACATGATCAGTAAGAAAAGTTCATTTAAAAAGAGAGAGAGAGAGGGAGAGAGAGAAGCTCTTTTGATGTTGAAATTTCAAAATGACAGAGCATTCAGTATTATTCTTCTAGATTTGTAAGAAGTGAGGTCCAGACTGAGAGTTCAGGGGTGCCCATGTAGGTCCTCCCATACCATCTCATCTGAGAAAGCCCAAGGGGAAAGCACAGCTCTGTAACATACTTAGCCGGTGCTCACCAATTGCTCTTACTTGGGACATTTCATTGATTCATTCAACAGATAATTACTGAATACCTACTAAGTGCCAGGGATACAAGAGAGAACAACCATTTAAATTTATCTTCTCAGATACTTTGTTTTAAATGTTTGACAAAGTAATAAATAGTAAAGAAGAGCTTAGTAATGGCAAGAAGCAGTCTTTTGCCTGGTCATTACCCCAACCCAACCCCTGCTTTGATCTATTTAGGATTTAATTTTTGTGGTGATTATCTCCTTACAATATGCTGTGTCTCTGTTTCTTGATTTATGAGCATTAGATAATATTTTTTAATTTCCACTATGAAAAATGAGGAGTTGGCTCATTATACTACAGTCACCTTTTCTCACCTCTCTTCTTCCTACTTCCTCTCAACATTTAATAATTCTTACCAAATTATTATTATTATAATTGTTGTTATTATTATTTGCTTCCTTCTCATCTCAAACCGAGGGAGAAGGGTCTTTAAGATCATCACTCAGAAAAAGCAGGGGTCTCTGCCAGAAAGAGAGACTGGCAAATTTTTTGTCCTTTAAGTACCAAATTTCTCTGAGTGACCATCTTGTGAATGTTGCTTGTGGTTGCTCTCTGAGTCCTGGATCCCAGATCTGTGGCTCCCATTTCACCTTTCTTGGGTAAGCTGATGACTGATTTAGACTCCTTACCTGAGAGTTTACACATTGACCTAAATTTGTGCCTGTAATATGGAACCACAGCTTCCCCTGACATGCATCACATCTTCTGAAAACCTTTTCTTTCTCAGTTTAGATAGGTTCTGCCAGGTCTCTGGGGGTTGGGGTGAGGGGCATGGATTTCTCCTCAACTCCAAGAACTCAAACTCTCAAACTCTTTCCCAAACAAAATAGCTTCCCCTGTCTCTTTTACTCCCTCACCCTTAATAAGCCATGCTCTCTAGTTCCCCAGTGGTTGGCTCTTCTCCCAGTCCAAGATGGCCAAGAGATTTATCTCTGGCACGTTTGATCCATGGGCACTATGATGCTGTGGAGAATGAGATCTCCTTAGGGAACAACACAATGGTTGATTCCCTAACATCCATTCTAATTAAGATGGTTGAGTCTAAAGCAGCAGGATCATCTCCTTCCCTGGGCCAGTGACTAATTTAGGAAAGGGCAAGCAGTCTACCTTTGAACACTGATGTGAGGAGAAGCCTGCTGAGGGTTTCTGGGAAAGGTCACTTTTCTCTTACAAGTGGGGAAAGATGATCTCTCTGTATCCTCTGGACCTTGTCATCCTGTATGTGATTTCTACTGCAGCCATCCTGCAACCAGAATGAATCTTTTTTTTTTTTTAAAGATTTTATTTATTTGACAGAGAAAGACACAGTGAGAGAGGGAACACAAGCAGGGGGAGTGGGAGAGGGAGAAGCAGGCTTCCCGTGGAGCAGGGAGCCCGATGCAGGGCAAGATCCCAGGACCTGAGTCGAAGGCAGACGCTTAACGACTGAGCCACCCAGGCGCCCCTACCAGAATGAATCTTAAGCCAACTTTGAGGATGGCAAAAGAGACAGATTGAGAGAAACAGGGTCCTTGACAACTTCATTGAGCCACTGAATCAACCAGCCCTCAATTCACCCCCAGTCTGGCCCTCTAGACTTTCTGTTATGTGAGAGAATACATTTCTATATTGTTTAAACCAGTTTGAGTCAAGGTTTCTGAACTGATACGATTTCTGAAGTCATTTTTGGAAGCAGACCTGTAATTGATTAGCTATGTCTGTCACCGATGGAGGTGTAGACATCTGTGAACCTTAGCTCCTCCTCCCATTTTGCTTTCGTTACTACCCAGAATAGTATTTTTTAATTGAGGTATAATTGACATATAACATCCTATTAGTTTCAGGTGTACAATATAATGACTTGATATTTATATATACTGAGAAATAACACCATAATAAGTGTAGTTAACATCCATTACCACACATAGTTATAATTTCTTTTGTACTAAAAACTTTTAAGATTTATTCTCTTAGCAACTTTCAAATATACCGTATAATACTATTGACTATCATTGCCTTGCTCTACATTATATGCCCAGGATTTATTTATTTTCTAACTGGAAGTTTATACGTTTTGCCCACCTTCACCCATTTTGCTCACCCCTAACCCCTGCCTCTGGCAACCACCAATGTGTTCTCTGTGCCTTTGAGTACAGTTTTTATTTTAGATTCCCCATATAAGTGAGATCATACAGTATTTGTCTTTCTCTGTCTAGCTTATTTTACTTAGCATAATACCCTCAGAGTCCATCCATGTTGTGGCAAATGACAAGATTTCCTTCTTTTTTATGACTAAATAATATTCCATTCATCTTTATCCATCCATTAATGGACACTTAGATTGCTTCCATGTCTTGGCTATTGTAAATAATGCTGCAGTGTGCATGGGAAGGGCAGTGCATATTATCTCTTTGAATTAGTGTTTTCGTTTCCTTCAGATAAATACCCAGAAGTGGAATTGTTGGATAATATAGTTCTGTTTTTAATTTTTTGAAAAAACTCCATATTATTTTCCATAGTGGCTGCACCAATTTACATTCCCACAACAGTGCATGAGGGTTCCCTTTTCTCCACATCCTCACCAACACTTGTTATTTTTTGTCTTTTTGATAACAGCCATTCTCACAGGTGTGAGATAATATCTCATTGTGGATTTGATTTGTGTTTCCCTGATAATTAGTGATATTGAGCATCTTTTCATGGACCTCTTGGCCATCTATATGTGTTTTTTGGAAAAATGTCTACTCAGATCCTTCACCCATTTTTAAAAAAAGATTTTATTTATTTGAGATAGATCGAGCAAAAGAGCAGGAGCAGGGGAGCAGAGGGAGAGGGGGAAGCAGGCTCCCCACCGAGCAGGGAGCCCGACACGGGTCTTGATCCTAAGACTCTGGGATCATGACATGAGCAGAAGGCAGGCACTTAACCAACTGAGCCACCCAGGTACCCCTCTTTACCCATTTTTAAATTGGACTTTTTTTTTGGTGTTGAGTTGTATAAGTTCTTCATGTATTTTAGATTTTAATCCTTTATCAGATATATGATTTACAAGTATTTTCTCCCATTCAGTAGGTTGCCTTTTCATTTTGTTGATCATTTCCTTTGCTGTGCAGAAGCTTTTTATTATAATGTAGTTCTACTAATTTATTTTCACTTTTCTTGCTTTTGCTTTTGGTGTCAAATCTAAAAATCATCGCCAAGACTAATGTCAAGGAGCTTACCGCCCATGTTTTTATCTAGAAGTTTTATGGTTTCAGGTCTTACGTTTAAGTCTTTAATCCATTTTGAGTTGGTTTTTGTCTATGGTGTAAGATAGTGGTCTAGTTTCATTCTTTTGCACGTGGCTGTCCAGTTTTCCCAACACCATTGATTGAAGAGACTGTCCTTTTCCCAGTTGTATATTCTTGGCTTTTTTGGTCATGAATTAGTCGACCATACAGGTGGGGATTTATTTCTGGGCTCTCTATTCTATTCTATTGATTTATGCGTCTGTTTTTATGCCAATACCATATTGTTTTGATTACTATAGCTTTGTAATGTGGTTTGAAATCTGGGGTCATGATATCTCTGGCTTTGTTCTTCTTTCTTAAGATTGCTTTGTCTATTCAGGCTTTTTGTAGTTCCAATACAAATTTTAGATTTATTTGTCCTAATTCTGTAAAAAATGCCATTGAGATTTTGATGGAGATTGCATTGATTCTGTAGATTCCTTTGGGTATTATAGACATTTAGACAATATTAATACTTCCAATCCATGAACACAGAATATATTTCCATTTATTTTTGTCATCTTCATTTTATTTCATCAGCGTCTTATAGTTTCAGGGTATAGGTCTTTCCCCTCCATGGTTAAATTTATTCCTAGGTATATTATTCTTTTTGATGTAATTGCAAATGGGATTACTTCTTAATTTTTCTTTCTGATAGTTCATTATTAATGTATAGAAATACAACAGATTTTTGTATGTTGATTTTGTATCCTGCAATTTTACTCAATTCATTGATTAGCTCCAACAGTTTTTGGTGGAGTCTTTAGGGTTTTCTGTATATAATATGTTATCTACAAACAGTGGCAGTTCTATTTCTTCCTTTCTGATTTGGATGCCTTTTATTACGTTTTTTTTTTTTTCCATACTTGTTCTGGCTAGGGCTTTCAATATGAGGTTGAATAAAAGTGGTGAGAGAGGGCATCCTTGTCTTATTTCTGACCTTAGAGGAAAAGCTTCCAGATTTTCATTGTTGAGAATGGTGTTAGCTATGGGCTTTCATATATGGCCTTTATTATGTTGTGAGTTTTATCATAATTAAATGTTGAATTTTGTCAAATTCTTTTTCTGTGCTTATTGAGATGATCATATGATTTTTACCCTTCATTTTGTTAACGTGGCATACCATGTTGATTCATGGTTGTTGAACCATCCCTCTATCCCTGAAATAAATCCCACTTAATCCTGATGTATGATCCTTTTAATGTACTGTTTTTTTTTTTAAGTTTTTAATGTATTGTTGAATTCTGTTTGCTAATATTTTGTTGCAGATCTTTGCATCTATGTTCCTCAGAGATATTGACCTGTAATTTTATTTTCTTGTGGCATCCTTGTCTGGTTTTGATAGCAGTGCAATGCTGGCCTTGTAAAATGAGTTTGGAAGGGTTCCCATTTCTTCCATATTTTAAGGTGCATACAGTAATTATTGCATAAGATGAGTTTCCTGCTTTTATGTCTCATTCTACGCTTTAGCTTCCTGAACTGCCCAACCCATTCAACACCTCATTTTTTCTATTCCTTTTGGCTCCCATGGGTACTGACCTTTTGCTTATTCCATTCTTATGACCTTCCTCTTCTCCAGTGTAAGGATTTAAAAATCCACCTGGGAGGATGGACAGGACACAGACAGGAACACAGCATAATGCAGCCCTATTGGAATCACCAGCTGTGTGGTGTTGACAAGATCACATGTGAAGCAGATCTGATTGCTGTAAGTGTGGCTCCATCAGTCACTGGGGCTGAGCTGCCTGACCCGAGGGGCTGAGTGTCTCTCCAGTCTGGACTTAGTGATCTGTGGGTTGCTCTCCAGAAGCCGTATGCATGGTCAAAGAGGATGCTCTTTCTGGAGAGGAAGAGCTTTCCTTTTGTCAAGGATACACAGTATACTGATGACCAGAAAAAAAAACCAAACAGCTTTTGAGCTCATCTACCAACATTGTACTAGGAGCCTTTCTTAATTTCTGAAGTCCTCAATATATTTCCTCGGTCTGTAAACAAGAATGGTAAGAGGTTGTGTGGAAACGATGGGGCTGTCATTTCTCAGCTTCCATTTTTCATTTAACTTGGAAACGAGCTGTAGGGACTCAACCTGTGTTGCTTGTAAATTCAAGAATAAAATGGATAATACACATAGGTGTAGCTTATGGAGGAATTCATGTGTCCTCAGCAACAGACTTACACTATTTTTTCCTACTTGCTAATTGATTAAAAAATATGTATGGATTGCAAAGTTCATTTATTGATTGAGAGGAGAGTGAAAAGGATAGCTTCTCTAATTAAAACTGATTGGAGCTGTGAAAGTTTAATTAATTGGATGCATGTCACTTCATTTCCATGTTATGTTGTGCACAGCACTCTGTTTTCATAATTAACGTGTTGTGTCAGGGTGGTGGGTGTCTCTCTAATCAACAGTCTGAGGGAAAAGTGATGTATGGGCCTGCTGAATAGGCAGAGTGGGTGGAAAGAGATGTCCCAGCCAGAATCTGCAGTTTCTGTTCCCTGTGGTGGGTTTCTTGCCATTTTATCACCCTTTGTTCAGTAAATGAGGTTTTGGTGGATCTTCCCAGAGACTGCTCTTTGTTTGTTTCCTAGGTGTTTCTCCATCAGAGGACAGGGAGGTCATTTGACACTTGCAGAGACTGCAGGGTGAAGACTGTCACCAGGTCGGGGAGAGTCACTCTGACCATTCTCTCCTCCGAACTCTACTGTTCACTGCATTCGCTCCTTGCTGGGCAACCCCCTTAGCCAGGACAAACGTTCGCTGAGTGTGCTCTCTCTGCAAAGATGGGTGAGTGGCTTTGAGCCCAGACTCCAGCTTCTTACTAGACATGTGACCTTGGGGAATTACCTCAATTCTCGGTGCCTCAGTTTCCTCATTTATAAAGTGGGAATACTAAGACCTTAGTGGTGGTGTTGTGGGGCTTGCGTGAAATAACATAGTGGCATCTTTAGCACACACTACTTTCAGCCTGTAGTTATTGAGCATTTTTGTCTCTTTCCTATACAGTTTTTTTCCTCTTTTTTTTTTTTAAAGATTTTATTTATTTATTTGAGAGAGAGAATGAGATAGAGCGAGCATGAGAGGGGGGAGGGTCAGAGGGAGAAGCAGGCTCCCCGCTGAGCAGGGAGCCCGATGCGGGACTCAATCCCGGGACTCCAGGATCATGACCTGAGCCGAAGGCAGTCGCTTAACCAACTGAGCCACCCAGGCGCCCGTTTTTTTCTTTTTAAATCTTTATTTGGATCATCCTTTTGTAGATTCTAACTCCTAATTGACCTCAGCCCTGTGTCTTCCTCCTCAAATCCATACCCTACTTTGGGCACAGAATTCTTTTTTCCAAAATGAAAAGTTGGTTATATGGATGCTTTGCTGTGACCTAGAGGCACCCTCTTGCCCAGACAACGTTTTGACTTGGCGGTGTAGGAATTCTCAGCCCTGTATAGGCTAGCTGCACTGTCTACTTGGCCAGCCTCACCTACAGCTCCTCCTTTCCACAACCTTCCAGCCAATGCCTCGTCTCCCTCACAGCTGGGCACAGCGTGCCCTTTTCCTCTTCTGCCCACAAGTCTCCATTTCTCAGAAAAGCAAACATCCTACCAGTTTTTTTCAAATTCAGCTCAAATGTCTCCTTTTTGGTGAAGTCCTCTCTCCTTTCCCAGCATTATTTTTTGTTTGGAGTCTCTCTTCCTGCCTCAACAGGAAGTTCCTCTGGGCTGGGGCTATGTCTTGGTCATCTTTGTGTCCCAGTGCCGAGCAAGAGTGTAGCACGAAGTGGGCTTTTAATGATTGTTGAATGATGGATACAAAGAGCAAAATCTTCTTCATGCAGAATTACTATTTAATATCTGTCTTGCCACAAGACTGTTGGCTCCATTCAGGCACGGGACATTTCTGTTTTGTTCAACATTGTTCCCTGTTGCCTGGCACATGATAGGTGCTCAATAAATAAAATTGGCACATCACCTGGTCTGTATACCTCATAGGTATATTGTGAGAGGACAAATTGATGGTGAACATAAAAGTTTAAAAATGATTGAAAATACAGTAAGATTATTTATAATAGAATAATCATTGCTACTGATGTTCTTGCCATGATACATGTTCTTATTGCTGGAAGGCGTGCCCTTCTCTTTTTGGAGTAGATTTCCTGAGTAGCATGGCCTCTGGATCCTTCTATATGCTGTCATCTCAACTGGGGGTGCCCTCTTAATTGTCAGAGAGGGATCCTGAAGCCTTTGCTCAGCCAATACCACAACTGAGCTGCTTGTGAGTCTCATCCTATCCCTTTTAAAAAATCCTATAATCCTATAACCCTCTGTTTTTCCTATAATATGCTATTGTCCTCCCTCAGTGACATGGATAATAAATAATGCATTCTCGTAATTCTAGAAAATCATTTTATTTCCAGGCACTTATATGGAGTCTAATCAATATTTATACTTATTTAAGGAATTTTCGTTCGTTCTTTTTTTTTTCATTAAAAGGGATTTTCTCTTTTATTTTTATAAATGTTTGACCTTGTATCAATTAACAAGTCTTTCCTCTAGTGTAAAACCCAGTAAACAAAACCCAGCCATGAAGATCGTCTCCATGCCCCTTCTGACTAATCTGCGAAGGCCTTCAGGAAATGGGGCCCAATCCCACGTTCCGGTTTTGCTATCTCTTCGCATGTGAATGTAGTTCAGGAAATTAGATTACACTCCAGGCCTGCCACCTCCAGCCCAATACCAGTGCCATTCTATCGGCAATATTTACAGCCCCGGAAGCTGGACATTATAAAGACCCAAGGTGATTAAAAATAGCTTCACATTGAAAGGACTTTTTTCAGAGGCCCTATCCTTCCACATCAAAATTTAATATTAATCAAAAAAAAATTCAAGCCCTGAACTCTTTCCCCAGGTGTATCTTGGATCGCATAGAAAAGTAAGGAATGCTGGCAATGGGGAGTTTAGCTGGGGTGAAGGCCTTGGGGGTCTTAAGGTCCGGTTCTAGGCAGGCTCCTGCTGGTTGGCTATGTGTTAAGGGGAGGTCACTCACATTTTCTGGGCTTCGGTTTCCAGGTCAGTTGAATGAAGAGGCTGATTCAGTGATTCTGGCGAGCTTGCAGGTAGCCGGTCCACAAGGATACTTATTGCATTCCTACCTTGTACCAGTGCTATGCTAGGTGCTGCAGACCCAGCCATGCAGAAGACTCACCAGCCTAGATGCTGATGCAAGACCCCAGTGTGCACAGTGCTCAGGCCCAAAGCACAGCCTGTGGGCCTGTGTGACTGGCTTGGGCCAACCTCATCTTTTCCTTCCAACTTGTAGGCTTGTGCGTGAGTTGAGCCCTGCTCACCAGTTCAGCCTCCCACTCTGTACAGCATCGGTTTCTCTTTGCCTGTTTCCCCTTCTTGCTGATTGACTTCCTTCCAAGGCAGAATACAGGGGAACTTGTAAAAACATCGACTCTGAAGAAGAGGAAGTGGACACAGCTTTGCTCCCTCTCCTCCCTGAGGCTCCTTGATTCTGTTCTTCTGCCAGGGATGGTTTTGGGTTCCTAGGGCCTACATGGGGAGAAGTTGAAGCCAGTTCCACAAAAGACCCTTCAGGGCAATGGATGCCGCCTTCCTTAAGTTATAGATGGAGAGGAGCCTCTGGCATTCAAGGGAGAGCCAACGACAATCTACTCGAATGATTGGGTGCTGTGCCCACTCAGAACATGGAGGCAGCATTTCTTATTTAAAAAGTTCTGCTTTCCCTTACCAGGCAAAAAGAATAGCAGTTAGGAAGGTCTCAAGACACAATGGAGGAGCAGAAAGAAGACCAGGGCAGGTGGTAGGGCAGGATGGTGCAGACCTGGGGGTCAATGTGGTTCAGACACTGTTACCCTAAGACAGTGGGTCTCAAACTCTAGCAACGCCAGAATCACCCAAAGGGCTTGTTCAAACTCAGATTCATGTTCTTGATTCAGTAGGTCTGGGTGGAGCCCGAGAATCTGCTTTTCTAATTCTAACAAGTTTACAGGTGATGTTGATTCTGCTTTTCACACCGCTGTGCTAAGAGGAATGGCTTCAAGGGAATACAATTTTAATCAGTGTAATACTGGCTTAACCAGCCTCTTCCTTGGAATATTAATAAGCTGAGACAAAAGCCTGGATGTATTGGCTGCAATAGAAGGCTCTATAGCAGTGAGACTTTAGAAGGGTGTTTCTCAAGTGTGGTTGGCAGACCATTTCCATCAGAACCATGTAGGACCCCAGTATTCAAAATGGTTTCCAGACCAGCAGCATGAGTATCACCTGTGTGTTGGTTAGAAAGGCAGAATCTCAGGCCTCACCCTGAATGAACCAGAACCTATTTTTAAGTAAGATTTCCCTGTGATTTGTAGGCCCATTATAGGTTGAGCAACATTGTTCCAGGGGTTTTTCAGATGTGCCTCTAGGGTGAGTGGTGTTGGGGGTGGGGCAGGGAGTAATGGGAAATGCTGTTACTATAATCCAGAATTGTTGCATCCTGGCTCAGCCTGAGTATTGAGGTGGGCGTGACCATGGGTGGGAACTATGCCAGGGACAGTGGCTCAAGCCTTCACAGAGCATATGTTCCTGGAAACCAAGCCTACAGGAAGGTAGGGTGCCTTTAGTGTGGGGGCTGTCAATAGTAACAGTATATTTTTGAAGATCGATATGGTAGTTTCCCTTTATTCCTGGGGAATATGTTCCAAGACTCCCAGTGGATGCCTGAAACTGTGGATAGTACCAAACCTTATATATTTTCCTATACATACGTACCTATGACAAAGTTTAATTTATGAACTAGGCACAGTAAGAGATTAACAACAATAATAATAAAATAGAATAATTATAGCAATATAGGAAAATTTATGTGAATGTGGTCTCTCTCTCTCAAAATATCTTATAGGAACGCCTGGGTGGCTCATTCGGTTAAGCGGCTGCCTTTGGCCCGGGTCGTGATCCCAGGGTCCTGGGATCGAGTCACACATCGGGGTCCTGCTCAGCAGGGCTCTCCCTCTGCTTGTGCTCTCTCTATCAAATAAATAAAATCTTAAAAAAAAAATCTTATTGTACCATCCTTACCCTTCTTGTGATGATGTGGGGTGATAAAATGCCTACGTGATGAGATGAACTGGGGAACGACACAGGCCCTGGGACGGACGTAGCCTCACGCTCCTGCTGACCTTACGACAATATGTCAGAAGGAGGATCCTCTGCTTCTGGACTGCAGTTGACTGCACGTAACTGAAATCACAAAAAACAAAGCTGTGGATGAGGGAGGGTGGCTGTTGTATTTCTTTAGCTTCTCTATAGCAGAGAATGTATGGAAGGTTTTGGAATAGGTCACGGCTAAAGGGGTGGAGCAAGGAGGGGAAGGAACAGTCTCAGATCAGGCTCCTAGAATTATAGCCCAAGCAGAATCACTCCCTCTCGTATTTCGTAGGTGTAAGGGGTGGGTGAAGTGAGAAAATGTGACAGGATCTTATTTCCTGCCAGTCATCGCTAAGAGCATCTCTTCCAAAAGGCCTAGAAAAGGTGTTTTTTTTTTTTTAATGGCCTTATTGAGATTCAATCAACATACCATTTACGCATTAAGTGCACAACTGTATTCTATATTCACAGAGTTGTGCAGTGTTCACCATGATCTAAGTTTCGAACATTGTCATCGCCCCCAGAAGGAACACCATACCCGCTAGCAGTGATTCTCTATCATGCTCCTCCTCCCATTGCCTTAGGCAACCACTCATCTTTCGGTCTCTGTAGATTTGCCTAATCTGGACATTTCATGTGAATGAAATCACACCTCACAAGGCTCTGCCTAACTCAAGGTCACAAAGATTTACTCCTCTCTTTTCTTCTAAGGGTTTTTATAGTGTAGCTCTTACACTTAGGTCTGTGATCCATTTTGAGCTAATTTTTGTTTTTTGTGTAAGAAAGGGGTTCAACTTAATTCTTTTGCATGTGGCTATCCAGCTGTGTCAGCACCATGTGTTGAAAAGACGATTCTCTTCTTACTGAATTGGTTTGGCACCTAGGACAGTTGATTTTTTATTTAAGCCTAGCTTTATATTAGACTTGCTTGGAATGTTAGAAATATACCCGTGCCTCTGCCCCTCCTCAGTCCAGTTAAATCAGAATCTTTGAGCTTGAAGATCCCCTGGTGATTCTAATGCCCAGTCAGGGCTGCGGGCCAGGGGCTTAGGGTGTGGTTCTCAAAATGTGGTCTCCCTACTAGCAGCACTGGCAAAAGCTGGGAACTTGTTAGAAATGCACATTCTCAGGTCCCTGCCCAGACTTGCTGGAATCAGAAGCATCAAGAGTGAGGCCCAGCAATCTGTGTTTCAACAAATCTTGCAGGTGGTTCTGGGGCACGATGAAATTTGAGAACCCCTGGCTCTGACTAGAGGTTCGCCCTTGCTTTAGGAGGTTCGCCCTTGCTTTGAATGGTAACAAGCTGGCTTCTAGCAACAGACTTACCTGTGAGTTATCTGCTCCTGTACCCACAGAGGGCCCAGAATGGGGCAGAGCCGACAGTCTCTGCCTTAGGGTCCAGTGGGGTCAAGTGTCACTGCTGCCATTGCTCGGCATATGAACCTTCTCCTCATAGGCTAAAAGTGCCATCTGCAGAAACAGCCCGTGCCTGGCTCTTACCAACTTCACTCATGGGGCTGGTGACTGTGATGGACAACGAGGCACAGTCCTTGCTCAGGGGACTTCTATGACCAGTGTTCCTGCACTGGTTGATCTGCCCAGCGTGCCCCCACTTTTTCATATATGGGGTATTTAATTCCTACTATAGGAGCCTTCGTCATCCCCTAGATACTGGACTTCACAGAGTATGACATGATGCAGAACCTCAGCATCAGTAGCATCTGGCTCAAATTACTGTCACCAACATAGCTCGTAGGGCCCTGTTCGCCGGGCTCAGAAACCTCAGGCTCTTGTATGGTTCTCCTTGCCCAGATCCTAACCTTATGCTGCACAGTCAACACCTCTCCACTCCTTTGCTCTTGGACTTGACTCCCGCCTGTCTGCTCAGATTTCAGGTCTCGAACCCCTAGCTCTGTGGCTGGGTTTCTGACAAATGCTAGCAGGTCTTCCTCCCTCCTTTGCTCAGTGTGCCCCTCCCGTCTGTGATGAGCTAGGCCTGGGTCCACCTCTAGGATACCAGGTCCCTCCAGGAGTGCCTGCCTGGCTCCTATCCCATTTGCCCTGTCTCTGGAGCTCGCCCTGGCTCTGACCTTACCCAGGTGTGCTGCTTCCTGAACCAGATCCCTTTCCTTCAGAGATTATCAACATCTACTGGATACCTTGTGCTAGCTAAAGGTTTTTTTTTTTTTTTTTTTTTTTGGTTCTCACAACTGTAAACATGGCCCCATCTGGCTAAAGCAAAGTGGGAATTCTCGTGTGCCTGGAAAGCCCAGGTTCTGGTTTGGACTAGCCTAGGTCAAGAAACTTATGGGGACTTTTTCAATCACATTGCTTGGCTCTTCTCTTTTCATGATGATTCATTCTGAGGTTCTTCCTTACAGTAGCAAGAGGTAGCTGTAGTAGTCCCAGATCTTATATCTTTTTGGCTTTATCCTCCATGGGGAAGCATCAGAATCTCTTATTCTGCAGTATCATTGCAAGTCTGATTGGGACATAGGTTCATCCCTGGACCCATCTCTGCAGTTAGAGTGGAGAGTGGATGCACTGATTGGATTGGGCCTGGATCTTATGCTCAACCTTTGGGGTTGGGAGTGGGCAGGGCTCCACATTACCATGAACACAGAAAATGGGGAAGTAGTGTGGTACAATAAAAAAATAAACACCTGGTTTTTGTCCTCAGTTCCTGGCATAGAATGCTTAAGACTCTTGGAATTTACTGTCTTTTGTATGCTGATGAGATGACACAAGACCGAGTTCCTAGACAGCTTCAGGATGGGGGCCTGTTACCAGAGAGACCAAGCCATGATTATAGGGTTAGAACTTTCAGCCCCACCTCTGAACTCTAGGAAGGGGAGGAGGGCTGAAGATTGAGTTCAGGCACCAATGCCTAATGATTTCTTTCTTTCTTTCTTTCTTTTTTTTAAAGATTTTATTTATTTATTTGAGAGAAAGAGAGAGAGAGCATAGAGGGAGAAGCAGACTCCCTGCTGATCAAAGAGCCCAACTTGGGGCTTTATCCCAGGACCCTGGGATCATGACCTGAGCCAAAGGCAGACGCTTAACTGACTGAGCCACCCAGGCGCCCCATCCAATGCCCAATAATTTCATCAACCATGCTTACATAATGAAGTCTCTATTAAAAACCCCTAAATGATGGGGTTCAAAGAGCTTCCCGGTTGGTGAACACATCCAGGTGCTAGAAGTATGGCATACCCAGAGAGGACATGGAAGCTCCATGCAGGCTCCCTATACCTGATCCCACATATCCCTTCCATTTGGCTGTTCCTGAATTGTATCTTTTATAATAAACCAGTAATAGTAAGTACAGTGATTTCCTGAATTCTGTGAGTTGTTCTATACTGACCCTGACAGGGAGATTGTGGGAACCCCTGGATTTATAGCCAGTCAGTTACAAGCATGGGTGGCAGCCTGGGACTTGTGACTGGTATATGAAAGATGGGGGGCAATCTCATGGGACTCATCCCTTAACCTGTGGGGTCTGCATTTCTGGGTAGTTAATGTCAGAATGAAATTGGTTTAATACCACTTGGTATTAGAGAATCAGAGAATTGGTGTTGGAAAAGCCACCACATATGTTCAGAAAGCTGGTGTTCAGAAAGCACATGCCCACTGTATTCCTCCTCCCAGGTTGGATTCCAGATCCACTTCTCCTAAGGTACTGATGAATCCCGTGGGCATCACACTCTGATAGGACACCATCTTCCCTTCAGTCCCGGATACCGCAGCACAGGAGGGAATGGTTCAGAGGTTGACAGAGAATAAAAGTTAAAATCTGCAGTGGGCAGGGGGAGTATAAATGGATATAATTTTCCTTGCAGCTAGTTTGGCACTATGTATTGACTTAAACATTTTCTTACACTTTGGCACAGTAATGTTAAATTTTGGGAACTTTTCCTAGGGAATGAGCTGACATATGTGTTAAGCTTTGGATAAAACATTATCTATCGAACATTATTTATTTTAGGAAAAAACCAACCATGAAAAAAATGTCCAACATTGTGGGATTGATTAAATAAATTTCAGCATATCAGCATTTCTTTGGATAGAATATTATATAACCACTAAAAATTATAAAGAATTTAAATCCATGAGCAAATGATGTATGCTAAGTGAATAGCTTATTCACTTAATATAGAATATCTTCTGAATTATACCAGCCAGGCTTTAATAAAAGAATTGGAAACACACTAATACAGGAAATAAAACCTGTTTAGTGGGATAATTGGTGTTTAAATTCTTTTTCTTCTGTTTTTCTTCAGTATTGTCTATAAGGATGCTGTCACTGTGTCTAATTTCCAGGGCAAGACCCAGAAGGGCAATAGAGTTCTCCTTTTATAATCAGGAAAAAAGTTCAAAGAGTTCCTCAGCAGTGCCTTCCACAAATGTTGAATTTTAGACTCTGCTCCATGGAGCTGTCAGGGAGGCAAGGGAATGAGAGTTTATGGGCTGCATTGATTTTGTACTCCTTTCCTGCTTGTAACTTAGCCATGTGAGGTGAGTCCTCTTGGAACAGCTAGTAGGAGGTACAAATCAAAGGCTGGGACACTAAGGACAAGTCCTGTCTGATCCATGGAGGAGGGTACACTCAAGGCGGGGAGGAGGGCAGGGGGACTGGCAGTTTGCCTGGGTAGGCTCAGTGGGGATGAAAGGCCTCATGTGTCTTTCAAGTCTGGAGGATGTAAACTTTCACCAGTTGGGCAATTGAACTTAAATCACTGCCGAGGACAATGGAGCCTGAGAGGTTCTCTGCAGTGGTTATGTGCAGCCTCCAGCTTCTTTGGAAGGCCAATCTCTTGAAGACCAAAGCTAGCAGAGGGTGAGCTTGGGGGAATGCATCCCTGTGTTTCCTCCTTTCCTGCCCTCTCCCAGTGAATGCTCAGGACTTCTTGTCTTTGGGATCCTATTGTGCTCCCTCTGCCCTGTTACTCCTCTGGCTTTCTTTGGGTCTTAGGGCTTCAGCAGTACCCCTAGCCCCTGTGTCTGTTTCTCCTGGCAGACTGACATGTCCACCATTAAAAGCTCTGATCTCTGCCAATCTGGCAAAGGCAATGTGGTTCTGGGAAAACTGACTCCTACGCTGTACTCCCTTCTTGGATAGCCCTTGAATTTACGTTGAAGTCATGGCCCAATGTCAGTGGCAGACAGGGACAGGAAGAGGGGCCTCCTAGGCCCCCACAATCCTTTCTTCCATTTTGCACATCAGCCCTGACTGTTCCTGTGTTCCCTGACCTATTGTGAGGATGGAGGACCACTTCGCAGAGAAACCGATCCCATCTGTGGGATTCTAGGCTCTTCTGGATAATCCATCTTTCATCGCTTCTGGCGAACTATACATTTGTCTCTCTCTTTTTTTGCCCTTTAACTTT
>NC_138371.1:84997756-85023237 GCF_054177405.1 Leptonychotes weddellii | reverse complement strand
TGGTTGGAGCCTCTTAGAAAATGCTCACGGTCTTATCCGGGAGTCCAAACAGAGGAGGTGTTATCAGGTCTCAGCACAGCCAGCCCCCTAACACCAGGATCCCTTATTTCTTGGGGTGATAAGCTGGGCCCCAGGTATCTCTCAGAGTGCGCCTGAATGAATGGAGGGGAGTCTGCTGACAGGCCCCCAGTCCTGCTCTGAGCCCATCCACCACTTGCCCCCCTCTGCACATCCTTCTGGGCAGCCAGTTACAGGGACCACCGCCTCCCATTGAAGACAAAGGCCCAAGGAGTAGTGGGAGGAGCTAGTGTCCCAGGTACTCGAGGACCAGGGCTTGCTATCCAAGGTGTGGGCCAGTGTGTCCTGGTGGCACAGCTCCAGGTATCTTCACATATGCTGGATAATTATATCTGTAGCTTCCACACCCTTGTAGTGACATCCAAGCTGGTTGTAAGCTGATTGTTCTAATAGTTCCTGTATATTTTGAAAATATACATAGCATCATTATTTTGAAACACTTGCCATGAAAAATTTGATTGGATTTGAAATTTGTTTACATTATCACAAAAATGTCACTATCATTTGTCAATGAAGGAAGAGTTACTAGATTCATTCCAACATGATTTTTCGATGTAGATTTTTGAATGGTTGTAAAAAATTTAAGAATTTGTACTACCTCCTTGTGTAAACAGAGTTTCTTGATGATGGAGATCATCAAGAATTTGAAGGGATTATTATTAAAAAGTGTTATTCCAGAGTTACATGTAACAGTTTCCAATCTGTCCCCCCCCAAGAGAATGGGCAGAGGTCATGAAAAGTTTGTTCATGGACACAGATCTGAATGTTTCACTTCAATATTTGAAAACATTTTATTTGGAAGTTTTATATAAATTCAGTATTTCATACCTTTCTGAAACTTCTGTATTTTATTTTTCTTATACTGAAATAAATAAAGTATAATGATTTTTTCCCCATTAAAGTCTAAGTTTCCTTCAATTTACTCCAGGGCATGATATGTTCTCTGTATGTTCTCACATGAAAAATGTTGGGAATTTTTAAAAGCAACTTTATTGAGGTGTATTTACATGTTAAACTACTCACCCATTTTAAGTGTGCAACTGATGATTTTTAGTAAATTTACTGAGTTGTGCAACCGTTCGCATCCGTTTTTAGAACATTTTACTCATCCCAATGAGATGGGATGCTAGTTGTGAAGGATGGTGAATGAGAGCAAAAGGCATTCCTTGGGAGGACAGAGCTTTGGGTCCTGAGCAGCCAGTGGTCAAGTATGAGGGTGCTGAATTCCTAGGAAAAGCACCCCGGAAGGGGGACAGGGCACACCAAGAAAATGGTTGTTGCTCTGGGAGTGCGGGGGCTTGGGGGGTGGTTTGTGGCTCAGCTTAAATATCCCTGCCTCCAGGGAGGTTCTTCCAGCTCACATAGCAGGCTGCAGCTGCTTCCTTTCCAGGTCTCCAATGTACACCGTTTACAGCCAGACTACTGGTGGATTTTTGGTTTGTGGATCTGCTGTCCCTGCCAGACTGTGAGTGTTACCGTGCCCCACCTTTGTGTCCCCATAACTTAGCCCATCTCTGGCACAGAGAAGAGCCTCACAGTCGCCGTGTTCCCAATGACTAAGTGCTCTCCAGCTCTTTATCGTCCCCTCCAAGGTTGCCGGAGCTGACCAGAGGCACACGGGAAAGAGACCCCAGCAGACAGTGACCAGAGCAGGATCAGGCTCTGTGGGTCGTGGGACGACAGAGAGAGTGCAGGCCCGGCCGCTGCAGCCCTGGCTTCTTGTCTGGCTCTGCTTCTGACCATTTGTCCCTCTGTGCTGTCACCTGTACCTTTCAGTGGTTCCGTCTCCTTCCAGATGAGGCTGCCGGGTGACACACTGTCTCAGTTGCCTTCCAGCTACAAAGCCCCGTGATTGCCGTGGTGCATCTTTCCCCCAGGGTCTCGTGGAGCTGCCTGCATCTGAAGGGACCATCTCGGGGGGAGCGAGGGTGACAACGACAGGGGCTCCAGCCCCTGGCTCTCCCTGGGGACCTGGCATCATAGCATTTGCCAGACTGCTACCACCCATCCCCAGATACCAGTGAAGGCAGCAAGCAGATAAATTGCCTTTGCCACCCCCAGAAGCAGGTCTCTGGGCAAGATGGCTTCTCCGGGCCCAAGGAGAAGGAAGAGATGTAAAGCAAGCACATCAAGCTGTTTTTGAGGGCACTTACCAGCTGCCCAGACCTGCAACCCCCTTTTTAAAAGCAGAGTTGCTTTACTAATACTAGAGCTTCATTATTCTTTATCACTAGACTCTCAATTCTACTCCCTATTTCCCTTTGGTGTTCTCCCGCTCACTAAACCCATTTGTCCTCTCTTAAGACCTTACACTTAAAGTCGATGGAAAATACAGCTGTGATGCCATGGGAAAGCTTTCTGGTGGTGGCCTGAGCTGGTGAAGTGGTTGCAGCCAGGACAGAGAATGCTCCCTAAACCCTAAACTATTTTTGGTTCTCAGGTGCCTCAGGTGGGTTTCTCGGTTGGGGGTGGGAGCTGCTTCTTGGCACCCAGTTGAAGGAATTTTAGGCTTTCTGGTGTCTTCTCTAAGCTCCATTGCCAAACCCTTGGTGTTGTGGAAGCAGAGGCAGCCCCAAGGGGAGGCAGTCAGTGTCCCCCCCCCAACCCCCCAGCTCTCTGGGCATTACAGGACCAGTCTGGGCTTCCTGGGACTGATCAGACCTGACTGTCATTTTCCTGTCTAATCATGTTGTTAATTAACATCACAAATCTTCGCAGCTGGTGGCTGCTTTTTGCATTTCATCCCCTCCTCCCCCCTTCTGTACACCAATTAGTGCAAAAGCGGGGAGCAAATCTTCAAGCATTGATTTGCCTTTGTAGTAATGATTATTAAGGGAACAACCCAACCCCCTCCAAGCAGATAAACTCCCCCCACGCCCTGAGATTGAACCGCAATCTATGCTTCCTTCCTCATAGATTTTTGGTTTTGCTAGGCCAGGACAGAGAACCCAATTATTGAAGAGAATAATACCACATTTGTCTCTGGTTTTAAAAGACAAATGGGATTGTGAGGAGAGAAGGGGAGAAAACACCTCCAGAGGATGTGGCTCATTTAAAGGTGTCGGCTAGTCTTTTCAAAAAGCCAGTTCCTTGAAGGTGGAAACCTAGTCTAGCCAAATGTCTAGTGGAACAATGTGAAAAAGCCTCCATTAACAGCTCTCTGTTTATGAGGTGGTCCGTGCGTCAGACGGCTCAGTCCCTGCTGGTGCATCAGAACTTCAGGGGTCAGGGACCAAAGCGCGTCTGTGCCAGGAGAATTGTTTACAGCCCCAGCCTGGAGAGGGATCCAAGGACGGAGGGGGCGGCGCCCCCACAGTGGTCCAGGGACAGCCAGGCCTTGAACTCTGACTCTGGGTCCTCACTAGGGCACTTGCCAATAGACCTCTACGGTTAGGTGGTCCCCTAGAAAGGCTATATGGTCCCATGGCAAAAGAAAAGGAGTATTTGGCCTTGTGCTCACTAGGCAGTGTTTAGAAGAATAGATAGGGCATACTGTGTTTGAGGGGATCTCACTTGTTGTGTCTTTTTACCTCCCCAGTATTCCCTTCCAGGCTTGCGGGATCATCTCCTTGTTTCTCCTCCACTCTCCCTCCCTCTCCCAAACACACAGACACGTGGCCTTAATCATTTCACTCTCTCCCCATCTCTTTTCACCCTGTTCTCTCCTGTGTGCGGGATTGTGAGGGCCTGGGCTCTGTGTGGGAGCACAAGGTAATCAATTAGCAATGTCTGCCAGGGTCGGGGGGGAAGGCTGCCAAGCAAGTGATGTATTTACCATTCCCATCCTTTTTCATTTTTTAATTTTTAATTGTGGTAAAATACACGTAACATAAAATTTATCATCTTAACCGTATTTAAGTGTGCAGTTTGGTAGTGTTAAGTATAATCATACTGTCATGCAATCTGTCTCCAGAACTTGATCAACTTGCAAAACCGAAGCTCTGTATCTATTAGCATTCCCCTTATCCTCCCCTCCCCCAGCCCCTGCTAACCCCATTCTATTTTCTGTTTCTACGAGCTCGTTATTCTCGATAAGTGGAACCATACAGTATTTGTCTTTTTGTGTCTGGCTTATTTTATTTAACGTAGTATCTTCAAGTTTCATCCATGTTATAGCATGTGTCAGAATTTCTTTTCTTCTTAAGGCTTAATAATATTCCATTCTATGAATATACTACGTTTTATTTATCCACTCATCTGTCAGTGGATATTTGGGTTACTTCCACCTTTTGGCTCTTGTGAGTGATGCTGCTGTGAACATGGGTATACAGATTTTTTCCAACAATTCAGTGATCTAATTTAGTGTTTTTCAACTTTGTTTACATTGAAACCACCTGCAGAGCTTTTAAAAAATACTGTTCTTTGAATCATCACCCCAATTAAATCAAATGTCTAGGTGTAGAGTCTGTAGATCAAAAATCAAAGGTATTTGTTAAAAATGCAGACTGTCTGGAGATTGTGATTCACTTGGTCTGGGCTGCGGCCAAGAAATCTGTACTTTTAGGAAAGAGCCTCAGGATATTCTCACGATTGGTATTTTAGAAATTACGGTCTAAACCATCAATTAAAGGCTACCTTGACCTTCACGAAGCTTTATCCCTTGGTCATAAATGGTGTCAAACTGTTCTCTAGTTATCTTATGTATCTTGGTCTTATAGCCCCAACTGGATTGTAAGTTCATAAAGTTGTAGAATTTCTGAATTCAAAGGGGCCATAGAGACCTAAGGTAATCTGTTCGATGAAGGCTACACCTTAGTTGATTTTAGAACTGGGTTTAGAAGCAGTTCGAAATTCCTTCCACTCAATAGGAATTTAAAATTTTTGTTTTTCTGCAGTACCAGTGCAAGCCAGCATGTTACTTTTAAGAAAGCCTGGGTTGTGACTACCATTGTTCGTGTGAAAGTTTGGGTGCTTACATTTATGCTTTCTGCTGCCCTGAGCAACCCATCAACCAGTGATTGGGACAGCATCATGACGTGTAAGGGATTGAATGAGAACGTGATCTCAACTGCGCTGTTAAAGCACATCCTGACCTTTAGGCCAGGTTCAAGTCCACATTGGCTGTGTGACCCTGGACCAGTATGGACGTAATTTTACTTTCTTCCTTGAGTCATGAAGCATAAGAGCTTGCATTCATTAAACATTGACTATTCACCAGCTGTGATTCTAGATGGATTCCATGGATTATTTGATAAGCCTGTGAGGAAACGAGAGCTTGGAAGTGTTCAATGACTTGTACAGAGTGACTCGCTAGCATGTGACAGGACTTGGATTTGGCCAGGCTGATTTCTCAGCCCGTTCTCTTAATCACTGTGCTAGTTCACACTGATGAAAAGAGATGAAGTAAGTCGAATGGTTAGCAGAGTGTTTAGTCCATTACAGAAGCTCAGTAAATTGGCCATCATCATTATTGCAACAGCAACTAAACCTTATATAGCTCTTGTTATGTGTCAGGCATTGTTTTATGTACTTAACACATATCTATTTGCAAAATAATCCTATGAAGCCATACTATTATAACAGATTTTAGAGATGAGAAAACTGAGGCACAAACAAGTTCTACTGCTAGTAAGTAGCAGAGGTGAAATTCATCTAGAGAGTATGGCTCCAAAGTTACTTCCATAACCAGTACACTGTGCCGCCTTCCACGTGGTAAATGTGAAATACCGTTACTACTAATGACTAATAATAAAACCCTCAAATTTCTTTCAACACGGTAGTTTTCTACATGCTTTCCTTGCAGGCATGCCCTGAAGATAATAATAAATATAATAATATATTTTTCTGCCCTCTTAAAATTCTTATGCAATTCAATCTGATACTATTTCACAGCCTCTGATTTCTTAGTTATTTTGGGAGTAACCTCCAGGGAAGGGACATTCATGGGGCCATTACATTTTTTAAGTTGGAAGGAACCTTTGGGTTCTTCTAGGGCAGAAGTCTCTAAAATAGAGTGCTTGCACCCTACGGGATGCACAAGGTCATCCTTTGGAGTTGGAGAAGAAAATATTAGTGTAATACCAAAGAAATTCAGGGCCATAGCGATTCTCCTGTCGTGAAGTTCGGTGGACACCTCTTAGACGTTATCATAGTGACTGGCTCCCGCTATCTCTGCTGACCCTCCTTTCTTGAAACATTCCCCTCCCTTAGCTGAGCGAGGTAGCACTCTTGTCCCTTTACTCCTCTCTCTCTCTGACTGCTCTTTCCTATTTCAGGAATTAAAAAAAAAATTTTTTTTTAATTAATATATGGCTTGACATGGCATTCTTACTTGCACTATGCATCAGAGGGTCACGGTTCTTGCATAGAACGTCCCCTGTCTGAGACAAAGGTGGAGAGTCTATAGCACAGACTAAGCTGCCTTCCCTGTTTTATTTCCTTTCAGCGTATTTATGTGTGCTGTTAGAGATTAAATTCGGTCCCACAAGAAGATTTGTTGAGGTCCTAACCCCTAGTACCTCAGAAGGTGATTTATTCTGAAATAGGGTCATTGTAGATGCAATTAGTTACGTTAGATGAGGTCGTACTGAATTAGGATGGGCTCTCAATCCAATATGGCTGCTGTCCCCATAAGAAGAGAAGAGACACAGAGAGAGACATATGGAGAGAAGACAGCCACGTGATAGCAGGGACATATACTGGAATGAAGCATTTGCAAGCCAAGGAATGCTGGGATTGCTGGCAAACACCAGTAGCTAGAAGAGCTAGGGGAAGATTCTCCCCTACAGGTTTCAGAGGGAGTGTGGCACCATTGACACCTTGATTTCAGATCTCCAGCCTCCAGAACTGTGAGAGAATAAATTTCTGTTGTTTTAAGCCACCTAGTTTGTGGTACTTTGTCATGGCAGCCATAGGAAACAAATACATGTGCCTACATAGGTAGATTTATGAATTCTATTTCCTTGTTTAAATGAAACTATCCCTCACCAAATGGACACTCCTCAAAGACACCACCATTTGAAGATAACACCTCTGATGCAATGCAGGGGACCACGGGGACATGGGAGCACTGCCCCCTCCATCAACTGCCATCATGAGGGAAAAACAAAGACCATTCCATTTAACCTGTAAGTAGTCAGTTAAGAATATCTTGAAATATCAAGATACTTGGTCTGTAGATTACCATCTACTATAATTATGATAAATCAATCTTATCCCAATTCATATTTGTCTTGAGGTATTAGCTAATGATAGTATCAAGCCATCATGATCAATAGGACATTTAATATTCCTTATTTCATCTTCATCTCATCCTTTTAAATATTTTACTTTTATGCCTTTTCATAATGTGTGCAATATTTCTTCATTAAGATGCACATTTCTGCCTCATAAATGAAGAGGATAAATAAGAGCATATATATTGGCAGTATGTATTCATACTATTTTTTTGTTGATGGGGTAAATGATCAAGTCAACACCTCCCCCACTTTTATGCCTGAGGAAACAGGTTCCAGGGTAGTTATGTGAATTGAGTCACCCGGGGTCAGAACTTGAACTGGGTTCTTTTGACTCTGGGCTGGGATTAAGCCCCTATACCATTTTTTCTCCTGCAGAGAGTTAATGAGTTGCACACTCTGCCCTGTTTCAACATCATGAGGCCTTGGGCCATTTAGAGTAAAATGCTCCTGTTTAGCAAGCCTTGTAGGGAGTAGAGGTGTCCCAGGAGGGTCAGGCAAATGTGGGCTTACATTCTGGCTCTGCCACCCGATAGCTGTGTGACCTGGAGAAAGTACCTGAACCTCTCTGATCTTTACTTTCTTCAATTATAAGATGCAGATATTTGTGCTTATGGTATAGGATTATTTTTAAAGAATAAATTATATAATGTTCTCAAAGTATAAACTACATGCTCCTTAAGGTTTAGTTGTAATAGTTGATGTTGCTGTTGAGATTATGAAGATGCAGGAGATAGAGTTCTGTCTTATATATGGGGGGAGGGGGTTCTGGGGACCAGTGGATAAGCCGCACATCCAGATGTGAGTCTGATTTGCCTGGCTGGGCATGCGGCAGCAGAGACCAGGGTTTCTGTGGGCTGACCTTGCAATTCCCACTACCTTTCCCTGAGCCCAGGTCACATTCCTGGTACTAAGAAATTCATGCTGCTGACTTGGCGTCACATTATTTCTCTTGTCTTGGTTACAGGCAAATGTCCTGATGGAGAGTTTTCTTGCTCACCTCTACCCACTCCTCAGTCCACTGTAATCTGGCTTTTACCCATCAACTTCCAAGAAGCTGCCCAGCCAAGGGCCATAGTGACTTTACCTTGTCAGGTCACCTTTTGATGGTTACCATGACATCTTAGTAGTATTTGTCACTGTTAGGGACCATTTGACCCCTTCCTCCTCCTTAAAAGCATTCTCTCTTTCTTAATTGAGAAACACCACACTCTCTTGGCTTTCCTCTTCTCTCTGGATGCTCCTTCTCACTCTTTTTTTCTGGCTTACATTCTTCTACTCTACATTACATGCTGGAACTTTGGCCAGTTCTGCCCAAGCCTCTGTTCTTCCTGAACAGTTCCATCTATGGGCTGGTCATCTACTACCCTTGGCATCACTGATTCCCATATAGAGGGAGGGCTGGCTGTCAAACTCACCTGTCAGGAGAAAGGCTTTTTCAAACTGCATACGTCACTGCATATGGTTCTAGATACACCACATATCACTGTCCTAGTGGTCCTTTCTAGAGATGGTGGTTGAGCGGGATGTGTGTGTGCGCATGCATGTGCACACATTGAGTAGCTCTTATTTAATGCTCACGCATCCCAGTCTGTCACCTGCACATGTAGGTACTACTATACATCTCCACTTGGATGTCCACTAGTCACCTCACACTCAGTCTGACCCAAGTGACATGTAGGTCTCCCATTAACTTGTTCCTTTTCTTTCATCTCTAGTTTGAGTGAGTGGCACCACCATTCAAACAGTTACTCAAGCCCAAAGCTGGTTATCCATCATCCTTCACTCCTCCTGTTCCATTACTCCTGGGCTGATGCCCACAATCAATTACCAAGCCCTCGTGAATCTACCTCCCCAAGTCATGTGCATCAGGTCATTTCTCCTCTTCCCCACTGATGCTGCCCTCCTCACTTCCATTGGGTGTTCCAGCCTTCAGACCGTTGGCCACACTTAGCCTTCTTTGTGCACAGTCTTATCAGGGGACTCCCCTGCCTGAGTGCTTTCGTGGTCACTGTTGCCCTCGGGATTCAGCTGGGCTCTGCCTACCTCTTCAGCCTCATTTCTAACCTCTTCTCACCATACTCCTCTAGTTGATTGTCTGGACAGAATGTACTTGGGACAAAAGAGGGTGCTGTCAGTTATTACCCTGGGAAAACAAGAACTTTCTCATGAAAACTGGGGGATTCAGTCAACCCAAGTCATACCAAACCTTCGGATGTGCTTTGTGTTCTTTCATCTGTCGACCTTTGTTTCGACGTCCCCTCTTTGCCTGTTTGCGACCTCCAGCCCCCGTGTGTTCTTCTAACAGTCTGTACCTCATCCCTATAGCGTGTAAAGCACTCCATTAAAAATGTTTTTTAAGCTTTTTATTTTTAATTGAGGTATAGTTGACATACCATATTATATTAGTTTCAGTTGTACAACACAGTGATTTGACTTTTATATACATTATGAAATGCTCATCAAAGTTAGTGTGGTTATCATCTGTCACCATACAAAGTTATTACCGTATTATTGACTCTATTCCCTATGCTGTACTTTCCATCCCTGTGACTTATTTCATAAATGGAAGTTTGTACCTCTTAGTCCCCTTCACCTGTTTCGCCCATCCCCCCCACCCGTCACTCTCTGGCAGCCACCAGTTTGTTCTCTACATCTGTGAATCTTTTTTTGGTTTTGTTTGCTCATTTGTTTGTTCATTTGCTTTGGTTTTTAGATTCCGCATATAAGTGAAACCATATGGTGTTTGTCTTTTTCTGTCTGATTGACTGCACTTAGAATAATACCCTCTTGGTCCATCCATGTTGTCACAAAATGGCAAGATTTCTTTCTCATCACTCCATTTTAATTGTATTTTCAGCCTCACCTGAGAGAAAAAATGAAGTTCGTTTGGATCTTGAGTTACTTTAATGCTTCTACCACTCCCTAAACTGCTTTCTCCAGTATAACCCTGCCTTTTTAAAAATAAGAGACAGAAGGTTTGAGGCTCAGATTCATGGTGTAAGTGACAGAATATCGCCAGGAAGTTAAAACATCATCTTATTTTCATTTTATCTATTGATGTTTATCTTCTTTTTATAACAAGTAATGCCAATTTTCTATTTGTGCTAATGACATAATGTTTTCTTTCAAAATTAATTGAAGTAAAAGAAAATGAGCCAATTGAAATAAAAGCATTAAATTAATAATAGCCCAGTTGATATGTGAATATGGAGAAATTTCATGACAGCTAGTACATCTCCTCAGAATATGGACATTCTCCTGTCATAAGACAATAAATACCATTATCACACCTAAGGAAGTTTATAGTATGATGCAAAGTATGTGACTTCTGATATATTCTAAATATTGACTTTTAAAAATAGATCACTTATAATATTCTTTTGACTTTATCCAATGGAGTCTAAATACCATAGGACTTCTATACTCATTATTGTCTATTTTTGAATACATAAACAAGCTCTTCTGTAGCATTTGAACATTTTACATCTTTACTTTCTTTCTTTGAATTTCTATTCTGCTGACTCTACAAAGTTTTATCTTAATGTATATTTTTTATGCTTCAAAGTTTTTTATTGAGCATTCCAGCATGTTCTTCTAAAACCAAAAATTCACTAAAACTGAATTCTTCCTTTATAGCCTGTGATAATAAAGCCCCAAGTGTTAACAAAATCTTCCTGATTGAGTAATCATTATAATTATTAGTAGTACACAGATACACCATTAGTATGTTACTGACCATAATATAATAACATCACAATTTTGATATTAGTCATAAAATGTAAAAAAATGTAAAAAATGTTTTGGAAATATATCTGCTAAATGACGTGATGGGGTCTTTAACAAATAGTTCATGTATTCCTGGTTGACTAAAACTTATTGCCAGAAAGAAACAGGACAGCATCAGTTCTAGTCCCATTTTTTATAGTTGCAAATTTAAAAATTCATATTTAAAATACAGTTATGGAAGGTGATTTATTATACCAGTTTGAATTTCTTTGTGCTTATGTAACAACAATCACATAGTGATATATCACAACATTTACTCAATGATTTTAGTAATGGTATATCATTTGACAATGCAGTTAGGGTTTCCTTTCAATTTTATTAAAAGCGAAGAATTGGAGATGGCTGAATTGCAAAAGATTTCTTATCCAGTTGTTAGACTTATTCACTCTCTTGATTTCTTGGAATTAGAGTGAAAAGTATTTATTAATCCTGATCAAATTATGCATAATTATACTTATTTTTTTAATGAAAGGTATAATCTTTAACTTGATATATTTGTAAATGATTGAGAAAATAAAACATTGGTCGACACAACACAATTTTGCCAATGCAATATTTTATATCAAATGCAAAAGCTTTGAATGTATTTATATGAAATCATAAATTTAATTTATGGAAAATGTCCATCATGGTCAAGCCCATCAGCCAAATCTGTTTGCTTCCTGTCAGAAAACATCAGACTTCATTTTCCAATTCTAGTAGACATCTCTGTGATAATGCTCTCACTTCTGGTTTTAGTTCCAAGAATGAAAGAGAGAGAAGTGGTATCTGAAGCCTTGCTAGGAGTTTACTGCCTGGTGACATAAGGCCTGTGCCAGATTCTCTGCTTTGCTCTTGGCCCCAAGAGCATTGCTTTCTTTGATGTAAGTTGGGGATAGAAGAGGAGAGGACGTCAAGTAGAAGTTCTGAATAGTTGAATTCAGAACTTTCTAACATGGCCAAAATACCCTGTCTTTAATGCCACTCTTGGTCCTTAACAGAACATGCCTAACACTGGGGGGGATGAGCGGCCCTGCCAGATGTCTTGCACTCACCTCTCCTACTTTGCCTTTGTTTAGGGCCTGCTCGGGAACACCTGGGCCAAGTCCTGTGGGAGGAGTCAGGCTGGGTTGGGGGGGGGGGCTGGTGTTCATAGAGAGCTATGGGTGACCATAGCAGGGAGGTGGCAGAGGGGATCAACAGACCAGCAGGAAGCCTCTACTATCAAAGGGGCCACAGGGAGCTCAGTGTTAGAAAGAGTGGAGATAGGAGTGGGAAATCCAGAATTTGATTTCCTTAAAATTATCCCTGCTTGTGGATCCTTTGGAGAGGTTTCTAGTTGCTTCCAAGCTGGGGTGCACTTACCCCTATGAAGCCTGCAGAGGTAGTGAACTAACTTTACTGGAGTGTGGGTTGAGGGTGAAGTGGGGGAATTGGGAATGGAGGGGACACACTGAATGTATGCGAGCATACAGAAGTGTCTGTGTCCCCAGCCATGGCTCTTTCTACAACACCCCACTGCCTCAGGGCCTTTGCATTTGCTGTTCCTTTTGCATGTAATGCTGTTCCCAAGCCATATTTGCATGGCATATTCCTGCACTTTCTTTAAGTTTTAATTTAAATGTCTTGGTGAGCCTTTTCCTGCCTATGCTATTTTTAAATTGTACTCACCCACACTTGGTATCTCCTTTGTTGTGTTTTCTTCATTGAATATTTATTTGTTATTATCTGTCATCCCACACCAGAATATAAACTCCATGCTGTCAGGAATTTTTCTGAGTTTAACTACCCATCATAGGCAATCAGTTAATGTTTTTTGGCAAAATGAACAAACTCCCACAATAAATCTTCATCTAGAGGTCACAAATCCAATTTCCTATGAGGAAAAGGCAGGAAATGGCAGAGGTGGAGTGGGGATGATGGCAAACCACAGAGCTCATGTCACTCATCTAAAGAGCACAGCCACTCATTGGCATTGCCATGTGACATTGTCGTTTTAATTTTGATTTTTCAAGAAAAACCCGAAATTGGAATTTTGGGATGGGAAGGTAAAATCTGATTTTTACATATGAGAAAACAATTTTTAATTGAAAAATGAACATACTGTACAAAGTGAACAAATGGTTCAATGGCACCTGCTTATGACTTCTCCTTAATCCAAACTGGAAAATGGCTTGGGGGTGGGCAGAAGGGACACATCAGAAGAGTGCCTTCTTTTTCTTCCATGAGTCCTGTGCAGCTGAGAGAGAGGAACATGCTTGGGGTTTACCTCACCTAAAAATCCAAGAGATTAATTGAAGAGCTGGTTCAGGGAGGTTCAGAATAGATTATTGCACACCAGAAGTTTCCCAAATATAATAGAAAGTCTTTCTCTCAGAAGGAGGCAACTCAAGAGGTTCCTCAACAGGCATTTTGTGAAAACCACTCCTTCCCCACACAGCATTGGCCAAATCTCGATGAGGTGTTAAAGATTTGATTAAAGACTTACACGTAAGACCTGAAATCGTGAAACTCATAGAAGAAAACAGGAAAAAAAAAACCCCAAAACCTCCTTGACCTGGGTCTTGGCATTGATTTTTTAGATATGACACCTAAAGCACAAGCAACAAAATAAAAAACAGGCGGGACTACGTCAAACTAAAAAGCGCAAAAGGGTTATCATTTCAGTACAATGAAAAGATAACCCTATGGAATGGGAAAAAAATATTTGTAAACCATATGTCTGCTTAGGGGCTAGTGATCACCTATTGTAGGTGATCACTCACCCCCCTCTGAGCCTCCGTTCTTCATATGAAAAATCAAAGTTTGAGCAAGGAGATTTCCAAGGTCCCGCTCAGCTCTAACATTTGGCAATTCTACAGCAAAGCCCTTCTCTTAGGAAAAGCAGGCCAATGTGGCTGTGCTCATGGAAATAGAGAATCTTTTATTATTTCTCTGAGGAGGATGGAATTTGAGAAAGTTGGCTTTTGATCCAGACTTCTCCCAAGGAAAGAAAGGTCGTGCTGGGGATTGGCAACTGAAGCGTGCACAGTCTTGCTCTCTGCGAGCTGTATTTCCGATGTACCCGGGTGCAGATGGGTCGCGAATGAATGGAATTGGCAGAGTTGATTGCTATCTTTTTTAATACTGTTCTGTATTTGATTTCTGCTATGACCCCGGCAGATGACAACAGATCGCTGGGCTTGACCAGGAGTAGATTATTTCTTATCTGATCATTGTGTGTATTTCAGAAGACTGAAGGTTTTTAATATTGAAAAGTCAAACAGCATGGACTGTTTCATCCACTCTTAGCTTAGCCCATTATTTACAGGCCCATTACCTTAACTTTCCAATTCTTAAAAAAAAAAAAAAAAAATCAACCATCAGCAGCCCAGCCTGATAATGTCGGAAGATGGAATTTGGAGATAAATACGTACACATTCTCCATGGCGCTTCTAGGCAGCACTGGGTTTGACACACAATCTCATTTTTATGCCTTATGTGGTTGAGTCTCATGAGAAACATTCATTGCCAGGGGCAAGTGTGATTTAACGATATCATGCCAAGGGTTTGGACCTAGCAGGGAACTAAGTGCCTAGAGGGATTTGTTCCGCAACTAGAAAGTTCTTAAAAATGGGCAGAGCGTTATTTTGAGATTTCTGACTTAGTCGAAAGTGTTACAAATATTTCTATTTTCTGGGGGATGATTGGGAGCTAAGGACCCAGTGTTTACATTCAGAAGGTACACTGGAGAATTCTTGGGGGAAGGTGGTGACAAAGAGGAAAAAGATATCAAGATTGTGAAGGGTTTGGGATTTTACCCTACTTGCAACTTGCTAGCCAGCCAGTTAGCCTGCTGTGGTTTTCTGGATGCTGGTGGACTCCTGGTTCAGAGACAGAGAAGTTTGTTGCTTCACACAAGAGCAGTAGCCTGAGTATCATGGTTGTGCCAGTTTCCTGAACCCCATTCCCACAGGGTGATATGGAGAGGCCCAGGTGAGACCCACAAATGTAGGGAATTTTGTTATAGCAGAGGCACCCTGAGTTTAAGGAGCCTGAATCTTTTATAGTGGGAAACAAGCCTACTCTCCCTGAGCTCTGGAGGGAGACATTATCTATGGGCAAGCCAACTTATCCCTTGTTCTGCAGAGAGATACTATTGCTATCTTCTTTTCTTCTTCTTCTTCTTCTTCTTCTTCTTCCCCTTCCTCTTCCTCCTCTTCCTCCTCTACCTCCTCTTCCTCCTCTTCTTCTTCTTCTTTTTTTTTTCCCCCATCTCTGTCTTCTAAGACTGTTCTCTGTATCAATATCCTGGAGAAGATAGTCTGGGAAAGAAACAGTTAGTGCCTCCTCTTGCAACATGTGCAGAAACCCAAGACATGCATGGAGAATTGTCTTCCAGAGGGAACAAAGGGCTGTTGTTGCCCTAAAGTTGCACTTTCTCCCTTCCTCCCCAGCTGCCTCAAGTGAGTTCACCCTGGCTTTGGATCCTGGTTTTTCCTCTCTCGTTTCTAAGGAAATCCAGGCAGACAGATTCCTGCCTAACCTTAAGGTGCAATTCGAACTCTTCCTGGGGCCAAGGCTGAGAACTGTAGGAGTCCTGTTCACTTTATGACCATTGTATTTTTTTTTTCTTTTTGTGTTCTCTGCAGTACAATTGGGCACTTCATCTATTGGAAATCTTAATTCCATATCATTTTTGAAGTAGATGGGACTGTGGGTTTGTTACCTCAGCCAGTCCTTGTTGAGTGAGGCAGATTTCACATTTTAGACCATTAAGTTTCTGAAGAATCAAGTGCCTGGTTCAAAATCATTCCATAAAGATGTGCTGGAACCATGATTCCAAGTCAGGTCTATGGAAATGGGTAGTTTCCTATCATTTTCCTCATAATCAGAGTTTGGACGAGGAGATATTTTCAGACTGGTTTTACCAAGAAAGGTTGAGGAAGGATGAGAATCCTCAGAATATCCTTCTGATGCTTCAGCATTTTTTTAAAAAAAAGATTATTTATTTATTTGAGACGGAGAAAGAGAGAGTGGCAGAGGGAGAAGCAGACTCCCCACTGAGCGGGGAGCCCGATATAGGGCTCAATCCCAGGACCCTGGGATCATGACCTGAGCTGAAGGCAGACACTTAACCGACTGAGCCGCCCAGGTGCCCCTAGCTTCAGCAAGTTTTTGAGAAAGCAGTGTTGAAAGAGACTGCTGGTTGCCTACTCATTATCCATTCTCTCCTTCTGTAGGATAGGGCTTCTGTATATTTGAATAGGCAATTTGCCCAATTTAAAAAAAAACAAACTTCATTTGCTAGCTTTCCTTGAGGTTGCGGCGGTCAATGAGGTGTGGGTAAGTAACTTCCAGCACTCACTTGCTGTTGGGAGACCCTTACCTTTTCTCTGTCCCTCTGTCCTATCTGGAACATGGCTGGGATGACTAGAGCCACCGTGACAATCTGTGATCCTAAGGACACCTCATAAATGGAAGCATGAATTAAAGATAGTAGAGCAGAAACATAGCTGGAGCCTGGACCACTGTGAACATCATGGAGTCACCACACCAGCCTGGAGTCCCTACCTCTGGACCTCTTCATTGTGAGAGAAAATAACTCCCTGTCCACCCTTTTATTGCCATTGTATTTTTGGATAGCAGATGCATGTAGCTCCTTGCAGATATTAGGTGCTTATTGATACCTAATTGTAATCTCTGAGTGTTCATAGTATCTAGTTGAGTTTTTTAGTTACAAGTAACACAAACATTGCTAAATATTAGCATAAAAGGACTAATTAGTTTTTAGGAAGGTTATGGGGTTGCTCCCAAGAGGGAAGTAAGAGCTGAAGAACTGGGCTGCAGCATGTGGGCACCCAGATTGCTCTGGAAGACCTTGGTAGCAGGCTCCGCTCATTGATCTCATCAGTGAGCCTCAATTCCTTGCAGACCTTGTGTCCCTCAGCCAAGATTCAGCATCTCAGGGAGGCAAGTATTTGATCGGCTGAGCCAAGGTGACATGACTGTCCTGGGCGAAGGTCACATGACCACCCGGTGCCAAGTTGGTGAGAGGAAGAGCAGAGCGGAAGGAACCTCCAGGGACCCATCCAGCTCCCACTATTGGGGGGGGGGGATAGGCACCTGGATTTCTTGTCCCACACAGATTGCATCCAGTGGGGGGCAGAGGCCAGTCCCTACAGGGCAGTCAGAGTGCTCCTGGGAAGTGCAGAGGATTTTGACTTTCCTGGGATGAGGTGAGTTGGTTAAGATAAAGGCAAAGAGGGCGCCTGGGTGGCTCAGTTGGTTAAGCGACTGCCTTCAGCTCAGGTCATGATCCCAGGGTCCTGGGATCGAGTCCCGCATCGGGCTCCCTGCTCTGCGGGGAGGCTGCTTCTCCCTCTCCCACTCCCCCTGCTTGTGTTCCCTCTCTCGTTGTGTCTCTCTCTGTCAAATAAATAAATAAAATCTTTAAAAAAAAAAAAAGATAAAGGCAAAGATGGTGATGCCATGAAAACTTCAGGGATGAGCAGTTCCGGATGGGTCTGCCCTCCTTGGGGACACAGGCTTACAATAACCGCCCTGCCTCTGAGGAGGCCAAATGCTTCCTGTCAAAGCACAAAAGAGCTCTTTTAATCTCCAGTTTATGTAGCTGTAAGTGCTGTTTCATGGTAAAAATACTAACACATCCATTTCCTTGGCTGCCTGTTCTGTCCTTAATCGGGTTGCAGTTTCTAATTCACACTCATTAACCCACCTGCAGCAATTACAGGTCTTTGCAGATCTCCCTAAGTGGGGGCAAGTCATCTTGTTCCCCACCCCCATGGTGGGAAATCAGAACTCTAAAAAGATCAAGTGTTATTCCCAGGGCCGTGGGGTGTGATGATAGTGCCGTGAGGTAAAAGCAAATTACAGCCTGCAGTTAAGGTGGACAGAGGTCATCAGTTAAGTAATGGTTGCTGAGGAGAGCTGGCCTCAGTGTGAAGATGTTCATGGATGTGATGCCCTAGCCTCAGAGATTCTAACCACGCATAGAATATTAGTGAAATATGTCCAAGAAGGAAGACACTCAGAAACTGGGACTCTGGAGGTACCCGCCAGAATTTGGTTTCTTGTGGCAACCATATTTAATACATATCACTGAGGAAAGCTATCAGGAGGAAAGCAAAAGCTGAAGTCTCTTCCCATGCTTAAAACTCTTAGTTGAATAAAATCCAACCTCCTCATTCTGGCTGTGAGATCTTTTGTGATCTGACCCTGCCTTCCCACGTGTTCTCCTTTTTCACTCTGATTTTACCTGCTGCTTCAGTCACTTTGGTCTTCTTTCAGTACTGGAAGCAGGTTCTTGCCCCTTCACATTTGCAACCTGGGAATGCTCTCCCAGACTGTGCTTAGCTGACTCCTCCTTGCCATTCAGGTCTCAGCTCAGATGTCGCCTGCCCTCTGGGAGCCCAGAGCCCTCCTGCCTGGCTTCCATTCTTGGCTCTGTCATGTGCTGGCTGTGGAAGATTCAGCAAGCACTGAACTGCAGGACATCTCCTTCTGCCCGGCTGCAAATGGGGATGGTGCTATCCTTATATCGTAAAGTTGTTGTGCTGTTGATAGAAGTTAATATAAACGGAGGTGCCAAAGAGAACTACCGTATGATTCAGCAATCCCACTTCTAGGTGTCCAAAAGAATTGAAAGCAGGGTCTTGAAGAGATATTTGCACACCCGTATTCATAGCAGCATTATTCACAGTAGCCAAAAGGTAGAAGCAGCCCAACTGTCCACGGACAGATGAATGGTTAAACAAACTGAGGCATCTACCCACAATAGAATATAAATCAGTCTCAAAAAAGGAAGAAACCCTGTCACATGCTACAACATGGATGAACCTTGAGCACATTATGCTAAGTGAGGTAAGCCAGACTCAAGAAGAAAGACTGCATGGTTTTAAGTACATGAGGTATCTAAAGTAGTGAATATACTTAACACTTAAGTGCTAAACTGTACACTTAAAAATAGTTAAGGTGGTTCCTGCCTCATCCCACAACCTGCCTGAGTCTTGAGCATGAACTATAAAAAAAGCTAAGAAGTCAATGCTCACCTAGCTCAGGCTTTGGAATCATTCCATATATGTGTGATAAACTTTCCAGGACATGATTATCTGGAAGGGATGCTGTCAACTCATCTCCCTCCAGGACCATATTTGTCATGTCACCTGGAGAAGGACAACAAAATCTGGCTTTGTGGTTGTTAGAAAGAGGAGCCACTGAGCTTGCCTAATTCCTGGAAAACTGCAGAGTAGGAACAGTTGTGTTCCAAACTTCCCATGTGTGAACATATTTTCCTAGGTCGCCTTGGCCCGTGGGGTTTGTATGGTCTCAGCGCTTGTCAGCAAAACAGAGATCTCTCAATAATCCTAACTTCAACATGGGTAGAAAGAATGCCATATCAGATTTCCCAGTGCCTTCCAGTTGGTACAAGTGGTTCCTGGTGGCCTTCACGCATGTCCCCATTGGTCCCTGGTTTTCAGGGTTAGAACTAGAATATATGGGATCTTTGTGGGAATTAGGAAACATCCCCACTTCTAGATTTACTTAAGCAAAGTGGATTTTCCTGCAGGGGACAGAGTCCTGAGTCAGGACACCTGGCAAGGGAAACAGAATGCGGGCACTATACTTCACTGGATGTTAAAAAAATTAGTTAAGGTGGTAAATTTTATGTTATGTGATTTTTACTGCAATATAAATAAATAAATAAATAAATAAATAAATAAATAAATAAATAAGGCTTGACCTAGATTGTGAGTAAATAGATTGGAGTGGGTGGGGAATTTACATTTAAAAAATCTCCCTGGATGATTCTTTTTTTTTTAAAGATTTTTATTTATTTATTTGAGAGAGAGAGCATGAGAGGGGGAGGGTCAGAGGGAGAAGCAGACTCCCCGCCGAGCAGGGAGCCTGATGCGGGACTTGATCCCAGGACTCCAGGATCATGACCTGAGCCGAAGGCAGTCGCTTAACCAACTGAGCCACCCAGGCGCCCCTCCCTGGATGATTCTAATCCCCCACACCACACTTTAGTAATCGCTGGGCCGCGCAATCATTAAAGATGCGTCCGTGGTGTGCATTTAGAGCATCTCTCATATAAAGCTCTAATCATATGGAGGAAAAAATGATCCGTCGGTCCTCCTCATGGGTTCTCTTTTAATTTTGTCGAATTAATCTGCTGCTCCTCTGGATTCCCATCCCTTGCTGCCCTTTGAGTGGAGAGTGATAATCCGCAGGCGGAGGGCATTCGGAGCCGGCCCACCGGCGTGTTTTCCCCGGAGTGTCCACAAGGTGGCAGGCCAGGCACTTGGATTTGGGCAGCCAGGGGAGCGCGCAGCTGGCAGCCCGCAGCGCCCGGGGAGTTCGCTCCAGGGGTGTGCGGGACTCCCTGCCTTTGCAGGGCTTGGGGGTGCGCAGAGCAGGTGGTGGTGGGGTTCCCGTTGATGCCCAGGCTAGAACTGAAGCCGGCGGGTCAGGTTCCGGGAGCCGGCGTGCGTTTGTGCTCAAGGGAAGGTGAGCAAGCCCCCTCCCCCGTGCCCACCCCGCCCCCCAGGTTGAGTCCGGCGGCCACAGCCACTTCCCCGTGGGGCTCAAGTGCATCTCTCCCAGGAAGGCGGGCGTTTGAGTGTGTGCACGGGTCTTCAGGAGTAATTTTCGCAAACTGTTCTATTTTTGTTTGTTTGTTTTTTTCCGGAAGGAGAGCAATGTTTTGGTGATATTTCTTTCAAATAACTAAAAGGCCTGAGGCAGAATAGATGTTCTGTGTTGTTTGCAAACTCCTAGGTGATGGGGGGAGGGTGACTCCAGTTAACACGCACCATCTGTTGGATATTTAATAGGCATGTTAAAATTATTGCTTTGCTGAGCCTTGACCTAGCAGGGGGTCACAGTCCACAGCAGTAAATAACTCAGTGAGTGGTTTGGTGACACACTGAGATGAAAAGCGGAGGACTTCTCCACGTGATTTTAATGTGCTGTTGGTTTGTATCTTAAGCCAGGACTATGGCTTTCAGCAGGTACAGAGTGTTTGCAAGTGAAGAGAAAAATGACAGGACAGGAAGCAATGCTGGTGCAGCCCCAAGAGCACAGGCTTGGGGTTCCCCGGCCGTGGGCGCGGGCAGGGATAGGGGTTTGGGACAAGTCCCTCACCCTGTCTGAGGCTCGTTTCCTCCTGTGTGTGATGGGCACGAAAACACCGGCATCATGAGTTGTGGTGAGGAGTCAAAGAAATTCGGATTCAGAAGACCAGTATGCCAGGCACAAGCTAGGTACTGAGGCTGCCAAGACAAGACACAGCCCCTTACGCGGGGCACCTGGGTGGCTCAGGAGGTTAATCTCCTGCCTTCGCCTCAGGTTAGGATCCTGGAGTTCCTGCTCAGCGGGGAGTCTGCTTCTCCCTCTGCCCTTCACCCTGCTTGTGTTCTCTCTCTCAAATAAATAAATGAAATTAAAAAAAAAAAAAAAAGACGCAGTCCCTTACAGTCCATTGCAGAGGCGGATATGTCTAGGAATGCCCTCAGTGCGCAGGGAAAGCACACTAACAAGTTTGCGTGGGGTGCCCAGGGGCCCAGGGGACTGGCTAAGGGTGTTCAGGAAGGGAGCGGAGAGACGGATGTAGCAGGCAGAGGGAGCAGATTTCCCATGGGGGTGGGGGTAAGGGTGGGGGTGGTCCAGCCCAAACACACTTGTAGTTTGGAATGTATAGTGTTTGCCACCATATTTTTTCTAAAAATGAAATTCTTTACCATCATTTAAAAGTGGAGTGATTTCACTTGGAATTTCATGTTTCCAGCTTCCTGGAAAGATAAAGATTTGGCTACGCTGAACCAATTTTACTGCATGAAACAGTGATTTAAAACGAAGTAGTGGCTGCATTCCTTTTTTTTTTTTAAGATTTTATTTATTTATTTGAGAGAGAGAGTGTGTGTGAGAACACGAGCAGGGGGAGTGGGGGCAGAGGGAAAGGGAAAAGCAGACCCCCCCCCCCGCTGAGCAGGGAGCCCGATGCGGGACTGGATCCCAGGACCCTGGGATCATGACGTGAGCTGAAGGCAGATGCTTAACCGACTGAGCCACCCAGGCGCCTTACGGAGTAGTGGCTGCTTTCTTTAGACGGTGTGCACAACAGTCCCCACCACACCTATTGCACACCCAACTCAACTCGCTTTCTTGTTCACTTTCCATCCGTAACTCTATGGGCATTGAAATGGAATGTGCAAGCTCTACCATAAAGTGTCTAGAACAGTGGCACATTTGGGGTACTTAATACCTGCTATTTCCTTTTCTTCTTGACGGCTGGGCTGGCCTCACCGGCTGTTCCCTCAACAGTAATAGACATCTGGGAAGAAGAATAAAGGAAAGAGAACACTTGGAGCCACAGATGTGAAGTCAGGATTTAGTCCACTGGGGTTGCTGTTTTGTTTTGGGAGTCCTGTCACATTCGGAGTGAAGTCCTGGCCGTTGCCAGGGGCCCCTGGAATGTCTGGGAGTCCGGCTGAAGTTACAGTTTATATGCAGGCCGTTGACCATCAGCCACCCTTGGTTCATTTTAGAGAACCACATGCAGATCCCTCTCCAAAGTACCATTTCCCCACACATAATAGCGGCCTATTGTTGGTAGGGCTGTCAGCCCGCAGTCCTATAATAATGGCATTTTCATGAAGGAAAATCACATCCCCACAGTGAGCACAGCTGAGAACATGAAACCTACTATTGAGACATTCTGGTTAAAATGAAGCATTATCCTGTAAGATGTGCCTGTCCGTGGGGGTCTTCAGGAAGCCAGGTGAGAGGCCTTTGCAGGTCCTGCTGGAAATGAGTAGGTAAAAAACATCCATCCATCTGAGGATGATTAATCTCAGCCCTGGACTCCCCTTCCCAGCAGGAGGTGAAAGTGGATAATTCATGTCACAAAAGAAGGAGCAGAGGGAGACCAGTGTGCGGGTGGCTAAATAGAAGAGGGGTGTGGGGGGGGAGGAGGCTGCATTGTTAGATCCAGACTTGAAAACTCAGGGGAATGGCCACTCTCAGGGGCTCTTTCCTTTTAGAAGCTCGGGGGGGGGGGGTGGCATTTGTAGGTGACAGCGGGTTGATGTGGTTGTGCCCTCTTAATGCAGGTTCCCGCCGTCTTTCAGGAACCAAGAGATGCAGAGGCAGCTGTGAGCAGCGGGGACCAGTGGGTCCTCCATCCTCAGATGCTTAACTACCTTTTGTCCTCATTGCATTAAAAAAACCTTTTATTTTGCAAAATGTCAAATATACTCAAGAATATAGAAAATAGGGGCACCTGGGTGGCTCAGTCGGTTGAGCATCCGACTCTTGATTTCAGCTCAGGTCATCATCTCAGGGTCATGGGATCGAGCCTGCAATCAGCCCGAAGTCTCCTTGTCCTTCTCCCTCCCCCTCTGCTCCTCCTCTCCTCCCACACGCAGGTGCCCTCTCTCTCTTTCAAATAGATAAATAAGAATCCTTTAAAAAAAAGAACATAGAGAATAGTATAAGCTATTGGTTCCTGCATATTGGAGTCACTTAGGGATCTTTTGAAAATCCCAATGCTAAGGCACCCTTGCAGACCATTTAACTCCCCATCTCTGGGGTTGGAATGCAGGTATCAGTATTTTTGATGCTCCCTGGCTAGTTCCCATGTACTGACAAGTCTGGGAACCTCTGGTGTCCTTGTCACCTGGCTTCCACAATTATCAACAGGTGGCCAGTCTTGCTGATCTTGTCTTCTTTGTGTCCTAGATCCCCACTTTCCCATCACCTTCAGATTATTTTAAAGCAAATACCAGACTTAATGTGATTTCATCTTGAAATGCTTCAGTACGCATTAAGAGCCTAAAAAAAAAAACCCATAAGCACAAAAACTTTATCATTCCAAAAATTTTAACAGTGATTCCTTAGTATCATCTAAAAGTCTATCTTTGCTCAGTTTAGCTTTTGAGATACTTATCTCTCTCCTTTATCTTTGATTTTAATTTGATTAAAAAATATTTGCATCCCCCCATTTTTGAAGTAGTGTAGTTGGTGAAAGGGACACACAGTTGGCTCACCCCTGGTTACCCTCCTCTTTTTCTTAGCATGACCTTGGGTTCTAAATCCCTTCAAGGACAGCCCTGCCCACGTCTGTGGGGAGGCGGCGCCCACAGAGGCAGAAATGCTCATACATTCTTTCAGCGACTGTTGTTTGGGAGCGTCCTATCTATCCAGGCGCTGTGTTAGGTGCTGGGGGACTGGGTCTGTCTTTGTCGCCATTCTATCCTATTCTGTTTAGCACAGAGCGTGGCACACGGTAGGAACTCAAGATATATTTAGGTCAGCTACAAAAGTGTGTGTTTTTATTACCATTGCTGATCTGTTGGCTCCAGATATTCAGTACCACTTTATGAATCACATATGCACGAACCTTCCACGTCGTACCTTTTTACTTGAGGATCTGTGAACATTTGAAAAAATGATTTTTTTGTTTGTTTTTTTTAAAGATTTTATTTATTTATTTGACAGAGAGAGACACAGTGAGACAGGGAACACAAACAGGGGGAGTGGGAGAGGGAGAAGCAGGCTTCCCGTGGAGCAGGGAGCCGGATGTGGGGCTCGATCCCAGGACCCTGGGATCATGACCTGAGCCGAAGGCAGACTCTTAACGACTGAGCCACCCAGGCGCCCCTGAAAAAATGATTTTCACTACAGCATCACGTGGGTTCCCCAAATGAGATGAAACAGCATTGCAGGGTTAAATCTCCGTAGTGGAGAGTAAGGGCAGCCCCAGTAGCTGAAATGCAAACGTGCCATGTGAGCCTCATTTCAGCTGGGAGGTTTCCACATTCCCTTGCTATTGAATGATTTCAAAGGCATGCTAACAGCCGCAGAAATAGACTGGTTTGAAGCTGACCTTCTTTTATTTCCTTTGCTCAGCCTCTAAGTGAAACACTTAGAAACAAAACAATAAAATGTCCAGATGCAACTAACATAGCCAGGGAAGAAAGGGAGTGAGATCTTCATTGATGCACACGTTTTTTTAATGGAATATTTTTCAATTTATCACACTAATATATTTGTTACAATTTGAAGAATATAGGATAAAAGTATGAAGAAATGAAAATCACCCATGTCTTACCATCCAGAGGTAATTACCATTGTCTACCGGAGACAATTGACCATTTTGGTGTATTTTCTTCTAATCTTGGGTTTTTTGTTTTTTTTTGTTTTTTCTTTTCTATGCCCGTATTTTCTACAGACTGTATTTTCTGATTTGACTGAAGTTATTGTTAACTTCTTTATTTAAATGCATTTAGGACTTTATGCTTTTTTTTTTTTAAAGATTTTATTTATTTATTTGAGAGAGAGAATGAGATTGAGAGAGCATGAGAGGGGGAGGGTCAGAGGGAGAAGCAGACTCCTTGCCGAGCAGGGAGCCCGATGCGGGACTCGATCCCGGGACTCCAGGATCATGACCTGAGCCGA
>NC_138371.1:84971786-84997256 GCF_054177405.1 Leptonychotes weddellii | reverse complement strand
TTTTTTTTTTTTAACATATAATGTATTATTTGTTTCAGAGGTACAGGTCTTTGATTCACCAGTCTTACATAATTCACAGCGCTCACCATAGCCCATACCCCCCCCCAGTGTCTATCACCCAGCCACCCCCATCCTTCCCCCCCCGACCACTCCAGCAACCCTTAGTTTGTTTCCGAGATTAAGAATTCCTCATATCAGTGAGGTCATATGATACATGTCTTTCTCTGATTGACTTATTTCGCTCAGCATAATACCTTTCAGTTCCATCCACGTTGTTGCAAATGGCAAGATTTCATTCCTTTTGATGGCTGCATAATATCCCATTGTATATATATACCACATCTTCTTTATCCATTCTTCTGTTGATGGACATCTTGGCTCTTTCCATAGTTTGGCTATTGTGGACATTGCTGCTATAAACATTGGGATGCACGTGCCCCTTCGGATCCCTACATTTGTATCTTTGGGGTAAATACCCAGTAGTGCAATTGCTGGGTCATACGGTAGCTCTACTTTCAACTTTTTGAGGAACCTCCATACTGTTTTCCAGAGTGGCTGCACCAGCTTGCATTCCCACCAGCAGTGTAGGAGGGTTCCCTGGAGGGGACTCTTTATACTGTGGATTTGCCACAGCAAAACCGAACAAAGAGGACGGTTTCTTCTGTCTCTGGTGGGTCAGAATCTATTGCCAGCAGTTGTGTATCCAGGAGGAAGCAGGTGCAGAGAATGCGTGCACATCTGATTGAACTGGACATCCACTGGGCGAAAATGAACGTGGTGCATTTACTGGTGGTTTGGATTCTCTGAATCGTTTTTTCAACAATGTAACCAGGATTTGACCTGAGCAGAGTAGGAGGGATGGGAAGAATGGTATTTTGAACTGAAGTTGTGTAATCTTCGTTCTTCAGCAAATATTCATTGAGTGCCCATTCTCTCCTAGGCATTGTTTCAGATGCTGAGAATATGCCAGGAGTCCAGACCTACAAAAATCTTTGCTCTCCTGGCGCTTACATTCTGTTGGCATTGCGACGTTGGTTAGAGGAAACGCGGTATGTCTTAGTTTGTCAGGGCTGCTGAAACAAACTACCACAGACTGCGTGCTTACAGAACGTAAATTTATGGTCTCACGGTCGTGGAGGTTAGAAATCTGTGAGCAAGGAGCAGGATTGTTTCCTTCTGAGGCCTCTCTCCTTGGCTTATAGATGGCCATGGCCTCTCCTGTGTCCTCATGTTGTCTTTTCTCTGCCTGTGTCTCTGTTCAAATTTTCTCTTCTTAAAGGGACACCAGTCATATCAGATTAGGGGCCGCCTTGGTGACTCCATTTTTAACTTAATTAGCTCTTTAAAGATGCCATCTGCAAATGAAGTCACATTCTGAGTGAGTCACATTTCATCATATAAATTATGGGAGGGACATGATTCAGCTCATAACATCACATAAATAAAAAAGTGATATTGATGCATGATGGCTCATTGTATTTAAAGCATAAAGATTTGGTGTTGCTTTTCCAAATTGGGGAAGGGTTGCTTGTCTACCCATGATGCCAGTAGCCAGTGAGACTTGGAGGGAAGACAGACTTCAGGCAGCACAGTGATCTGAGTCGTGCACTGAGTTTTCCTTGGAGAAAGTATCCAGGCTGCATGAGAGTTGAACCACTGACCTGGACTGAATTAATATGAGAATCTAAACAATTGAGCCCAGGCCTTTTGTATATATACATTTTTAGTATAGCTTGCTGGAAATAAGTGAATTTATTTTCATAAATGATGACTCAGGGAAAGGCTGCAATCGTTCCACGCGAGAGCGTTAAAGCTGTTTATTTTCCCCCTTAATCACCTCCTATTTTCCTAATGGGATTGGAGTCTTTGTGGTTCCTGCTGTTTTATATACTTTGTTGCCGTGTGGCTGTTGGTTTCTCTTTTCATTTATGCTTTTGTGGTTTTACTGAACAAAGGACCTTCTGTGTCATAATGAGTTCCTGGATCTCGACATGCTGAGCATAAATCTGCCAAATCTGGAACTGCTCTGGAAGATTCAGTTTGGCTTTTGACATAAGAAAAAGGTGCTGAAATAGTTAGTTAGGCACATAGGAGGAGGGCTCAGTCCTCTTGGGGCTTTGATGCAACAGATGCCAAGCCCAAGCAGTGGTGTGTAGGCTTGGTCCGTCTGTCAAGTCAGAGAAATCATCCCATCTGCTGGTCTGACAATGGGGACTTCTCTCATGGGCACTCGGGGACTAATTTGTTAGTGAAGAGCTTTGCAGGCCACTGAGTCCCAGGGAGAGTTGGTGGAGCAATAAGAAGGGTGCGAATCTATGTCAGGTGTTTTTTTTTTTTTTTTTTCCAAAGCAGCCTGTTGAAAAAATGAAGGATTCAGATAAATAAGGGAAGCAGTTGGACTGATTATTAGAGGCAAGGGTAGGAAGAGAAGTTGTTTTTTTTTCTTTGTTTTTTTAAGTAGGCTCCATGCCCAACCTGGGGCTTGAACTCACGACCCTGAGATTAAGAGTTGCATGCCCTACCAACTGAGCCAACCAGGTGCCCAGGAAGAGAAGTTGTTGTGATCTCTTTGCTCTTCTTTTTTACTGTCTTGAAAAAAACTGTGGGAACTTCTATTTTCATTGATGGATTCCCTCATTCTGTATTTATTAATTTACTGAACATCTGTTATGTAACAGGGGCTGGGATATAATAGGATTCCTTCCTTCAAAAAGCCTCTGTTAGGGAGGTGATGTCGCCAAGATGAGGTTGAATAGGAGACCCCATCCTCCATCCCTCCACAAAGATCAACAATTAGGCCGCTATTCATGAACAAAAACAGCCCGGGAGCGCTCTGCAGTCCACTTAAAAAACTTCAGCAACACCACACCTGAGAACAAAACACCTGAGAATAACCACACAGAAAGGGAAGGAAGAACAGCTTCATTTTGTCCGCATCGTCTTATCCTCCAGGTGGAATCCACTCAGTGCCAAGAGAGAATCCCTACCTAGAAAGAACTCCCCTCGCTGGAAAAGGGAGAGCAGGGTGTGTGACCAGCTTCCCCAGGCTTTCAGGGCCCTGCCCACGGGATTCACTTTGGTTTCATTCCATGCGGACATCAGCAGACATGAGACCTATAGAGACAACTGAGAATAAGGAAAAGGAGGCTGTACTCTGAGCCACCCAGCAAGAGAGATGGTGGTTCCTGGTGACCTGCTCTGTAGAGGACCCCAAAAGCTTTTGCCACTGAAGAAACGAACAGACCTCCTACAGATTTACTGGTTTTTGTATTTGCTGAAGCCAGCCGCTGAGTCCCGCCCTGCTCTCTACCTCTTCCCCCATGCTCCCATCCTCTGGAGCCTGGCATCTGGACCAGCAACCAGCTCCAGCCCCCATGTCGCACAAGTGCAGGATGACGGCTTAGAGCCCCATGGCTGACCTCTCTGCTATGTGTGTACTGGGGGCTAGACCCTCCAGCTATGCACCTGCATGCTACAGGCTGGACTCCTGTCGCCTGCCTTGATTGTTGTGTGTGAACCTATGATGAGACCATGCAGCCATGGAAGTGCATGCTGACAGCCCAGTCCCCTACAGTGGCTAAGCGCCCAGGTCCAGCCCCGTCTCCTGTTACTGGCCTGCACTATGGGCCTCACCTGTGGTTTGCCCCCTCAGCTATGCACCTGCATGCCTCCTGTCCAACTCCTGGGACTGGTCTCCATTGCCATGTGCCTCTGGTGGGACCCAACAGCCGTAGGAGTGCCTGCTGACAGCCAGGGTCCTTGCAGCTGCTAGTGCGCCCACAGTCGACGCCGGTCCTTGCTGCCGGCCATGGCCCTGACCATGATGTGTGTGTGTCTCTGACGCCTACCATTATGCAGGCACCTGCAGCTGGCTCCCACGGCTGAGTGTGCACACCATCACCCACAGCCACTACCACTGTCAGCCCTGGTCCCTAGTCGCCAGACCTGGAGGCACTGATGAGGCCCCCAGTAGCCTTTGTAGCCACTGTGGACCCCCACGGCATGTGCCAAACACCACACATTTGTCAACGTTGTGGATCCCAGTGGCCTGAACTGACAAAACATCATGCCCCTCTAGACCCAGAGATGCCACATCAGTAAAGTTTTAGGATATAAAATCAACATACAAAAGTAGCATTTCTATATGCTAACAATGAACTGTCTGAAAAAGAAATTAAAAATCCCATGTATAATAGATCAAAAGCAATAAAATCCTTAGGAATAAATTGGCCAAGGAAGTGAATGATCTGTACACTGAAAACTACAAGACATTGATGAAAGAAATTGAAGACAAAAGCAAAGGGAAGGTTATTCCATGTTCACGGTTTGAAAGACTTAATGTTAAGATGCCCACACTACCCGAAACCATCTATAAATTCAATGAGATCTCTATGACATTTCCAATGGCATTTTTCAAATAAATAGAAAAACAATCCTAAAATTTGTATCGAACACAAAAGAGTCTGAATAGCCAAAGTAGTCTTGAGAAAGAACAAAGTGGGAGGTATCACACTTCATGATTTCAATCTATATTACAAAGGTATAGGAATCAAAACAGTAAGGTACTACATAAAAACAGACAGAGACTGAAGGAAAGAATTGAGAGTCTAGAAATAAAGCCACACATATATGGTCATCTAATCTATGACAAGAAGGAGCCAAGAATACTCAATGGGGAAATGGTAGTCTTTTCAATAAATAGTGTTAGCAAGGGACGCCCAGTGGCTCAGTCCATTGAGTGTCTGCCTTTGGCTCGGGTCATGATCACAGGGTTCTGGGATCGAGTCCTGCATCGGGCTCCTTGCTCGGTGGGGAGCCTGCTTCTCCCTCTGCCTGCCACTCCCCCTGCCTGTGCTCTCTCTCTCTCTGACAAGTAAATAAATAAAGATCTTTAAAAAAATAGTGTTGGTAAAACTGAATATTTACATGCAAAAGAAAGAATGAAATTAGGCCTTATCTTATGTCACTCATAGAAATTAACTCAAAATGGATTAACGACTTAAGTCTAAGACCTGAAACTGTCTAACTCCTAGAAGAAAACATAGAGGAAAACCTTTGTAACATTGTTCTTGGCTATGAATTTTTTGTGTGTATGTTTAACACCAAAAGCACAAGCAACCAAAGCACAAATCAGTGAAGAGACTATAGCAAACGAAATAACTTAGCATTAGCACAAGGAGCAATCAGCAAAATGAAAAAGTAGCCAGTGGATGGGAGAAGGTATTTGCAAACCATATATCTGATAAGGGGTTAATGTTGTAAATATATAAAGGACTCATACAGCTAATACAGTTAATAGCAAACAAACAAGGTGCTCAACATTACTCATCATCAGGGAAATGCAAATCAAAACCACAAGGAGATACCACTTCATACCTGTTAAAATGGCTATTCCAAGAGATAAATTCTGTTGAGGATGTTGACAGAAAGAAACCCTTGCACACTATTGGTGGGAATGTAAATTGGTGCAGCCACTATGGAAAACAGTATGGAGGTTCCTCAAAAAATTTAAAAAAACAGAGCTACAGTATGGTCTAGCAATCTCAATTCTGGATATATATCTGAAGGAAATGAAACCACCATCTTGAAGAGATATCTGCTCTCCCATGTTCATGTTCACTGCATCATTATTCACAATAGCCAAGAGGTGGAAACAATTGTCTATTGACAGATGAATGGATAAAGAAAATGAGATATATATGTATATATCTCAAAAGTGATACACATATATACACAATGGAATATTATTTGGCCACAAAAAAGAAGGAAATCCCTATCATTTGTGATAATGGGAATGGACTTTGAGGATATTATGCAAAGTGAAATAAGTCAGGGAAAAACAAATACTTTATGATCCCACTTATATGTGAAATCTAAAAATGTTGATCTCATAGAAACAGAGAGTAGATTGATGGTTGTCAGGGACTGGAGGGTGGGGGTAACTGGGAGATGTTGGTCAAAAGGTACAAACTAAGATGAACATATTTCAGGGCTCTTACAGCAGGCGACTGTAGTTACCACGTACTATATTGTGTACCTGAAAGTTGCTATGAGAGTAAAACTTAGATTTTATCAAACCACCATAATAAAGGAATAATTACGTGAGGTGAAGGATGTATTAACTAACCTTATTGGGGTAAACATTCCTAATATAGAAGGATATAAAATAATCACACTGTACATCGTAACACAATGTTATATGTCAGATATCTCAATACAGCTAGAATTTTTTTTTAAAATTATACAACAACAACAAAAGCCTGTGTTAGTCTAGGATAAAGAAGTAGACCCTAAAGCAGGATTATGTTTGCAGAAAGCAGAAATACCTCACCTTCTCAGGTACCACACTGAGCATTTTTTTACTCCTCTATGTTTCTCACTCAACAATTCCCACAGTGAGTCACAAAGTCCTATCAGTCTGTGTCAGCTAATCTCTTGTAACCATTCCTTGAATTCCCCAAGTTCAAGTCTTCTCTCTTGCCTGGGTGGTTCAGTAGCTTCATAACTGGTTTCCCCACCTCTGATATCTTGCCTCTGCAGTTTGGCCTTCTCAGCCAGGCTTATCTTCCCCAAATGCAGGTGGGATCCCTCATCTACCCTCTTAGAATCTTCCCAGGGGCTCCTCATCCTCTGCTTGTGGATTCCCTGGCTCCTCTAGTTGGTCTTACCTCTTCTTTCATCACACCTGCCCAGACTCTGCTCTTGTCAGCTGGAGCATGCGCCATCTTCCCACCTCTGTGCCTTGGCTCATGTGGTTTCTTCAGTCGGTAACTCTCTCCACTGCCTTTCTCTTATATATTACATTTTAATTCTTTAAGCCTCAGCTCAAGCTCCACCATCTTGGTGAAATCTTCGATATGTAGTCAGAATTAACTGTTCTTCTTTGCTGTAATTTATAGCTTTTCCTTAAGTTCTGCTGTGCCATTGGTGCTTACATTCTTCATCTCTCTAGACTGCAAGCTGTTGAGTAAAGCAGGTACCATATCTTATTTGTCTCTGAATATAGAATAGTGATTAACATGTATTAGCATGTGATTCTGCTCATGTATTAGGTGTTCACTAAAGGTTTACTGGGTGAAAAATTATCATCCACCTATTGGATTTCTTTCTCTTTCTTTCCCTCTTTCTTTTCCTTCCTTCCTTCCTTCCTTCCTTCCTTCCTTCCTTCCTTCCTTCCTTCCTTCCTTCCTTCCTTCTTCCTCCCTCCATTCTTCCCTCCTTCTCTTCTCTTCTCTTCTCTTCTTCTCTTCTCTTTTCTTTCCCTCCCTCCTTCCCTCCCTTCCTCCTTCCCTCCCTCCGTTCCTTCAGTCCTTCCTTCCTTCCTTCCTTTTAATGTAGGCTCCACACTCAGCATGGAGCCCAACATGGGGCTTGAACTCATGACCCCTAGATTAAGACCTGAGCTGGGATCAAGAGTCAGCCGCTTAACCGACTAGCCACCCTGACACCCCAGCCTATTGGATTTCTTCCCTGGGTGGTCCCACCATCAGCTTTAAGCTCAGCCTGTCCAAAACGGAGATCATGATTCTGCCCACCCCAAAGCTGGCTCTGCTTCCCAACTTCCTTAGTCCTATCAATTATTATTGAGTATCTGGGACCCCAACACTCAGCCAACCTTGATTTGTTCTCTTCTCTCCTGTGATATCTGTTAATCTCTAGGCCTTGCAGATTCTACCCCAAATATGATAAACATCTGCCTTTTCATGTCTGATAAATCTGTTTCTTATCACTTCATGCTCCATTTATCTTGGTAGAATTTTGTCTGGTCTCTTTGGGATTCCATCTTCATACAAGTGGTTTAGAGTGGGTGTGTGCTCAGCCAGCCATAGAACAAAGAACACGGACAAAGCCCTGAGGACCATGACACATGTCTACATTTTGGTGCGCATAGTTAGGGCTTCACTATCCAAAAGTAGTTTTCATAAATTTTTTTGTCTTATCGCAAAAGCAACACATGTTTGGTGCAAAAAAATTTTAAAATAATCAACAGGAGAAAAGGAAGAAAATAAAAATGATAGGCAATCTCAGCATGCATACATTTTGGTGTATCTGTCATATATATAGATACTTCAGTAGGCATGTATGTGTCCTATGTGTATGCGCATGTTCTACAGGCTAGGGTTGCATTTAGCTTTAAGTGACAGAAAACCCAAGCACAGGGTCTTAAATGAATGGGTGTTTATTTGTCTCACTTAGCATGAGGTCTGCAGAGAGGGGGATAATTGCCAGGTCCAGTGGCTCATGATGTCAGTGCCGGATTCTCTGCAATTCCCTTGGCCACTTGTTTAAGACCTAATAGTGGTTAAATGGAGGCAGTTCTAGCCATTTCCACGGCATTTACTGTGGGGAGAAGGTCGGAGGCGAAAGGCAGCTCCTGTAGGCGTTTGGCTGTGTTTCGCTGGCCCGCACTGTGTCACGGACCCCTCCTAGCTGCAAGCGAGACTGCGGAGATGAACGTTTAGCTTTTATGCCTTTACTGAACGGCAGGCAAATGGGCAAACGGGAGAGGCCCGGAACTGGTGTTGGGCAGATTGAACTTCAGTGTCTACTGCAGAGATGATGATGCATTCAGTCTAGTTGTAGTTAGGATGGCTTTCTTAGGATAGTTTGTAGACGTAAAACGTATGGCTCAGAAGTTATAATCTGAAAAAAAGGTTTAAAGAATTACTTCTCAACTATGTTGATAGCAGTGGTGATTTGTGGCTTTTATTATGTATCAAACAAACCTGACTTCAGGATATAATCAAAGGTAGCTTCATTTTGTCTCTCATTGCCCCTTTACATTTTATTGGGTAGGGGCAGGGGGCTGAATTTCCCTTGCCTCTGATGAACACTTGCGCGGGTCCCTGGCTCCTCTGCCCACGCTTGGGCAGCAGACAGTCCAACGGTTATGTTAGTTGCAAACACGTTTCAGAAATTAGGGATATCTAGGCCCTCAAATTAATCAAATCTCTGAATTTAATTAATATGGGATTGTGTGCTTCCCACAGCAGGCCTCTCACTGTGGCTGATCCCTTGCCAGAGCAGAGGGGTGGCCTTCTTTTGTCTGCTCTTCGGTCTGTACCCTCTAAGGGCTGTTACTGACCTCGGGTGCTCCAGGAAGGACAGGATGAGGGGAGGGAGGACAGGAGAGCTCTTGCTTGAAGTGCCCTGTGCGTCACACTCCCAGGCCTGGCAGATAGTCTTAGCTGACTCTTTCTCACGGATGCTCTGGTGAGCTGCTTGGGAATGCCTCCACCTGGGAACCCCCCTGAAGCTCCCCTTGATGCACACTACGTCATTTCTCCCCTCCTGGGCTGCTCTCATTCTGGTTTTGTATGTTTCTCCACATTTCATCTTGCCCTTGGAGGCCTCACCCGGTCCCAGGCCTCCTCTGGGGCAGGCTTTAAGATGGACCCAGCCTGGCTTTCCCTCGTGGTCCACGTTCCATTCGTGTAAACCCAGCTGTATGCTCTCTCCGGCTGCCATGTGCTGCCCAGACTTCTCTACAGTACACAGTGTCCCCCAAGTGCCGGGATAGTCTTCACTGTCCTTGACTGGCCCCGTGCAAGCCCCCTTCCCAGGCTTGAGCTGACAGAAAGCACATTCTGTTCCCTTCACATGCAGCGCAGAGCAGGACTCACAGTATCTTAATAGTTCTCTGCAAAATACTCGCTTCACAGATTCCCCCTTGCTCTCCTCTCTCAAAATTTTATATTCCCAAAGCAGATAAAAGCCTCTGGGTGGGGAGCTCAAGAGTCATGGAACCGGTTCCTCGCCATTTCCTATAAATTCTGCCTTGGAGCTTTGTCTTCCTCTGTTGGGCTGCTCCCACAGAATATCATAGATTGAATGGTGTGCAAACAACAGACATTTATATCTCACAGTTATGAAGGATGGGAAGTCCCATAATCGAGGCACCAGCGGATTTATTATATGGTGAGCGCTTGCATTCTGGTTTATAGACGGTTGTCTTCTTTCTGTGTCCTCTGTGGTAGAAGGGACATGGGAGCTCTCTGGAGTCTCTTTTATAAGGAAACTAATCTCTTGTGTGGGGGCTCTGCTCTCATGACCTAATCACCTCCCCAAGGCCCTACTTCCAAACACCATAGCATTATGGGTTAGGATATCAATCTATGAGTTGGAGGGGGGACACACACATTCAGTGTCTAGCAGGGTTCTCCTACACTCACTGTGCTGTCTGAGATCTGTGGTATCAGAGTCTCGGTTGGAACAGACAGGAAGAATTCCAGGTGAGCACTTCTTTTCAGATGAATGCAAGGCTGGACAGCTGGTGAACCTCTCGTCAAGGCTTCCCTGAAGTTGAGACAAAGGACGTTCTTGCTCCTTCTGGAACTGAAAAAATAAAAAGCCAGCAATTGTCCTGGTCATCATAAGTGTGTATCATGATTTACATAATCCAAATGGCTGGGAGAGTTGAGAACTGGCGCATAAAACTTGGTTAGGTTAGGCAACTCCGTGCTATGGAGTATAATGCTGTGAACTGTCACTGGCTATTTAAGCTTCACAGGGAGCGCCTTATGGAAGAGGCAGCTGGAATTGTTATGTTCTCTCAGAGAATAGAGCGTGATAGCTTCTCACACTTAAGGCTGTCCAAAATGCAAATGCAGTGGCTGCCCGGGGCTGCCTAGTGCTGGAGGGGGAACTGAAAGCCCAGGAGCAGGTCTCTGCATCATAGAGATGCAATCCGGCCACGCGACCGGGGGCCACGGTGGAAATTGGGGAACTTGCTTCACATCGGACAGAAATGCTGCCTGCGGGACTCTGTGGCTGACTCTGTGCTGAGGCCCCGGGGGAAGGGCAGTCTTTGTGGTGGAGGGCTGAAATCAGCTCTGTAGGGTAGCTCGTACCCTGTTCCCTTTCTAGAAATCCTGTCCTGTTCTCCCTCCATCCATGCAGCCTCGCCATCTTCAGACCCTTGGCTCCGACCCCTTCGTCCAGTAAGCCCTCCCGATCACGTGCCTGGAAGCCATCTCTCCTTGAGGTCGTGCAGCCGCACTGCTCTTCCTTCCTCACATTGTTGCCATGGACCCTGTGTGAGGGCATTTCTGCTGTTACCTTACGTGCCTTTTGGGAAGAGCTGACAATGCCCACAGGAGAGACAGGAGCCCAGGGCTCTCTCCTTAGATATACATTGTAAGAAGCCTCCGTGGGGCCAGAACCCTCTGCCGTGGAATTTATCCTTGTTCAGTAATGGAGCCCTGTCCATTTCAGCTGGAAGGCTGCTGATCTTTCATTTCTTTGCCTTTAACAGATTTTTTTTTTTTTTAAAGATTTTATTTATTTGCTTGACAAAGACACAGTGAGAGAGGGAACACAAGCAGGGGGAGTGGGAGAGGGAGAAGCAGGCTTCCCGCGGAGCAGGGAGCCCGATGCGGGGCTCGATCCCAGGACCCTGGGATCACGACCTGAGCCGAAGGCAGACGCTTAACGACTGAGTCACCCAGGCGCCCCTCAACAGATGTTAACTGAGCACTGTCTATGTGCCAGGCCCATGGCTAGACCCCCGGACACTTTATTTAGGAAGAGTCCAGTTTTGGGTGAAGCCTGGCATGCAGGTAGATGTAATGAGGGGGAGAATTCCATTCACTTGGGTCTAAGGTGGCTTTCTGGCAAGAGGAACGCTCAGAGGCTCAAGCTGGACCGCTCTTCCCCGGGGGACGGCTGTGGCAAGGAGAGTCTCTCTCTCAGCCGAAGCAAGAGTGCCGGGACAGAGAAGGCAGGCATCCTTGGGAATGGATAGCGTATCAGGGAGGGTGTGAGAGCAGAGATTTTTGGCATTGGGAAGCTTTGAGGAGAAGGACGGATGTGCAAAGAGGACTTTTATGAGCGTTTTCTGTGGATAGTGCAGTGTAACCCTTACCTCTCTTCTCAGAAGTGTCCTTTAAGAAGAACATGGCAGATCTGGGGAATGGCGAGTACTTGGTGTGGCTGGACTGAGTCCTTCAAGGTGGCTCTGGGGGTTGACGTTGAGCATGTGGCCCGGGGAAGCTGGTTTCAATACCACAACCTGTGCTTCTCCAATACCCTTTGGTTAGAATGTACTTTTAGCAAAATGTATGCCTCCTCAATAATTTTATTTCACTATTTAATCTTTTTAATATATTCCATTAGCTGCTATTATGTACCCTTTTTTGCCTTTTTATCTGTAGTTTTGATTGTAGTACTATTCTTTTATGATATAATCTTACCATTTATCTTGGCTGTCTTTTATCGTTCTCCCATTTTAAGTGCATGTGAGGGTTAAACTCCTCAAATTTATTTGCCAGCATTTTTCAATTTTGCTGGTATTCATGGTAGCATGTTTTAAGCTAATGTTTACTTACAGCTTTTACTTTTTTACTTTTCCAAAACTGTTTTTGTCCTTTTGGTTTATTTCATCTTATTTCTGTCATCGATAGCTGTGCTCATGTCTGGCCTCGTGTGGGACCTGCCTGTTCATTTTCCTGCAGTCCCTGCGAGTGCTGTGGGCAGAGCGGGTGGCCCTAAGTCTTTGCAGAGAGAGTGGCTGAATGCATGATTCATTCGTGTCTAGTCCATCACCGGGTCCTGGCCATTGTGCCTCCTGACGTTTTATTTATTTATTTATTTTTTATTTTTTTTAAGATTTCATTTATTTATTTGAGAGAGAGAGAGAGAGCACATGAGAAGGGGGAGGGTCAGAGGGAGAAGCAGACCCCCCGCCGAGCAGGGAGCCCGACGCGGGACCCGATCCCGGGACTCCAGGATCATGACCCGAGCCGAAGGCAGTCGCCCAACCAACTGAGCCACCCAGGCACCCCCTCCTGACGTTTTAAATCCAGCCCTTCATCCTCCCTGCCACTGTGTTGGTGTAGGCCACCACCAGCTCTCACTTGAGTCCCCACACAGCCTCCTAATGGCCTCCTGTCCCCTCTCTCCTTCTCTCTAATCTGTTCGCCACCCTGCAGCGCGGTGATATTTTTAAAATGTAGAGAAAAATACACAAAAACACTCCCATTTATTTTTGGCTAATGAGTTAGGATATATAACATTTTTTTAAAAAATTGCAAGAATAGATATGTTTCCGATTTAAAAAAGATTCATGTTAGTTTAAAAAATATTTCCACTCTGGCAAATTTCAAACCTAGATGAAATGATAGAGAATAGTGTAATGAACCCCCGTGTCCCCACCCCCTGACTTCAAACACTGTCACAGTCACCATTTCCTCATCAACCCCCCTTTCTGTTTTTGTTTTTGTATTTTGTTTGAGTGGCAACATTTTTATCTTTTTGTCAGCCTGATTATTCTTAAACACAAATGTGGACTTGTCAGTGGCCTGCCTGAAGCCTTTCCTTGTCACTTGAAATCTGCAGCATCAGGTACAGACACTACTGTCTGCAGCCACTGGCCTCGGCTTAGCAGCAGCCTCGTCTCTTTCTCCTCCTCTCTTCCTCCCTCCCACACGGTCCCGCGGAAGCCCTTGCTTTCCTCAGACTACTGTCCTCTCTCTCGGCTGGCTGTCAGGCCGGTACACCTTCATCTGGGGTATCTAGTTTCTCCCACCCCACCCCACCCCCTGTATGGCTCATATTTTCTTTTTGTATTTGAGATCCAGGCTTCAAGGTCCTGAGCTCTGGGAAGCCATCCTGACCGTCCTTCTCTGACTCTTCTCCCTACTGCCTTTTCCTCCTGCTGTAGAATTAATTACACTCTTTTGTAATTGCCTGTTTACATGTATATTTCCCTCCTAGTCTCTGAGCTCCTTGAGGGTAGGATGTTTATCCCCACCCCCTCACTTTTCATTATGGGCAATAATGAACGAAGAGGTATTTGATCTTGTCTTCGGGGATGTTCTGGTTGCCTGGGATTGGGATGCTCTTGACACCTCTCTGTTACCCATTCACTGCGCATGTCACCATTCACGGTCATTCACATGTCACTATGCACTGTGCTCAGCTCTGCCTGGGACAGCATTGGTGAACAGTGAGGGCAAACCAAAGCATCTGTGGACCCACCCTCTCTGCTTTCCTGCCAGATCAGGGGCTTTCTAGGTCATGAGAGTCTGTGCAGCGGCCAAAATGTAGACCTGCTCTGTGCCAGTGCCCCATCCTTGCCCAGGGCCCCGGGGACTGGGGGCATAGCTGGGTCTGCGTATATGGGGGTGATGGGCTCTTCATCTAAATGTCCAAGGCTGCCCTCTGGAAGTCAGTCAGCAAGGCTGACAAACAGCTCTCGGGTCTCCGTGGGATTGCTTTTTGTTAGAGGTATAAACATTGGACTGCTCGCCTAGCTGGCCTTTGTGTAAGAATAGAGCGTGTTTCTTCGGTGGGCTGTATCTTATGCATGCGCCTTGCACACATTTATATCTGGGTGGATTAGGTGAGCTCAGTGAATGGTCTCTCTGCTTCTCGAAGATAGGGCAGAGTTTTACACCCACACGTAATCTCTTTCTGAGAATATTGTCCAAAAACTGGGTCATCTATTGTAAAGGAAATAAGGTAGTAATTAAATTTAACTGGAAGTTACAGTATTGGTGGTTTCATTTTAGAGGAAGTGCGCCTCCCTAATTACTTTATTGCTACAGTTACACTGGCTGTGGGTTCTTTTTTTTTTTTTTTTCTGCAAGAGGTGATGATAGGTTATATTTAATATGTTAGATGATTTCTGGGCTTGAATTTTTAAACTGGCAGAGTCTCACCTTCAAGGGCGAGTTCTGTTTCCTTGTGCCCCTTCCAGGTCCGCCTGACGGAAGCCCGCTCCCCTACACAGTTGTTTGGCTCAGACCCCCCGGGATAGCTTTTGGCACAAGAGCCGCATAGACAGACAGGACCAGGCCAAGAAAAGAGCAGCAATCTGGGGTGGGTTCTTTTCACGTATGCAGTTAGTTGTCACAGCTGGGTGGGATATAAGTGATCCACTGTCTCCCCCAGTTTTTATTTTCTGGGTTGGAAAGGGTACAGAGAGGCAAGGCCTGTGGAAGTCCAGCCTGCTAATCGAGTGGCAGAGCTGGTAGGAGAACCCAGGTTTCAGGACTCACGTTAAGGGAACTGCTGCTTGTCACCTTTCCATAGGGGAGCCTAAGGTCAGGGCAGCTGGGGACAGTGGGACCCCAGCTGGGACTGGGTGCCCAGGAAATGCTGCATGAGTGCATGCTGAGTGACAGGGTTGGAACAGTTTGGCTGCACCCTCCAAAGGTGGATTATACGGCCTTCTCACATTTCTTCTAGGCTTGAGATCCATTTGGATCACTCAGAGTGACCAACCATCCATTTAGATCACCTGGGCAGCAGTCCCAAAGTGCTTGTGGCTTACCATTTGCTTTCCACGTGCCCTTTACTCAGACATCTTTGACCAGAGGCCCCCTCCCTCCCCCTCCCTCCCCCTCCCTCATCCCTCCTCATCCCTCACCCCACCCTCTTCCTCATCTCTCCCTCACCTGTCCCTCATCCCTCCCTCCCTTCTTTCCTCCCTCCCTTCTCCCTCCCACATCTCTTCCTCACGTCTCTCACCCCTCCCTCATCTCTCCCTTATCCTTCCCTTACTCCTCTCTCCCTCCTTCACCTTTCCCTCACTCCTCCTTCACCTCTTCCTCACCCCTCCCTCATCCTTTCCCTCCCTCACTCCTCCCTCATCCCTTCCTCCCTCTCCCTTTGCTTAACCATTACAGACAAATCAACTAAATAAAAACCATTAAACTTCCCAGAGGTGCCCATTCTTCTTTTCCTGTGGCCTCTTCACTGAAGGCTACTATCAGTGTTTGTGAGGAAAACCTACTGTTAAACCCAGCTTACTATGTTTCTTTAAAAAAAAAAAGAAGTAATTTATTTGTTCAGAAGGCTCACAAATTATGGTTCATTGACTTTTTCTCAGTAAGTGCTTTTCATACTGACTAACTCTTCCTTTTGTAAAATTTTATTTATTTATTATTTTTATTTTTTTTCTTTTTCTGACCAACTCTTCCTTGATGAGGTGGTCCAGGGGACTGGGAAGCCAGCCCAGTGAAGTTGTTGTGTGTCTTTGTGTGGAAGTCGCCAGCTTCGGGTGGGAACCTTGCCAGGGAGGATGACACCAGGGTTGTGCTTCAAAGCCCCATCTTGGCTTGGTACATGTGAGGTTCTGGTAAAGCTGGACAATTTTTTATGAGCAGGGAAAAAATCATAAACAGCAAAATAATAGCTCAGTTCTAGAGATTCCTTAAAGACAAAGAAGGATCCCACAGAGCACATTTTAGCTGGTTAATAAGGAAGCCAAGTACAGTGGGTCTGTATAGAACCTGCTCCCACGTTCTATCAATATATAATTACCACATATTTTCCAATCTGCCCCTGAAAGATGTGTCAGGTAAAATAGATTGAGAAGAAAATAATGGTGCTTGCTGCACAATATATTAGATTGATACCTGTTAATACTGCAGCAGACTCCTTGCAGGATGATTGGAAAGCCCGGGACGCCTCAGTACAGACCGAATGACTATTTAAGCTCTTTGTTCTTTTAAACACCTCCGTACACAGGGGTCTGCGTAGCATGCAGAACATGTAAATTTATTAAGACTCCCTGTCTTAGGGGTTGGAGGTCTTATTAAACTCAGCCAGGGGAAACCTATGGGTTACGTCAAAAAACGATTTGTTTCCACTTCCCTCCACTACTCCTAGTGCCAGAGGCAGCGTTGCAGGCTTCTTCTCCTCTGTTGGGGTTGGTGGGGGACTTGGGGGGGGCCCTGTGGTACTGGAGTCGGGGTCATGCATTTACCACCAGCCCAAAACGGACTCCAAGCTGTTTTTCCCATTTTCTTCTTTCCTTAAAAAAAATAATAAAAATAAAAAATAAAAAAAATTCAAAAGGGTGCCTGCGTGGCTCAGTTGGTTAAGGGTCTGCCTTTGGCTCTGGTCGTGATCCCAGGGTTCTGGATCGAGCCCCACGTCAGGCTCCCTGCTCAGCCAGGAGTCTGCTTCTTCCTGTGCCCCTCCCCCCTGCTTGCGCACATGCGCGGGCTCTCTCTCTCTCTCTCAAATAAATAAATAAAATCTTAAAAAGAAAGAATACTTGGAAAATGTAAATACACAAAATACAAATACAGTTGCTGAGAATCTCACTATTTTTTTCTTGCGTATTACCTTTTGGTCTCATAAAAATAATAGTAGACATATGTATCTTTATAATTACAATTAGTGTACACATGCTTTTTGGAATTTTGATCTTTTCCCCCAACATGCTATATCACATTTTCCCCCTGTTTTTACCCAGATTTAGCACTAGTCATCTTAAATTAAGGCTACTTAACATTTCATCATGAGGATAAGTCAGAATTTAAGTTAGCACAGATATGTCTCATGAGGTGCTTCATTTGTTTGTTTATTCATTTATCAAATTAACACTTTTCAGACATGGGTTCTGTGCCAGCATTGGAGAGAGTAAGATATAGTCCTTGCCTTTAAGGAGGCCCCAGACTAGAGACATGCAAACTAAGGATGATCGTTAAAAGAAAACAGTTCTCCTACGCACAATACTTCTGACACCAAATGTGTGGGAGGTATTCCTACACCAGTTTCCAACTCTCTGGACACCAGCTGGGTTTCCCACAAATCAATTCTGACACTCGGAGTTAGCACGGACCCCACAGGTTAAGGGCTCCGTTCCACAAGACTGTCCCCACTTCGGATGCCAATCACGAGAACAGGCCTCCTGCACTTCTGATGGATGAGCTGTAAATTGAAGGTTCCCCCCATTCCCCTTTTCGGGCTTGATAATTTGCTATAATTGCTCACAGAACTCAAGGAAACACTTGACTTACACTTACCAGTTTGTTATAAAGGATACAACTCAGGAACAGTCAGACGGAAGAGATGCACAGGGCAAGGTGTGTGGCAAGGAGCTTGGAGTTTGGAGCTACCAGAACTTCTATGGGCATTTCACCTTCCCAGCACCTCGATGTGCTCACCAACCTGGAATGCCCTCTGAACCCCATGGTTTAGAATTTTGATCGAGGTTCCGTTATGTAGGCACAATTAATTAAATCATGGTCCACTGGCTCCATCTCTGGCTCTTCTCCCTTCCCTCTTCCCTGGGGGTGGGGCTGAAAGTTCCAACCCTCTGATCCCTTGGTTGGTTCCTCTGGCAAACAGCTCCCATCTGCCAGGAGTCCCCTCATTAGCAAAAACTCAGAAGGGTTTGAAAGGCGCTTATCATGAGTAGTAAAGACACTACTCTTACTGCTATCACTCAGGAAATTTCAAAGGATTTAGGAGTTCTGAGACAGGAACTAGGGACAGAGACCATATCTACTGTTTCTTACTATGTCACCATATCACAGGCCTCTGGGTAAATGGATGTACTTGAGGACAGCACTATGTACTCCCTGTGGGCTTGGGTCTGTGGTTTAAAGGGTGGAGGAATTCTCACCCGGAGTCCTCAGAGAAGGTCTTAGGGGTGCTTGAGCTGGGCCTTGGCAGACAAGCGGGGGTTCAGCACACGCAGGTCGGGGCAGCCTGTGGAGAGTGAGCATGGCTCACTCCAACTAGGATGACTGTGTGCTTTGCTGTCTAAACTGGGACGCTCTGGAGAGTGAAGGGGGGACACCAGGTGCAATCCAAGCCAGTTCCTGGCAAATCGGATGTGTGGTTATCCTCAGTGGAACCCTCACCAAAACCAAGGTGTGCTAGAGCTGGAGGGAGGGTAGGGTTCCCTTGTAACGTGCAGCTTCAAGGCCACTGAGCTCCTCCTGACCGTTCAGAGCAGCCTGGGAATCTGCATTTTAACAAGCACCAGGTGTTTCCAATGCAGTTCATGGGCTACATTTTTTTTTTAAATTTAGGAGCCTATTTAAATTTATATTTTATGGTGAGGACTTCACCATATGGTGAACAACATATCTCAGGGGGCACATTCATTCCATTGTTTATTCATTTTTTTCATCAAATAGTATTCCGATGTGCCATTCACCCTACAGATTCAGCGACGTAAAAGAAAGTTCCTGTCTTCCAGGAGTGTGCAAGTGCAATCGAACTGGATCAGTGAGTGCAGTAAGGAGTTCTGGATGCTGGCTCTTACCCACACAGGTGAGAGCAGGAAGGTACAGAGAACTAAGTATCCTTTCCCCCGTCTTTATATATTTATTACCTCTTGACTTCATCATGACTTTTAAAACCATGAAAATGCTTATGGTAAGTAAAATGATACAGAGCTGAGTCAATCCAGAGTTGACATTTTCCCTCCTATCCCTTTTAATCTCAACTATGGAAGTCATCGATAACAACTGTTTGGTGTGTGTCCTTGAGCCAGATCTTGTAATCTGAGAGGACCTTTGGCAGGTGGCCATGGGACGCGAGGGCCTTTGGGAGGGTTCTGGCTGAGGAGGATTCCCTTGATCCTGGGGGCAGTAGGGAGCCTCTGAAGGACTCTGAGCTGGAAGGAGGCATGCTCAGATGTGTGCTGGGAGACCTCTGTGGCCAAGTGTAGCCCAGGGGAGATAAGGAGCACCTGAACTAGGCAAGTAGCTGTAGGAATAGACAGGGGACACATGTGACCAAGGGAGGTGAGGAGTGTCCTTTCCTTACTGGGCACTCTCACGCTGGCCAGCACCTCCAATTGAGACATTGTACTAACCACGGGCGTCCACTTGGTTTGCTCTCACAGCCCTTGGATGGGTTGGCAGAGGCTGCTTGGAAGCATTGCTCTCAGCAGGGTTCTCAGTGGCGTGCAGGCCCAGCAGGACCCATGATCATTAATTAGTGACGAATGGGCAAGGGGGAAGAGTGGCAGCTTGTGTGTGCCACTCCTGGCCCAGCTACCATGAAGGATGGTGGTGGGGAGGGCCGGGTAGCTTGTGATACTCCAAGAGCTGAGGCAGCAGCATCAGGGATAAAAGCCTAAGCTTTGGAATTGGAACTATCTGGGTTCAAATGCTGGCTTTACCACCTGTGTGATCTTGGACCAGTGAATAAACTCTTCTGACCTCCAGCTTCTGCATCTGTGAAGTGAGATGGATGATACCTGCCTCATCCAACCCCCAGGATCGCGAAATGAGAGAATATGCAGAGAGCACTTGGCATGGTGCCTGGCATATAGTGAGGCAGTTCTTGGTGTATGATGACATTATCTCCTGAGTCCCTCCCAAGACTGTGAAGCAGGATGGTTTTGAGATCTCATGGCCCTCAGAAGGAGCCTGCCAAGTTGTTGAAGGTCAGACAGCCAGGGGGCAGCTGGGAATGGTTCCTGGATAATGCTAACTTTCCTCCTTTCTTACTCTCCCCTCCCAGGTTGGCTGTTGTTCTGTTTTTTTTTACTTTTTATTCCCACCATTTGATCTTTGATGTGCGTTTTAATGAAATTTCACCCAGGGCAGGGCCTGGCTGCGAGGCTTGCTTTTCATATTTGTCTGCCTGTCAATTCTTCAGGTCCGACAGAGATGGGCACCCACCATGTGTCCCATTTAGCCCTTGGCCTGTTATGATCTATGCTGTGGTGCCCAAAGGGACACTGTATTTATAGCATCATGTGTGTTTATCTCCTGACTTAACCTTGAAATGATGGCTTTAACTTATTTCGTTGACCATGCCTGGGGAGCAGTTTGATGATTTTTCACATCCCTTTTCCACCCTGTTCCATTTCTCTGCAAATGATACCTCCTTGTCTCCAGGGAAGAACTCTATCATCTCCATTCACTCACACCCTGATTGGAAACACTGCCTGTGGGGGTGGCAGGCTATCTGGAAGTAGAATATGCCAGTAGTTCCTGATCTGTTTTTCCTGAAGCAATTATGTGTGCATGGAATTGGGGACAGGAGGGACCACTAAATTGCCGTCTTTTTCCTTGGGAAGGAGGGGTGCCTGCCTGTTAATATTAAATCACTTGTGGCTCCTTGCATGATTTTTTTGGTGTTCAACTCTTTTTTGGTTCCTGAGTTCTAGGCTATTAAATTGTTAGACCTGTCCACTTACATGTTAGGATTTGTTGGGATGGCATTTGGTGGCCAAGATGTAGCTAAAGGGCAAGATGGAGGGGTTGGACAGCACATTCTCTAGTGGCCTCTTTGTTGTATATATTTTTTTAAGATAATGTGTTGATATGATGGTTGTTAAGACTGTGTTGAAAACACCTTTGGGAAGCAGTGTGAAATAAGCAATTGGAACATCAATGGGCAGATGGGCAGATGGGCAGATGGTCAGGTGAGGAAAAAGGGTAGTCTGTGGAAGACACCATTTTTATGTGCTGGTTTACCCCACCAACCAAGGGTGCAGGTGTGACTCGCTGCGGGCTCGTGCTCCCTGCCCATCCCTTTGCAAGTATCTGTGTTTTCTGGTGGTCTTTTATCCATGTGTTTTTCTAAGCATTGAGACACAGTCAGCTGATTTTGCCTTTCCTTTCACAGAAGCTTGACTTGCCCCTGATATTTTATGTAATCCTCATGTGCTGGAGAGTATGTACCAATAGACAGGGAGAGGAAGGGCACGGGAGCTGGGAGAGGTGGGAGATCCAGCTTTGAGTATTGGCAGTATAGTGTGGTGGTTTGTGCATGTGGGCCACTAAGTTTTGGGATAATATGTTCCACGGCAGTGGATAACTATTCCAACATCTGTTGAGTAAGAGGATTTTTCAAACTCAGCCACACACGCACTCAGAAACAACGCCCCATCACCCCTGCCCAGGCCGACGTCAGCAATCCAAATTCCTTCCTCCTTCAGGGTAGGCTTTCCTTGGCAGTGGGGTGGGTGGAAGTTGTATTTGATCAGTCAGGGTAGGGTAGGTTATGCTGTGGTAACAAACAACTCCTAAATTTCAGTGGCATACATAACAAAGGTTAATATCTATTCTTGCTCAGGCTGTGTGCCCTTGTAGGTCACAGAGGTGGCTCTGCTTTTATTGTAAGTGCTCAGCGCCCCAAGCTGATTGAGCAGCTGTTGCCTAGAAATTTGTTGGTCATCATGTCAGAAGGAATGTGTTCTTGAGGATCTTGTACTGATGATTAAATGGTTCAGCTTAGAATTGAAGGCTATCAGAATATGCTATCCCAAAATATACTACTTTGGCATGAGGATTATTTTGAGCTCAAAGCACTTGAGAAATAGCAAACAGAGGAGGAAGTCTCTGCCCTCTTCCTTCCTGCCTGAAAGCAGGGCATGCATTTCCCTTTGTGAAGGTATCGGTCCTTTTCTCTTCAACTTCTGAAGAGAATAACTTTTAATCACTGTAGATGACTCTTATCAATAGAGAGAATACTGACTTGAGTCTGCATAATAGCCTTACTATAAAAACCTCACCTTCTGTTAGTTTTCCACATATCTTTACCTTATCACAACTTACTATCCCTAAAAGCCCAAACATCCTTTCCTTTGTCTTCTCACTTTTCCACAATCTCTCAGCCTTTGTTAAAATGGTATGTAAGCTCTCAAGCCTAATTACTTCTTCAGGTTTTTACTTCTTTTCTGTGCAGCGCCTATCTTTGGTCAGTTTAACTTGCAGTCTTCAGGTACTGAACATAAGAGGGTAGAGAAAAAAATATTTTTCCTCCCCTGCAGAAGTGACACACATCATGTCATTGACTACAGCTAGTCATATGGTCACATCTTGTGGCCAGAAGTTTTACTGTTTATTATATGTCAGGCACTATGACAACTGCTTGGTATAAATTGTCTCCTTTGTCTTCCCAACAACCTTATGAAGTAGATATTATTATCGTCTCTTCCATTTTACAAAGAGGGAAACTGAGGTACACAGAGGTTAAGTAACTTGCTAAAAGTGAGACAGTAAGTGGTGGAACCTGGACTCAGACCCTAGACTCCATCATTGGAGTCTAAGCTCCCACCACCACAATTTACTGCCTCTCTGATTGGAGTCTGAGCCATGAGAATCACCAAAGATGGTCTGAAAACATTGAATCTCAATAGGTATATGGGTCAGCATCTTGGTGTCTTTTCTCCAAGGAAAACTCCCTGGTTTCTATGCAAATTTGCTGAATTTCTGCCCAGAAGCCTTCCAGCTTCACATATAAAAGTGGTAAGGGGAGTGTGGTGGGTACCAGGATGGCCATTATCAAATCCAAAAAGTATTTTATGTTGCCAAACTTGAAACAACAGCCTATGACATTTATCATGGGCTTACTATGTGCCAGGCTCATTCTAAGTCCATTACATTTTTTTAGTCCTCATAACACTCTGACGAGGTATAGGTGCTATTATTATTCCCATTTTACTGATGGGGAAATGGAGCTACAGAGAGGATAGGAAACTTGCCTAAGGTCACATGACTGGTAGATGGAGGGCCCAGCAAGCCTTTTAGAATGGTATGGCATTGAAGAGTATTCAATGGATTAAATCCAGTGGATGGATTTTATTTTCTTGCCCAAACCTGTAACCTGGTACCAGATGATTTTTTGGAGGGGGATCAGCTCTTTTATTAGATGTGTTTCCTAATTTTTTAATGTAGAGTCTGAGGTACCAGTAAAATGGACAAGGAGGAATTTGGAGATATGGAGGGAAATACCATTGAAGATTGAAATTTTTAATAAAGGACACCTATTCTAGCATTTAGAGATGGAGTGTTTTGCGTATTTGTCGTCAACAAATGTTTCTTTTTTTTTTTTTTTGTCAGCAAATGTTTTTAAGAACTTGAATACATTTGGTTCTCTTAAATGCTTTCAATGGTCCCTCTCCTATCTTATTTACTTTACTTTGCACTACCCATTAGGAGGGGGTATACTGGGCACTGCTCAACCACAGCTGCCTCACTGCCCAGTTATCCTAAATTCTGATTTGATGGCTTTGGAATTAGTGAGGTTGTTTGTTTATTGAAACATTTCAAAATTAAATAAAACTTGCAAGTACATTACAAAGAACTGTTCTTATCCTGAACCATTGACAGTAATTCTCATTGCCCATGAATACTTCTGTTTGTTTTTTCTAAAACAAGGATATTCTCTTATATCAGTGGCTCTCAAAGTAGCATCAGCATCTCCTAATAATATGTCAGAGATACAAATTCTTGAGCCCCATCCCAGACCCCCTGAATCAGAAACTCTGGAATGGACTTCAGCTACCTGCATTTTAACAAATTTTCTAGATGATTCTGACCAACACTCAAGATTACACAGCATGTATTTTGTAGAGTATCCTGTATTACCACATCACAACAATACAAATCAGGGAATTAATACTGGTACATTACCACGATCTACTCCTCCCAGTTCATTTACATTTTGCCACTGTCCCCAATTTTCATGTCCTTTATAGCAAAAGGATGACACCCAGACTCTCCCATTGCATTTATTTGTCATGTTCATTTAAAATATCCTTCAGTTTGGAATAGTTCCTTAATCTGTCTTGGATTTTCATAACCTTGACACCTGAAGACGATGGCCAGTTATTTTGTAAAGTGTTCCTCAATTTGCATTTGTCTGATGTTACCTCATGATTAGACTCAGATTATGGACTCTTGCTAGAAATATCCCAGATGTGATGCTGAGTTTTTCTCATTGCATCCCATTAAGTGGTGCACAATTTCAATTCTTTATCTGATGATGTTTACTTTAGCTACTTGATTAAAGTGATGTCCATCAGACTTCTCCACTATAATTTTTTCTCTCTGTAATTAATAGGTATTTTGTGAAGAAAAATTTTGAGATTAGGTAAATTCACTGTTCTTTTTCAAACCCTCTCTTCCTTCCTTCCTCTCTCCCTCCCTGCTTCTCCTTCTTTCTTTCTCTTTTTCTTTCTTTCTTTTCTTCTTTCTTTCTTTCTTTGTTTCTTTCTTTCTTTGTTTCTTTGTTTCTTTCTTTCTTTCCTTCCTTCCTTCCTTCCTCCCTTCCTTCCTTTCTTTCTTTCTTTCTTTTCCATCCATCCATCCATCCATCCATCCATCCATCCATCCATCCATCCATTTGTGTGGGTATGGGACTCATAGATTCCTGTTCTATTAATGGGTTATAATCTATTATTATCATTATTATGATGCTCAAATTATCTTAGAATGGGCCAGTGGAAGCCCTTTCAGGGTCACTTCTTTATCCTTTTGACACATCCCCATCATTTGTTGAGCACTTCCATGCTTTCTGGTATAAGATGTTCCAGGCTCATCTTACATTTTCTTTGCCTTGGCCCCTGGAGTCAGCCATTTCTTTAAGGAACCCTAGTTTCCTTCCTTCCTTCCTTCCTTCCTCCCTCCCTCCCTCCCTCCCTTCCTTCCTTCCTTCCTTCCTTCAATATCTGGGTACTAGATGTACTCATTACTCCTGGGGTGTCACTACTTCCAGGCCTACTCACTAGACAGAGTGAGACTGTGTATTTGTGTGTGTGTGTACATTTATACTTATATTTGTGTTTTTTTTTTATTCTTATGTTAATCCCCATACATTACATCATTAGTTTTAGATGAAGTGTTCCATGATTCATTGTTTGTGCATAACACCCAGTGCTCCATGCAGAATGTGCCCTCCTCAATACCCACCACCAGGCTAACCCATCCTCCCACCCCCCTCCCCTCTAGAACCCTCAGTTTGTTTTTCAGAGTCCATCGT
>NC_138371.1:84945496-84971286 GCF_054177405.1 Leptonychotes weddellii | reverse complement strand
TAATTCTGACATTGGAACCTTTTATGGTGTCACTTATTTCTCTGATTCTATTTTCATGGATTCTGAATTGTTTTTCCCTGGCCTTCTCTTTTCCCTTTTTATCTATTATTTGGTCTTCTAGGTCACTAATTCATTCTTCTGCCTCGCTACCCTAGCTGTTAGATTATCTAGATTAGATTAGATCTCACTGATAGCATTTTTAAGTTCTGCCAATTCAGCTTTCATTTCTGCCCTTAGAGACTCTATGTTGCCATTAATTGATTTCTCCATTCTAGCTATTGTCTTCACAATTGCTAGCTTGAATTCCATCTCTGACATCTTGGTTATATCTGCATCCATTTGTAAATCTGTGGCATAAGTCATAGTCTCTGAGTCTTTCCTATTTGGGGGGTTCCTTCTCCTAGTCATTCTGTTGAGGGGTGGTTGAGGGAATGTATAGACTCCAAATTATTGACCACAATCCAAGCAAAATGCACCTGTTTTCTAGGGACCTTAGGGTTGCTGGCCTCTTGTTCTCCCAGCCTGTCTTCTGGGGGAGGAGCCTGCTGTGCTGTTACTCAGGCAACCCTGTTTGGGCAGAGTTGCCCTGCCCCCCTGTGGCGGGCGATGGGCTCAGTGGGAACCAGTTTTTGGGGCTTTTGTTCTCGGAGTCTTTCCCTGGCGGCTTTCCGTGTCTCTTCTGAGAGTCAGAGCAGAAGAGACCCTTTCCAACCCTCTGCCTCAGAGCAGAGAGATCGCAGTCTGTTCTTCAGTGAGCTCTCCAGGCCACATTATCTCTGGTTCTGTCTGTGCTGGTATAAACTGCAGTGTCCTGGGTTGTGCACCCCTCCACAGCGCTACCAGTCCTCACCTCCAGGTCGGGGCATGTCTCTGCCCTTTTTGCTTCTAGAACCGCCATTCACCCCCAGTTTGCACACGTGGCCCTGCTGCTCCAGGTTTCTGTCCAAGGGGGCTGCCCTAAAGTCCTTTCCCTGCTGCTACCGGTCTGCGAGTCTGTGCCCTGTCCTCAGTGTGGGAGGCTATTGCTCACCATTGGTGTAGGATTCCCACAGCCAGGCTCCCTCTCCCTGCCATTTATCCTCCAATATCTGCCCACAGAATCACGCCTCCCCACTTCGTACCTCAAGACCAACTGCCTACAATCTTCTGTTTGTAGAGATCCAGCTCTTCTTACATCTCAGGCTGATTTCGTGGGTGCTCAGAGTGGTCTGGTAGGTATCCAGCTCAATTCCGGGAACTGGTTGGAATAGGGTCCCCTACTCCTCTGCCATCTTTTCCCCCTCTGAGTGACAGAGTTAACCCAAATTTTCTATTTCTTCTTTATTTAGTTATGGGAGGTTGTATGTTTCTAGGAATTTATCCATTTCTTCTAGATTGTCCAATTTGTTGTCATATAATTTTTCATAATATTTTCTTCCAACCCTTTGTATTTCTGTGGTGTTGGTTGTTATTTCTCCTCTTTTATTCCTGATTTTGTTTATTTGAGTCCTCTTTCTCTTTTATTTTTGATGTGTCTGGCTAAAAGTTTATCAAATTTGTTATCTTTTCAAAGAACTAGCTCTTGGTTTTATTGATCTGCTCTATTTTTTTTATTTCTATACCATTTGTTTCTGCTCTGATCTTTATTATTTCCTTTTACTGGTTTTGGGTTTTGTTAGTTCTTCTTTTTCTAGCTCCTTTAGATGTAAGGTTAGGTTTTCAGTTGAGATTTTTCTTGCTTCTTGAAATAGACCTGTATTGCTATAATCTTTCCTCTTAGAATACTTTTAGCTACATCCTGAAGATTTTGGGCCATTGTGTTTTTATTTTCATTTGTCTCCATGTGTATTTTTTTGATTTCCTCTTTGATTTCTTGGTTGACCATTAATTGTTCAGTAGCGTGTTATTTAACCTTATGTATTTGTGTTCTTTCCAGATTTTTTTCTATGGTTGATTTCTAGTCTCATAGCATTGTGGTTGGAAAAGATGCATGATATGACTTCATTCTTCTTGAATTTGTTGAGACTTTTTTTGTGGCCTAACGTGATCTATTCTGGAGAATGTTCCATGTGCACTTGAAAAGAATCTGTATTCTGCTGTTTTAGGATGGAATGTTCTGAATATATCTGTTATATTTAGCTGGTCCAATGTGTCATTCAAAGCCACTGTTTCCTTGTTGATTTTCTGTTTTAATGATCTATCCATTAATATAAGTGGGGTGTTAAAATCCCCTACTATTTAGTATACTATTGATTACTTCCTTTATATTTGTTAATAGCTGCTTTATGTATTTGGGTGCTTTCATATTGGGTGCCTAAATATTTACAATTGTTATATGTTCTTGTTGGGTTGTTCTCTTTATGATTATGTGTGTAGTGTCCTTCTTTGTCTCTTGTTACAGATTTTGTTTCAAAGTCTGTTTTGTCCAATATAAGTATTGCTGCCTTTCTTTTACTTTCATTTGCAGGAAAAATATTTTTCTATCCCTTCACTTTCTTTTTTTTTGTTATTTAATTAATTAATTAATTAATTTATTTATTTATAAGTTCTTATTTAAATCCTAGTGAGTTAACATACAGTGCAATATTGGGTTCAGGAGTAGAATTCAGTGATTCATCACTTACATACAACACCTAGTGCTCATCATAACAAGTGCCCTCTTTAATGCCCATCACCCAACTGCCCATCTCCCACCCACCTCCCTTCATCAGCCTTCAGTTTGTTCTCTAACATTAAGAATCTCTTATGGTTTGTTTCTCTCTCTCTCCCCACCCCTATATGTTCATCTGTTTTGTTTCTTAAATTCCAGATATGAGTGAAATCATATGGTATTTGTCTTTCTCTGATTGACTTATTTCACTTAGCATAATACACTCTAGCTGCATCCATGTTGTTGCAAGATTTCATTCTTTCTGATGGCTGAGTAATATTCCATGGTGTTTATATACCGCATCTTCTTTTCCATTCATCCTTTGATGGTCATTTGGGCTCTTTCCATAGTTTGGCTATTGTTAATAATGCAGTTATAAACATTGGGGTGCATGTACCCCTTTGAATCTGTATTTTTGTATCCTTTGGGTAAATACCTAGCAGTGTAATTGCGGAATCATAGGGTAGTTCTATTTTCAGTTTTTTGAGGAGCCTCCATACTATTCTCCAGAGTGCCTGCACCAGTTTGCATTCCCACCAACAGTGCAAGAGGGTTCCCTTTTCTCCACATCCTCGCTAACACCTGTTGTTTCTTGTGTTAATTTTAGCTATTCTGACAGGTGTGAGGTGGTATCTCATCATGGTTTTGATTTGTATTTCTCTGATGTCCACTCCTTCCCTTTCAATATGTATATGTCTTTAGGTCTGAAATGAGTTCTTGGAGGCAGCATATAAATGGGTCATACTTTTTTAATCCATTATGTCATCTTACATCTTTGGATTGGAGCATTTAGTCTATTTACATTCTAAGTAATTATTGATAGGTATGTACTTATTGCCATTTTGTTACTTGTTTTATGGTTGTTTTCAAGTTCTTCCCTGTTTCTTTCTCCTCTTGCTCTCTTCTTTTGTTGTTTGATGACTTTCTTTAGTGAAACGCTTGGATTCCATTCTCCCTCTCTCTTTTTGTGTATCTATTACTGGTTTTAATTTACAGTTACCGTTAGGTTTACATATGACATCTTATGTGTATAGCAACTTATATTAAGTTGATAATTGCTTAATTTTGGACTCATTCTAGGAGCACTAAGTTTTTACTCACCCCCATGTTTTTAGGTATGTGGTGTCATATTTTTATTTTGTGAATTCTTTGACTAGTTTTATAGATATACTTGATTTTATAGCTTTGTGCTTTAACCTCTACTGGTTTTATAAGTGATTAATCTACTATGTTTATTATGTAAATATGTACCTATGAAACTTTTTCCTTTCCTACTTTTCTTAGTCCTGCTTATGGCCTTTCTTTTCCACTTAAAGAATCCCCTTTAACATTTCATGTAAGGCTGGTTTAATGGTTACGAATTTCTTTAACTTTTATTTGTCTGGGAAACTCTTTACCTCTCCTGCTATTCTGAATGATAGCCTTGCTGGATAGAGTATTCTTGCTTACAGGTTTTAGTATTACTTTTTTTCCTTTCAGCATTTTGACTATGTCATGCCACTCTCTTCTGACCTGCAAAGTTTCTATGAAAAATCAGCTCATAACCTTATGGAGTTTCCCCGGTCTGTGACTGTTTTCTTTCCTCTTGCTGCTTTAAAAAAACATGAGGCTTACATAACATATCTTATAAATATAACAGCCTATTTTAAGCTGAAAACAACTTACCTTCAGTCACAGGGGATAGCTCTGCACTTTTACTTCTTTTCCTACCTTTTTTGCTACTGATGTCACACTTTGTCTTTTTATATTGTACATCCAATAAATAATTATTGTAGCTATGGTTATTTTTAGTACCATTGTATTTTAACTTTTATACTAGAGATAAACATGATTTACATACCACCATTACAGTATTAGAGTATTCTGAATTTGACTATATATTTACCTTTACCAGTGAGTTTTATACTTTTATATATTTTTATGCTGTTACTTAACATCCTTTAATTTCAACTTGAAGAACTCCCTTTAGCATTTCTTGTAAAGCTTGTCTAGTGGTGATGACCTCCCCTAGCTTTTGTTTGTCTAAGAATGTCTTTACCTGGCCTTCATTTCTAAAGCATAGTTGTGCTGGGTATAGTATTCTTGAATGGCAGGTTTTTTTTCCTTTCAGTATTTTGAATATGTTATCCCACTCCCTCCCAGCCTGTAAGTTATCTGTTGAAAAATCCACTGATAGCCTTATAAGAATTCCCCTGTATATGATGAGTCATCTGTCTCTTGCTGATTTCCAAATTCCTCTTCATCTTTGACTTTTAACATTTTAATTATAATGCATCCTAGAGTAATCTTCTTTGAGTTTATCTTGCTTGAGGTCCTTTGAAGATTTTATTTACTTATTTATTTGAGAGACAGAGAGAAGAGGAGGAGGAGGAGCAGAGGAACAGAGGGAGAGGGAGAGAAAGAATCTCAAGTCGACTCTGCACTGAGCATGGAGCCCAACATGGGGCTTGATCTCACAACTCTGAGATCATGACCTGAGCCAAAATCAAGAGTCTGATGCTTAACTGACCTGAGCCACCCAGGTGCCCTGCTTGAGGTCCTTTGAACTTCTTATACCTAGATGTCCATATCTCTCCTCTCCCTAGATTTGGGAATCTTACAGCTATTATTTATTTAAATAAGTTTTCTGCCCCCTTTTCTCTCTTTTCTTCTTCTGGGGCTCTCATAATGCATATGTTATTTCTCCAGATGATGTCTCATAATTCACATTGGTTTTCTTCTCTCGTTTTCATTCTTTTTTTTCTTTTTATTCCTCTAACTAGATAGTTTTAAATCACTTATTTTTGAATTTGCTGATTCTTTCTGCTTTGCCAAGTCTGCTGCTGAAGCTCTCAATTGAATTTTTTAGTTTTTTTGTATTCCAAGATTTCTGTTTGCTTCTTTTTTATGGTTTCTAGTTTCTTTTTAAAAATTATTATTTTAATTTTATTTTATTATGTTATGTTAGTCACCATACATTACATCATTAGTTTTTGATGTAGTGATCCACTATTCATTGTTTGTGTGTAACACCCAGTGCTCTATTCAATACATGCCCTCTTTAATACCCATCACCAGGCTAACCCATCTCCCCACCCCCTCCCCTCTAGAACCCTCAGTTTGTTTCTCAGAGTCCATAGTCTCTCATGGTTCGTCTTCCCCTCTGATTCCCCCCCTTCATTTTTCCCTTCCTATGAGCACAAAATTGGTTTCTAGTTTCTAATTGAACTTCTTATTTTGTTTTTGCATTATTTTCGTGATTTCATTTAATTATTTACCTTTGCCCTGTTGCATTTTATTGTTTCTTTAAGATTATTATTTTGAATTCTTTGTCAGGCAATTCATAAATTTCTATTACTCTGGGGCCAGTTATTGGAGTTTTATTAGTTTCCTTTGGGGGTATTATATTTGACTGATTCTTCATGATACAGGTAGTTTGCTTTGGTGTCTACATTTGAATGAGCAAACCCTTCTTCCAATCTGCACAGGCTGGCTTTCCCTTGTTATGTAGTGATTTTTCATAAATCTCATTCTTTACCTTTCTGTTTTCTCACCCTGATACAAAGAGAGATCTAAATAGGGTCAGTATCTGTCTGCAGAGAAATCAGACCTTGGCCCCACATTCTGTCCACTTTGATGTTGATCACATCTCCTTTTTAGGATGGTTGTATATGCACTGTTCCTACCCCCTATCTGGTATTATCACTGTTTTTCTCTTTGTACTTCACCTGGGTGGACTTAGGATTCTCTCTTTCCTTCTCTGCTGACCCAGTAGCCACTTGGGTGTACTCCCACTGGTTTTGTCCTTTCCTCTGTCAAGTCCTTCATGTTTCACTTGAGGTACTTTTATATCCCAGAATTAAATATGCTAATGCTACCTTCTCCACTTCAAATTCCTCCATCTTCTGTTCTGAAGGTAGACAGAGCCCTCTGTTGCCCCCACAAGTGTGTACACATCATGGATACTGGCCTCAGATATTTGTCCACCATGTTGCCTCTACCTGCGATGGTGCTGCCAGGTGCAGGACTCTGGGCTGAAGCACCTCCTGGCCATGAGGAGTTTGTGTCTCTTGTCTCTGGCAGCCTGCCTGCTGCTGACCACCACAGGGCTGTCTGGCCTGGTGCAGCTGCAGGAGCTGGAGGAGCTGGAGCTGACCAACTGCCCTGCCCCAGCTCTTCAAGTACTTCTCGCAGCACCTGCCCACCTGTCCCATCATCGAGTAGCGTGGGCCTCTCCCCGGCCCTGGCTCAGGAAGCTGCCACGCTCCTAGCGGGGATGCCTTCTCCTGGCCCTGCCCTCAGGGGAGTCCTTGCGCCTGCGGGCCAGCACAGGAGGCAGGGCGAACCCAGTGAAAGCCCCGCCCCATGCCCCTTCTGGCCCCGCCCCACGCTCCAATGGACACTCGGGACTCTGTGCATGCTCCTCATGCACACACTGCACACCTGCCCACCACCGCACTGCAGCCACCTGCAGCTTTCATCCACCCATTGGGGGTGGGGGCGGTGGGGCAGGGCTCAGTCCAAGAGGGTGCTTTGAGCTCTCCTGACTGCTGCTCTCACCACCTTCACCACCACACCCTGCTCTGTCTCCTCACTGTCCTCCCATCTCGGGCAGGGCCCAGAGGGATTGAGGGGAGCTGGGACCCCCAGGACACAGGGGCCAGAAGAGCCCCAAGGGCTTCCAGCATCTTCCACGGCACCACGCCTGGAGCCCTCAGAGGGGTGCGAGGGGGAACAGGCCACCGCCAAAGCCATGGCCCACCAAGGAGCCCAAGTCCCACCTGCCATTGCCCCACCTCATACCAGCCTGACCCAAGAAACCTCCCCTTTTCCTTGCCACTGTATGAGGCAGCCCCCTGCTCGCCCCACCGCCACCTGCAGCCCTAGTGATCCTTGGGCCAGGCTAGGGAAGAACTGTGTTTGAGGGAGGGGCAGACTGGCTGACAATGATCATGCTATAATCAACATTAATGGAGCTGACTGTAGCTGACCTCAAAGGGGGGGGTATAACAAGAAAAAAACAAAAAACCCTGTTATTTAGGAGTTGTAGCCTTCAGTTGTGTGTTTTAAAATGACCACTAACTCCTATACCTTTATAGCAGCAGTATTATTCACATGATAGCCAAAAGGTGGAGACAACTCAAGTGTCCACCAGTGGATGAATGGATAAACACAATCTAGTATACCCATACAATGGAATATTATTCAGCCTTAAAAAGGAAGGAAATTTTGACACATGCTAAAACAGGTTGAGCCTTGAAGCTTTTATGCTATGTGAAATAATTCAGTTATGAAAGGACAAATACTGTGTGATTCCAGTTATATGAGATGCCTAGAGTAGTCAAATTCATAGATAAAAAGTAGAATGGTGGTTGCTGGGAGTGGAGTAGGAGGGAATGGAGAGTAATTGTTTGATGGGTACAGAATTTTAGTTTAGGATGATGAAGAAAGTTATGGAGATAGATGGTGGTAATGGTTGTACAACAGTGTCAGTGTACTTAATGCCACTGAGCTGTACACTTAAAAATGGTTAAAACTGATATTACATACATTTTACCAGCACTTTAGAAAAGTACCGCTAGTTTAGCTAACAGGGGAAGTGCTATAGCTGCCTCAGAAGGTGATACCCATGCTTCAAAGATCTGGTTGGCACAGACCTTGTGTTGGAAACTAGGGGCAAGTAGTGTAGAAGGAGGGAAAAAGATCTTCCAACTTTCTCAACTCTTTCTCACTTTGGTATTGGTATGCCAGTTGTTAATATGGGTACCTCATTTTTGTGGTGATATCTTGACTCTTGGTTTTGATTTTATTTATTTATTTTTTAATTTTATTTATTTTTAAGATTTTATTTATTTATTTGTTTGTTTGTTTGTTTGTTTATTTATTTATTTGACAGAGAGAGACACAGCGAGAGAGGAAACATAAGCAGGGGGAGTGGGAGAGGGAGAGCAGGCTGCCCGTGGAGCAGGGAGCCCGACTCGGGGCTTGATCCCAGGACCCTGGGATCATGACCTGAGCCGAAGGCAGACGCTTAATGACTGAGCCACCCAGGCGCCCCTCTTGGTTTTGATTTTAATGTTGAGAGTATATCTCGGAGTATCTTCATAGTTATTTCCGTGAAAACATGGGCAAGGCCCTTTTCTCATTGTTTGCGTGTAGAAGCTCCATTTTTTTGGTTATAATTTGGTGATTTCACCAAATTCTGTGAAGAATCTAAAAGCTTTCACCAAAGCTTTTTTTCACTAGAAGCTCCATTTTTTTGGTTATAATTTGGTGATTTATGGTGGCTGTACTTTAATATTTGACATTGGAGCAATCTCTGGAAAAACCTAGGATACAGGCTATGAAATATATTAGAGCTTTCTCTTGTCTAAGTGAAGCACCTATAAACCTGTATTTAGCTTCTGCCTGCTAGGTAGGTTGAGGAAACCCAACATATCTATTTGTTCAGACTATTGTTTTTGTGATGTACTGCAGAGAGATATAGGTGAAATAGAAGACATATTTCTTACATTGGAGAACTTTCTATGTCCTTCGGGAAACAAGATACACATATTTAGAAGAAATCAAAACTACCTGTGGGACACTTGGCATGTGCCTAACTTCCCCAAATCTGCATTTCTTCATGTAAAATGTGTATAGTGTGGTGGGTGAAGGAGCTGGAGAATTGCAGTACCTTCCTTGGAAAATTGCTGTAAAGTTTAAACAAATGTAATATAGGTAAAGGACCTAAGTTTTTCACGTAGTAGGTGCTCAACTAGTGTTATTTTTCTTTCCCTTAAAAAGTGGGATTTAAAAATGAGAAGCTAGAACTCCAACCAAGCGACCATTTTCAGTGCATATTACTCTTTCTCCTAAAAGGCAAATGTTCTGAAATGAAGAAGGCATAACTGAAATAATCTGGGTGTGGATTTTACTATGAATTCTTGTCTGTGTGGGCAGATTGCTGATTATCTCTACATCTGTGAAGAATCTAATATATTACACATGTGTGGGTTGTAATTCTCAATTAATTCTTTGTCAACTTATGTTTTAAAAGTACAGTAAAGTACCTGTTCTCTAAGGGTACATTTACCACGTATGTCTGTTTGTACACATGTGTGTGCATGCACAAGGACACACACACACACTGCACCACAGTTTTTATGCTTTGATGATTTGAAGGCTTACATAAATTTTGCTATAATGTTTATCTTCCAGCTTTCCAAATATCATTTTTATGTTTTGACTAGGCATAAACTACTATGGCCTCTTTGGGTAAGAATTATAAATTGCCCAGAAGCAAATTTAAATAATGATTTTGATTCTTCCTGCTCCTTTAAGACCCTTCCCTGGAGCTGAACATCCTTCCACATGTTTCCATACAATTCTATGTATACATCTATTATTTCACCTCCAAATCATATTTAATTATTTATGCATCTATTTCCCCATATAGGTTGTACACTCCTTGAGAACAGGGCCTGTCTTACGCATTTCCATATTTCTACCATCCTGCATAATACCTGATCAAGGCAGACACTTAGTGTTTGTTGAGTTAAATTGAGCCCTGGTCATTACATTGAATTAGTGATCTCAGCTTTCTCTCCTTTTGCCTGATGTTAAAGAGGATTATCACTACTCTGTACAAACAAAGCTAAAACCTTGAGGATGCATCAAGTGTCTCAAGCAATCTTGGGAGTGCTGGAAATGCTTTTTAGAATGTCCCCCAAATCATTCAGCTTGATAACATCATTTTTTTCTCTCCGACCCTCCAGAAGAGATACTGAGTATATGGATTCACCTTGTCTCCAGAAGATCACATTTCAGAACTTCAGGATCATGATGTTGGCATAGTTTGCATTGTCTGCATTATGACTTCTCAGTAATGAAACTGCATAAGATAAACTGCAGGCCAGGACTACCATCCTCGGCTCTGCCCTCTTGTTACCAGTTTTGCGGTGAGGTTCTTGAGTCTTGACACAAGGAAGATTCAAGATGGTTTGATTCTCCTTGCAGAATAGAAGGGGATTTTGACAAGGATGAGTATGAGCTCATGTTTGGAGACAGAATCATGAGGAGTGATTTCTAAGGGACTGGATTGTGATGGTCTGAGATTAGAAAATTGTTTTCAGCAAAAGGGCTAAGACTATAAAAAGCCATCTGTGATAAGGCAATTTTTCCATTGCTCTCTTTCAACATGAAGCAAATATTAAAGCTGCAAAACTGAGCAAAAAGAATCGAACAGAAAGACAAAACCCCCCAGAAATCCACATTTTGAATGCACAAAAGTTACACATAATGGAATTCAGTGTCAGCTAAGAAAGAACTTGTTTTGTCAACATCTGAAGTAAGAAGGACCAGCAAAATAGAATTCAACTTTGCAGTGTCTAGTAAATGTGTTAGAGGAATTTACTACTGAATTGTGGGTAGGAACATCCATAAATCCCAGCCTCCCAGCCTTTTCAACCCTATATTGACTAAATAGACTCAACTCAGAGAAATGAGGCAGTTCTGTCTGGGAATGCAGTTTAGGGAGAGAGCCAGTACAGTCCTAGAGACAAGGATTATTTACTGCATGCCATTGTACACATAATGAAATCACAATTGATCAAGGGGGGAAAATTCTATCAATAACTCAAATTAAGATGCAGGAAAGGGTAAAGGTCAGACAGCAAGAAGAAACAAACCTTCTTTGCTAGAGAACATTGGGATTTAATAAATGACAAAATGAAAATTTCAGACCACTGTAATAGACATGGTGTGGGGTGAAGAGTGAGGTTATCCCCAGACCCCTGTGACATAAGCCAGAAGAATCAGCCCTACACTGGTGAGATCTGATGTCTGTAGGCACATTTTTTAAAACAGACCCCAAACCAGAAAAGTAAGGCACAGCCATGGCCAAGAGATGGATTGACATGGCCAAAGAAAGATTTCTCGTAAGGGAAGAGATGGACTGATGTCATAAGTTTAAAGGAAATGGGACCTAGCGATTCAGAATTTGTTTGGTTTACCCATGTGTGCAAGAGATAAAGACAGAACATCTGGGAGCCTTCAGCTATTCAGCCTCCTTGGAAGAGTCTGCTCTGTCATGGGAAAGTCTTTGTGGGGCCACACCATGGCCTGGTGAGTGTTTCAAGGAAATGGTGTGTCCCTGTGGTGGCTGGCCACCTGCAGTGTCCATGTATGTCACCCTGGCAGTCATCCACATAGGATGTGCTAAGCATTTCTCATGCATCATTACCTAGGATCATAACATCCCTCCCCTCATCTTGACTGCTATTCCGAGTGTAAGCTTTGAGACAGTAGGCACATAAAAAAATTTTTAATTTTTTTCAGTGTAGTTTATTCCAAAAGCACTCTAAGAAGTTCTCTTGTACCAAAAAACAATTAAAAAATGATTTGTTTGCTTATTTTTTTTAATCAAACATACATTGAGTTGCTACTGCATAGCCAGGCTGTATTGGAGAATAGAGATGTAGAAGAAAAAGCCAGAAGAGGTCATGATCCAGTGAGGGAGGTAGACAATTATAGCTGAGTTTTACAAATATTCTGTTGGGAGAGGAAGATGATACAGAGAGGAGCAGAATCCAGCTGAGATTGCTGGGAAGCCCTCTTGAAAGAAGTGATCTCTTAGCTGGTTTTGAGAGACAGGTAGAGGTTAGGTGAAGATGGGAAGGAAGGATTTGCAGAGGGAGCCACTCACATGAATTGAACTAGCAATCATTGAGCATCTCTGGTATGGAGCAGCCACCGTGCCAAGCATTGGAGATACAGTACCTGCCTTCATGAAGCTTATGTTCTAGTTGAGGGGTGGGAACAGGGAGACAGCCAGTAAATATTTAAATTAACAACTAAGGCAATTTTAGATAGAGGTAGTATGGAGCAAATAAAATAAGGCATGGGACCAAGAATGACAAGGTGGGGTGGCCCTTTACCTTGAAAAGATGGGAAAGGTTTCTCTTGAGATGACCTCCGAGGTTAAAAGGAGACCCTGTAGGAAGAGCAGTGCAGGCAGGTAAGCAGCAATGGCATGCTTGGAGGGTGTGCGAGAAAGCTAGTGGACTGTGGGGGTTGGGGGCCATGATGGAGGGAAGGGACGAAGAGATGAGATGAAAAACAGGGGATTGCTTAGGACAGCCTTGTGGACCATGGTCAGACTTAGGATTTTATTCTGTAGTCAGTGGAGATCATTCTGCCCACCACACGGAGAAATAGGGAGTCTGGGGCAAGAATGGAAGTAGAGAGATCAGCGGGAAGACACCACTGGGGTCCAGGCAAGACATGAGGGTGGCTTGGATCAGAATTTGAAAAATGGAGGAGAAGAGAAATGGGTCAGGTTCAGGATGCATTTTGGAGGCAGTGCCAGCAGGACTTGATGACTTATGGAATGTGGAGTAAATAAAGGCAGGGATCAAAGATGGCCCCTGGGTTTTTGGCAAAAGTACGAAGACAGGCAAAAGCAGGGGGCATTAGGGACCAGTCAGCAGTCACTTTAGGGTACTGAATGAGATTAATTTGGAATCAGAAAGCCTATTTTAACATAACAATAATAAAAAAAGAAAGTCTATTTGATTTTTTAAAATTTATTTTTCTTTTTTTAAAATTATGTTCAGTTAGCCACTGTATAGTACATAGTTTTTGATGTAATGTTCAGTGACTCATTAGTTGCGTATAACACCCAGTGCTCATCACAGCATGTGCCCTCCTCAATACCCATCACCCCGTTACCCTCTCCCCCACCCTCCTCCCCTTTGAAACCCCCAGATTGTTTCTCAGGGTCCATAGTCTCTCATGGTTCAATTCCCTCTCTGATTTCTCCCCCTTTGGATTTCCCTCCCTTCCCCTATGGTCCTCCGTGCTATTGCTTATGTTCCACATATGAGTGAAACCATACGATAATTGTCTTTCTCTGCTTGATTTACTTCACTTAACATAATCCCCTCCAGTTCCGTCCATGTTGATGCAAATGGTGGTTATTCATCGTTTCTGATGGCTGAGTAATACTCCATTGTATACATGAACCACATCTTCTTTATCCATTCGTCTGTTGAAGGGCATCTCGGAAAGCTTATTTTAATGCTGACTTTTCCACTTCCCAGCCATGTGACCGTGGACAAGGGATTTACCCTTTCTGGGTGCTTGTGTCCTCAGGGTGACAATATTTATGTCCTCTCAAGATTATTGGAGGGGTTCAATAAGCTAATGTATGTCAATTTTAATGTTATCTGGCTTGTAGTAAGTACTTAATAAATGGTAGCTCTTATTACAGGTTTACAACTGCTCTGTGTTTTGTCCTCACAAAAGGCTTGTACATTAAAATACAAATATAAAAACATATTATATCCAGGGTTCCCAAAGTCTTTGCCTATGTAAGTGCTTCAATTAGAGCTCAGTGAAGGAGAAATCAGCTCTCTAAGACTGCTGGTCATTTATTATAAACATTCTTTCTGTTTGTCAAATAGAATATCCCCCTTCATTCTTCCCGTTTTCTCTTGCCCACATTTATTTCTTTGACTGGTAATGATTGACTTTGCCTGGAATTAACATACGTGTGCATTGGATACTCATAAGTGTGCTCCTGTTATCAGCTGGGGATAGGAGACCAGCACTGAGCACATTTCAGCACTCCTGATGCTAAGGCTAATTCACAAAGGAGAAATAGCCAGTTTTTTTTTTTTTTTTTTTTATTATTCACAGTTAAGAAGCAGCTTATAGCGGGGGTACAGTGAGGAGGGATGAGAGGATTAAGTGATTAAAGCAGAGTGGGAGGGGTGCTCCTGGATGTTGGCAGGCTCTGAAAATGTTGCCCTCCTGACAGTTGAACTCAGCATAGATTGAGGGCCTATTGGGCACACATTACATGAAGGGGTGGCTGCCCAGTTGAAAAGTTAGACTGTGGGCCTCCAAGGAGTTTGCCAGAGCAGGAGTGGGGTTTTGGGTGGGGTGGAGATTGCTATGTAAAGCACAAAATACAAGGGAAACTGACATGAAGGCTCAGACAGTGGGGCAAGGAAAGCTGTGGGGATACAGACAACAGGGCAGTTCATTCCAACCTGGTGCTCTTAGAAGCTTCTAGAAGGAGGTGGCACTCGAATTGGACAAACAGGATGGTGGCACTTTCGGCTGTGGGTCTTGACTGAACATAGACGTGAGATGTTTCTGGTTTTTCTCCAGCCCCTAGCAGAGTGTCTGATGTGCATTATGCTTTCAAGAAACACTTAAATGACTAAATTGCTGTGAAAGGCTTGTGTACTAAGCCACATGTAGTCCAGAGGGGCTGGGATGTTGTGGCAGGGGAGACACTTTGCTGCCTGTAACTCTGTATTTTGATTTTACTTTCTTTTTAGAAAAATTATGGTAAAATTTCTATAACATAAAATTTGTGGTTTTAAGTATTTTTAAGTGTTAATTACAATGTGTACAACTATCAGCATTGTTTCCCAAACTCTTCCATCACCCCAAATTGGAACTCTGTAACCAGTGGGTGCTAACTTCCATTCTCCCCTCTCCTCAGCCCCTGGCAATCTCTAATCTACTTTCCATCTCTATGAATTTGCCAATTCTGGATATTTCATATAAATGGAATGATACAGTATTTGTCTTTTTATCTCCTCTTTTCTTTGCAACCTGGAAATAGAAGAAGGTGCTCAGACATCTATGTTAGTATAGCTTCATGCTTTATCTAGGTCATCCTAGGTTATACTATCTTGTTACTGTTTCATTTCACAAAATAAAATCTCTTATGAAAAGTTCAGCTCTGCGTCTAGTATAGTTATGGGTATGTACACCTTGTTTTTTGTTTTTGTTTTTGTTTGTTTGTTTTATAGGCTTAGGCCATGGACCCAAGCACAGGGCCTCATCTTTTTAAAATTTATTTTTATTTATTTATTTATTTTATTAAAGATTATTTATTTATTTGAGAGAGAGAGTGAGAGTGAGCATAAGCGGGGGGGGGGAGGGGAGGAGCAGAGGGAGAGGGAGAAGCAGACTCCCTGCTGAGCAGGGAGCCTGATGTGGGGCTCAATCCCAGGACCCTGAGATCATGACCTGAGCCAAAGGCAGACACTTAACCGATTGAGCCACCCAGGCACCCCTCATTTTTTTTTTTTAATTTTATTTAAATTCTAATGAGCTAACATGTAGTGCAATATGGTTTCAGGAGTAGAATTCAGTGATTCATCACTTACATACAACACCCAGTGCTCATCATAAGTGCCATTCTTAATGCCCATCACCCCTGTAGCCCGTCCCCACCCACCTCCCTCCATCAACCCTCAGTTTGTTCTCTATTGTCAAGAGTCCCTCATTGTCATTTCTCTCTCTTCTTTTTTCACACCTTCCCATATGTATATCTGTTTTGTTTCTTAAATTCCACTTATGAGTGAAATCATATGGCATTTGTCTTTCTCTGATTGACTTAGTTTGCTTAGCATAATACATTCTAGCTCTGTCCACATCACTGCAAATGGCAAGATTTCATTCTTTATGATGGCTGAGTAATATTCCAGGGTGTGTGTATATATAGATATATATACACACACATACATACTTATACATATACATGCACACACTGCATCTTCTTTATCCATTCATCATGGACATTTGGGTATTACAGCTTTATAATATAGCTTGAAATCTGGAAGTGTGGTGCCTCCAGTTTTTTCTTTTTCAGAATTGTTTTGGCCATTTGGAATCTTTTGTGGTTCCGTACAAATTTTATGATTGTTTGTTCTAGCTCTGTGAAAAATGCTGGTGGTATTTTGATAGGGATTGCATTAAATGTGTAGATTACTTTGGGTAGTATAGACAGTTTAACAATATTTGTTCTTCCAAGCTGTGCACATGGGATGCTCTTCCATTTCTTTGTGTCCTCTTCAATTTCTGTCATAAGTGTTATATAGTTTTCAGAGCACAGATATTTTACCTCTTTAGTTAGGTTTATTCCTAGGTACCTTATTGTTTTTGGTGCAGTTGCAAATGGGATCAATTCCTTGATTTCTTTTTCCGTGGCTTCATTATTGGTGTATAGAAATGCAACAGATTTCTATGTTAATTTTATATCCTGTGACTTTGCTGAATTCATGTATTAGTTTTAGCAATTTTTTGGTGGAGTCATTCGGGGTTTCTACATAGAGTATCATGTTGTCAGCAAATAGTGAAAGTTGGACTTCTTCCTTGCCAATTTGGATGCCTTTTTATTTCTTTTTGTTGTCTGATTTCTGAGGTGAGGACTTCCAGTACTATGTTAAATAGTAATGGTGAGAGTGGACATCCCTGTCTTGTTCTTGACCATAGGGGAAATGCTCTCAGGTTTTCCCTCATTGAGGATGATATTAACTGTGGGTCTTTCATATATGGCCTTTATGACATTGAGGTATGTTCCATCTGTCCCTACTTTGTTGAGAGGTTTTTGTTTTTTTTTTTAATCAAGAATGGATGCTGTATTTTGTCAAATGCTTTTTCTGCATGTATTGACAGGATCATATGGTTCTTATCCTTTGTTTTATTAATGTGATGTATCATGTTGACTGATTTGTGAATATTGAACCACCTCTGCAGCCCAGGAATAAATCCCACTTGACTGTGGTGAGTGTACTGTGGATTCAATTTGCTAATACCTTGTTGAGAATTTTTGCATCCATGTTCATCAGGGATATTGGCCTGTAATTCTCCTTTTTAGTGGGGTCTTTGTCTGGTTTTAGAATCAAGGTAATGCTGGTCTCGTAAAATGAGTTTGGAAGTTTTCCTTCCATTTCTATTTTTTTGGAACAGTTTGAGGAGAATGAGTATTAACTCTTCTTTAAATGTCTGGTAGAATTCTCCTGGGAAGCCATGTGGCCCAGGACTTTTGTTTGTTGTGATATTTTTGATTACTGATTCAATTTCTTTGCTGGTTATGGGTCTGTTCAAATTTTCTATTTCTTCCTGTTTCAGTTTTGATAGTTTATAAGTTTCTAGGAATTTATCCATTTCTTCCAGATTGCCCAGTTTGTTGGCATATAAACCTTCTGCCCCTTTTTCTCTCTCTTCATCTTCTGGGACTCTGCTGATATGAATGTTATTACGTTTACTAAGGCACTGAGTTCCCTAAGTCTACCTTTGTTATCCATTACCTTACTTCCTTCTTCAGCTTCATTATCTTCCATAATTTTACCTTCTATTTCATTGATTCATTCCTCTGTATCATCCATCCTTGTTTTTATGGTATCCATTTGGGTTTGCATCTCGGTTATAGCATTTTTAACGTCTGACTGGCTAGATTTTAGTTCTTCTATTTCTGCAGTAAGGGATTCTCTAGTGTCTTCTATGCTTTTTTCTTTTTTTTTTTTTTTAAGATTTTATTATTTATTTATTTATTTGAGAGAGAGCGAGCACGAGCAGGGGAAGGAGCAGAGGGAGAAGCAGTTTCCTTGCAGAGCAGGAAGCCCAATTCAGGGCTTGATCCCTAGACCCTGGGATCACGACCTGAGCCAAAGGCAGATGCTTAACTGACTGGGCCACCCAGGCATCCTTATGCTTTTTTTGAAGCCCAGCTACTATCCTTATAATCATTTTAAATTCTAGTTCAGACATCTTACTTATATCTGTATTGATTAAGTCCCTGGCTGTGAGTTCTACTTCCTGTTCTTTCTTTTGTGGTGAATTTCTCTGTCTCATCACTTTGTTCCAAAAAAAAAAAAAAAAAAAGGAAGGAAGAAAAAGAAAACCACAACAAAACAACCGAAAAAAGCCCCCCAAACAACAACAACAACAAAAACCTTAGGTCCTGGGTGTGTTTTGGTCTCTTGTTAAAAGAATCTAGATCACAACTAATGAATTGTTGAACACTACATCAGAAACTAATGATGTACTATATGTTGGCTAACTGAACATAAAAAAAAGAATCTAGATCCAAAAATTTAAAAAAAATGAAAATAACCAAAAAATAAAAAATATATTTAAAATATATATAAATAAAAATTTAAAAAGTAATAAAAATAAAAAAGAATTGAAAAAATAGAAAATAAATGAAAAAGTAATAATTAAAAAAATAAAAGTAAAAGAGAAGCTAGACTCTGCCCTAGAGCTAAAGCTTTACAGTATTCTATGATCAATAGACTTGGTGCAAGTGAGCTGTTTGTGCTGGTCTTCTGGTGGAGGAGCCTTTTGAGCTGATTCTTGGGTGGACTTACCCCAGTGGAAATGTACCTCCAGGGTGCAGGGGGTTGGGGCTTGGTGTAAGCAGCTCTAGCCACCACTAGGTGGTGCTGTTTTGCTCCCTGAAGTTTTTCAGGGTTGATGGGTGGGATGAATATGTCTGGAACCCGCTCTCTAGTCCTGGAGCTAAAAGTTTGCACCCCTCCCACTCTTGAGAGCCCTCAAAGAAGAGCATCATTCATCCCTCTTGTGTCCATGGTTTCCATCAGAATCTTTCATTCACCCTGCTTAAGTCTGAGTTTTTTTAATCACAGGCACAGGACTGAGTTTCAAAACTCCAAATTTTAGGGACTCCCGCATGGTGGACCTGCACTGATCCTCTGGGGGAGGGTCTTGCTGAGCTTTTGTCATTTGCTGGCCTGTCCCAGGAAGCAGTAGCATGACTGTGCAGCAGTTTGGAATTTATGGAAAAACAGAGCAGAAAACCAGCACCAAGACTCCTGGCTCTTAGCCAGCATCTCTGCTCCTATGCCTGGGAACAGTGCAGCATGTTGGCACCACCCATTCTTCTTGTGACCCAGGGGATCCTCAGACTGTGCTGTCACTCCTGGGACTCCACCCCTCTTTGCCACCTGAGCACGTTTAAGACAGGCATATACCCCAGGGTAATGGACTTCTAAAAGTTCAGATTTTGTGCTTTGCTGCTTATAATACTTTGCAGTAGCCTCCCTAAGTAGGGCTCCCTCCCCGCCCTAGTATCCACAGTTATATCTCCCCCAAATCAACTCTCCGCCCCTCCTCCCTTCCAAAAGGTTGTTTTTCTACTTGTAGACTTGCAGTTTTTGTTCTCTCAGACCTCCAGTTGATTTCTTGGGTATTCAGAATGATTTGATAACTATTTAACTGTGTTTGAGGGACAAGACAGGCTTAGGGTCCCCCTACTCCTCTGCCATCCTAACTCTTTCCTGGGTGTACACAACTTATCTCTCTCCTAGACTGTAAGCTTTGGGCAGGCAGATGCTTCACTTTCATGTGTTTGGACGAGTCCATGCACTCGGTTGTATTTGCTGAAGGTATTTAATAGTCTTGGGTGATAAAGAAGAGCAAGCATTCAGGGAAATATGTAGAGTTCAGAACAACACTAAACTCATCTAAGCAATAAATAACAAGGCAATAAGAAAAGCCCTAGTGATATTTTACAAGGCAGGATGTTGGCAGGAGGGGTCAGTGAGAACAAGAGTTAATGATGTGACTGATTAGAATAACAGCAGCCTTTTTCTGAGGTCTGCTATTGGCTGGAAACTTCCATTCAGTGTCTCTCTTTGTTGCAGCAACTTTGTGATATGAAGGCCTTTTATCCATTTTGTAAGTGATCAAGTTGCATCTTAGAATGAGTTGTCCACTCTAATCTCATCAACCCGTAAGTGGCTGAGCTGGGATAAGATCAAGCTGTGGCTGACTCCAAAGTCCAGCTTTTTTCCGCTGTGGGAAAAACTGTCCATGTCATTTGGAGTATGGAGAGGGGTCAGAGATAGATAAATTAACAGCCCTGCAGTGGCATTAATGAAGCAGCATAGACAAATTTCCTGAAAAAATTGGTCCAAGCTGACCCAGAGAGGCCAAAGAAATATTATCTACCATAGTAAGGGCATTAGGAAAAATAAAAGAGAAAACAAAATATCATTCTTCCCATAGTGAAGCTTGAAGAGGAATGATTATGAGTGCAATGCTACTATAAACACTCGAGGGATGAGGACTTGTAATAGCACCTTCCTCTGCATGTTTCTTGTCATCCTGTAGTGCAGAGGCAACATGTATTATTAAAAATAGTTCTGAAGCCCCTGGTAGATCAGCCACTTCTTTTCCCTTTAGGTCACACAGGCTAACACAATAGCAAAAGAAAACTTGTCAATATTTTACAAAATGCACAGCAGGCATTTACCCTGGGATGTTTGAAAAAACAGAGATATTTGTACTTAGAGGCTATTAGTTGCTACAGAGTAATGTCTGCTAGAGCTGGTTTTTCCATCAGAGAAATCAAATTTCTTATTGTGCTATCAGCCTCCCGCCATACCATTTTTAAAGGTGAGCCATAAAATGTTTCTCTCAACTGTGGCAGCAAGGAGGAAAACTTTATTAGAGGAAAAGTAATGCAGTTTGAAAGAGTCCTGTAAACCAAAATCTGTTTAGGGCACTTAATTCTGGCCTTTACAAGGCAACCACGTCTTTCTTTGCAAATAAATATACAGCTTTTCAAATCACATGCCGGGCAGAGAGAGCATTGATATGGTGGTTCGCCTGAATCGGTTTCATGGCACAGTGGATAATCTGGGGAGGGAATGGTGATGGTGAAGTCCACTTCCCCCTTGCTGTGGCTCACAGTGGTACAGAACTGAGGACGGGGAACTTGAGTGAGATCTGTCTGATAAGGACATACATTTGCTGCTGTGTGTGGCTGGAGTAGGTGTGGAAGATAAGTGTGCCTGAGCATAAATATGCCTTAATATCTCTTTCTTGCTTATCCTCTATTCTCGTTTCAAATTAGTAACAGTTAGCCTGGTGACTTCCAACTGAGTAGTGATTTTGACTAGTTCTTTCCCTCACCACCAAAACAACCACACACACACACACACACACATACACACACAAATCCCCTAAGCATTATGAATAAATGCACATTTATAATAGAAAACTTGGAAAATACAGAAAAGTGAGGGAAAGAGAAAACAATTAGTCATAGTCTTATCAGAAAAAGTAACAATGTTAGTTTTCTTTTTTGTGTGTATATTAAAAAAAAATTATGATCATACTATATATACAAAATTGTACTGATATAAACATCTATTTTGTGCATATGAAAGTGATATATATGTTTTGCATAAAACTTGAAAACTATAAATGTATAAAGAAAAAAATAATTACACAGAATTTTACCATCCGGAGATAAATGCTAGCACTCCATTTTTTGTATGTATTTAAAAATGTATTCATTTCTTTTAGCCATTCTGACTGGTGTGAGGTGGTATCTCATTGTGGTTTTGATTTGTATTTCTCTGATGGCAAGTGATGTGGAGCATTTTTTCATGTGTCTGTTGGCCATTTGTATGTCTTCTTTGGAGAAATGTTCATGTCTTCTGCCCATTTCTTGACTGGATTATTTGTTTTTTGGGTACTGAGTTTGAGAAGTTCTTTATAGATCTTGGATACCAGCCCTTTATCTGTAATGTCCCTTGCAAATATTTTTTTCCCATTCTCTAGGTTGCCTTCTAGTTTTGTTGACTGTTCCCTTTGCTGTGCAGACGATTTTTATCTTGATGAAGTTCCAATAGTTCATTTTTGCTTTTGTTTCCCTTGCCTTTAGAGATGTATCTTGCAAGAAGTTGCTTTGTCCAAGGTGGAAGAGGTTGCTACCTGTGTTCTCCTCTAGGATTTTAATGGAGGGTATTATGCTAAGTGAAATGTCAGTCAGAGAAACACAATTATCATATGGTTTCACTCATATGTGGAACATAAGGAATAGTGCAGAGGACAATAGAGGTAGGGCGGAAACTGAATGGGAAGAAATCAGAGAGAGAGAAAAACCATATGAGACTCTTGACTCTGGGAAACAAACTGAGGGTTGCGGAAAGGGAGGTGGGTAGGAGGATGGGGTAATTGGGTGATGGGCATTAAAGAGGGCTCACGATATGATGAGCACTGGGTGTTATACTCAACTACTGAATCATTGAACATTCTATAAAAAACTAATGATGTACTATACCTCGGCTAATTGAATTTAAATAAAAAATTTAAAAAATGTATTTGTTTCAAAGTTTAAAATATAGTAAATGCAGGGACTTTTATAACTGTTAGGTGGAAGATGATAAAAAGAGGATTAAAGAAGATAATATCTGCTATAGACTAGGTTTTTTTTTTTTATTAAGCTTTCAACAACAAAACAAAACTCTGAGACGTCATTCAATATGAGTTTTAAAGTTGCAGAAAATCATTACTTGAGTTCTTTGGCCATGAAAATGGTTATTATGTTGTGCTATGCAGCTATACTTTTATGGAAGAAGAAAGAAAAACTACCTTAGGTTAGTAATTCTCCCAGCACAGAATCTTAACTATGTAAATAGTCTATCTATTATTGGAGCAAGTGCTAGAACAGAATAATATAGGTTATTTTAATTGGTAATGAAACATGGAGAAAGCTTTTATCCAAACTCTGGGATAAAGAATAGGACTCAAGAAACTACCTCCTGGTGTTGGTAAGATAGAGAAAGCAGCCAAGTGTAGCATTTCAAGGCCAGCTTATGTCCTGAGATATAGAATCCTGGAAACATAAAATCCAAAAGACATTCTTGTTTGAGGTCCAAAGTGAGTAAATTATTTTATACCACAAAGGATATACTCTTGATCTCTTAAATGTAATTCTTTTCTGGGTTCTTGGAACATTTTGCTAAGTGACTCCTTTTTCCATAGAAGAATATGTGATAGCATATTTTACCTTTATATTTGAGAGACAACTTGTCTGGGTATAAAATTCTTAGATTAAAATCTCCCCACTCAAAATAGTAACTGTAAAATAGTTTAAAAATTCGAATTCTAGGGGTGCCTGGGTGGCTCAGTCAGTCAAGTGTCTGCCTTTGGCTCAGGTCATGATTCCAGGGTCCTGGGATCAAGCCCCACAACAGGCTCCCTGCTCAGCGGGGAACCTGCTTCTCCCTCTCCCTCTGCCTGCCGCTTCCCCTGCTTGTGCTCTCTCTCTGTCAGATAAATAAATAAAATCTTTTAAAAAATTAGAATTCTAATATTAATGTTCATAGTAAGCCCACTGAGTAAGTTTAGTATTTCATTGCTGTTCTTTACCTTTAGAATATATACCCTAAAGAAGTACAGTCATAGTTTTGTATTCAAAGAAATTTTGAATACTGTTTTTCTCTGTGTGGTTACCATTTTTATATGCAGGTGGATTCATTTGTTTCTGATTGTGTACAAGCCTTATTTTTGGCTTAATGTAATTTTTAAACATGTAGAATATTTACATGCTTCAAAAGTAAAAATTATATACAAAAGTATATTTTGAGAAGTTCCTTTGTTCTCCATATTATCACCACCCTCTAGAGACAGCCATTAGGTAATTTTTATGTGCTTTGAAAAATAAGCAAATTATCTGTGTATATACTCATTCCTCTGCTTTTCTTATATAAAAGATGTCAAACTATATAATATTTTCCACTTTGACTTTGTAACTTAGTAATATTTTCTAGAAGTCACTCCATATTAATTCACAGAGATCTTGACTTTGCTATAATGGTTGCATGGTTCTCCGTTGTGTCTTATGGGTGTCCAACCGGTTCCCAACTGAGAGATATTTGGATTTCCAGTTTTTTGCTTTTACAAATGCTACAGCCATAAATACCCTTATGCATAGGTTGTTTCATATTTGTGGAGTTTTGTCTTCATGGTCCTTGTCATTCTGTATTTGTTCAGGTGGTCTCCATCTTGGGGAGAAGTCTATGGCTAGGCTTCTCAATTCAGCTTTTATTTGCCTTATGGTGTAAGTTAGTTCCTTTCAGGTATTGATATTAGGTTGAAATCAGTTAAGACTTCAGTATTTTTGTCTGTTTTTTTGGTCGTAAGTTCAGGCAGTTCTCTCCTTTAATGCATAGTATATTCTTGAAAATTTATACAAGACTTGAATGTGGGAAAGCCAGACAATAGACTTATTTGATATAAAGGAGGGAGGAGTTCCACTCCCAGAGAGCTAGAAGAGGGTTAAGATCCCTAATTAGACCTTGGCTTTTTAAACACAATCGTTTATGATATTGCCAATATTTGGTACATGTTCTTTAATTGTGTTCTTTTCCTTCACAATTAATTGAACACACAATTGACCTGCCTGAGTCCAATGAGAATCTGACTAGGGTGAAAGATTGTCTTCAGGTTGCTTAATCATTTTTATCTTTTTCTCAATTGTATTATATTTGCATGGCTTATACTACTTATCACTTGTATCAGCACTTTCACGTTTCTGTTTTCTCCATTTTATGAAATAATAGGACAAAATAAAATAAACATGCAGATAATTGCACAAATAGTTTTGGGCTGAAACAGAATAATTCACTCTTAGGTAACACCAAGGTAACAGTACTATGGTCAACACTACTATGTGATAGCTTGAATTGATCAGTCCTCAACTGTTGAATGCAGCCAGAATTTGGCATATGAAAAGGGGTTTGGAGTGATAATATATAATGTGTGGATGTACAGGCTGTTTGCAAGTTGAACATGAAAGTTGAGGTACCTCTATGTTTTATGAGAAGTTGGGAGAGGCTGCATGGGCAGATGCTGGGTCAATGCCATCTAAAAGTGAACAATAATAATGCAGAGAAGAATGTGCAGGTGGTTTTCAAATTATGACCAAAGGTGTACACTAGCTGCATTTCAAAGTTGGTTATTTGACACGAATTTCTAGTTTTCCTCCTCACCTCTCTCTTATCTTTTCTTTCCATCTCCATTTATACAGAGGTTTTGCTTGAATCCTGAGAGGGCTCTGCTGTTGATGGCAGAAATCATCAAAAAAAATGTGTGAATTAGAGACACTGTTGTTCTTGTTCCATGTCCTACTTACACAGAGTTTTTATAAGGCAAGGGATTTTACCTCTGCATCTTGGGTATTAATCACAGCCTGTGAATGACATTGAAATATATAGAATCAACTCTGGATGGTACTTGAAGGAATAAATCTGCTGGCTTCAAAAAGCATAGAAGAGATGGCAGGAAACACCTGCTGGCTTTGCAAGGAAGTGATGTATGGTGTGGAGCAGGTGACTCATGAGGGGCAAGAGAGCTTCAGAGGGTGCACAAAATGAATCTGCACTCCAGGGTCAAGATCAGGGGTCTGAGTTTGAGAAAAATCAAATGAAACCAAAAGGAAGGTTCTGGAACAGGCCAAAGACAAACCCTGGGGGTAGAGGTGGAATCAAAAGTAGGGGCTGAGGAAGAGAGGAAGACACCAACTGCAAGTTTAAAAACAAGGGACAGGAGCCAGAATGAACTGTTGTAACAGGAGAATGTT
>NC_138371.1:84933768-84945396 GCF_054177405.1 Leptonychotes weddellii | reverse complement strand
TTTTTTAAAGATTTTTTATTTTATTTATTTGACAGAGAGAGACACAGCGAGAGAGGGAACACAAGCAGGGGGAGTGGGAGAGGGAGAAGCAGGCTCCCCGCAGAGCAGGGAGCCCGATGCGGGACTCGATCCCAGGACCCCGGGATCATGACCTGAGCCGAAGGCAGTCGCTTAACCAACTGAGCCACCCAGGCGCCCTGTGATGAATATTTTAAAGAGTGTTTTTAAAACTCTTGTTCCTCAGAGCTGCTTTGGTGCTCCCAGACCAATGGGAGTGTTTCCTTCAGTATCCCGGGTCAGTGTGAGGGTAGCAGGGGAGAGATGAACTCTGATGGAGGCCACTGCTTCCCCCTTGACAGCAGTTCTCCTTTGATCTATTTTGCACAGTGGGGGGCTGTATAAGATTTCATTTGAAAGAATGTTTTTGCTGTATTAGTTTCATGTGGCTTCTGTAACAAATTGTACCAAACTTGGTGCCTTAAAACAACAGAAATTTATTTTCTTGCCGTCTGGAGACCAGAAGTCTGTGTGTGGGACCACACTTCCTCCAGAGGTTCTAGGGGAGAATCCATTTGAAGAGAAGGCAAAATTCTTCCTCTACCCTTCAAGTTCTTCCACCTGGACTAAGGATTAAATGTACATGAGACAGGTTAATAGGAGGAAAAAACCAAAGTTTTATTACGTGCACATGGAGGCCCAATAATGAAATTGAGACCTAAAGAAATGATTAAAGCAGGCAGTTTTAATACATTTTAGACAAAGAGACAATTAATTAGTGAGGAATTTACAGGATAAGGAAAAACAGGTATTTGGGAGCTTTAATTAGTAAGGAATTCTAAGTGGAATTGGGAACTGAGGTAGTAGATTAGTAAAAAGTAACAAGGTTTGTTCTTATAGTTTTCTTGGCTTTAAAATCCTTCTCTCTGGTGATGAGGATGTCTTTTTACTTTGGTATTGGGAGGATATTTTTCATATGGGAGATTTGTTTCCTGTTTTCACAGGGACAGGGGAGGGTCTGGGTGTCCTTGCACTGGTTGTTTCTTAAGCAACTTTTATTTAAAACAATCGATATGCTAGAGTGGCAATTTTGGGATAGCCTGTTCTTGGCCCCTATACCTTCCTGGTCTCCTCTGGTTTCTGGTTGCTTTTGGCATTCCTTGGCTTGTGGCAGCCTCTTTCTCTGCTTCATCTTCTCACCACCTTCTCTGTAAAGGGGTTTCCAATCTCCTTCTGCCTCTCTTTTATAAGGATACTTGTGATGGCATTTAGGGCTTATAGGGATAATCCAAGATAGTCTCTTGATTTCAAAATTTTTACATTAATAAAAGATCAGTGTAATGTAGTTTAGTTAATTAACTTAATTATAGCTAAAAAGACTCCTTATTAGAGTCTCTTTTTCAGTAAGGTCACATTCACATGTTCTGGGATTAGGATGTGGACATATCTGTTTGGAGGCCACCATTTAGCCCACTACATGCTGTTAAAAAAATTTGAAAAGTTCACAAATAAATAAAATCTTTAAAAAAAAAAAGGGGGGCGCCTGGGTGGCTCAGTCGTTAAGCGTCTGCCTTCGGCTCAGGTCATGATCCCAGAGTCCTGGGATCGAGCCCCACATCGGGCTCCCTGCTCGGCGGGAAGCCTGCTTCTCCCTCTCCCTCTCCCCCTACTTGTGTTCCCTCTCTCGCTGTCTCTCTCTCTGTCAAACAAATAAATAAAATCTTTAAAAAAAAAAATTTGAAAAGTTCTGATCTTAAATGATGAACGTGAAAAAATGGTAAAAAAAAGAATGGAAAGGTCCTCAATCTTTGGGGTTCTCTGCTGGAGATAGGGAAAGACCATTGTAACACAATTTGATGTTTAAAATATTAGGTAGATGCAATAGGATGGTTCAAGCCTCACAGAAGGGGCAGCACACATATTCATTCAGGGGCTGAATGTGGTGGGGTCCCTGGCTCCATCAGTGAAGGCTTAAGTCACTTGCTGTCACTCACATTCTCCTTCCTTTTCTCAATACTGAACACTGATAATTTTGAAGGAAGATCAGGTGGGGCTCAACCTTGATGTGGCGTGGTTCTCTAACAAAACCCAGCCTTTAAAAAAAAATTTTTTTGTTAACATATAATGTATTATTTGTTTCAGGGGCACAGGTGATTCATCAGTCTTATACAATTCACAGCGCCCACTATAGTACATACCTTCTCCAATGTCCATCACTCAGTCACCCCATCCCTCCCACTCCCCTCCACTCCAGCAACCCTCAGTTTATTTCCTGAGATTAAGAGTCTCTTATGGTTTGTCTCTCTCTCTGGTTTCATCTTGTTTCATTTTTCCCTCCCTTCCCCTATGATCCTCTGTCTTGTTTCTCAAATTCCTCATATCAGTGAGATCATATGGTACTTGTCTTTCTCTGATTGACTTGTTTTGCTTAGCATAATACCCTCTAGTTCCATCCACGTCGTTGCAAATGGCAAGATTTCATTTTTTTGATGGCTGAATAATATTCCATTGTATAGATATACCACATCTTTATCCTTTCATCTGTTGATGGATATCTAGGCTCTTTACATAGTTTGGCTATTGTGGACATTGCTGCTATAAACATTGGGATGCATGTGCCCCTTCGGATCACTACATTTGTATCTTTGGGGTAAATACCCAATAGTGCAATTGCTCGTCATAGGGTAACTCTATTTTCAACTTTTTGAAGAACCTCCATACTGTTTTCCAGAGTGGCTGCACCACTTGCGTTCCCACCAACAGTGTAGGAGCAAAACCCAGGCTTTATGGAAAGGGTAAAGGGAGTAGTGAAGAATGACCCTACCCCTAGGTACATGTACCTAGTGTGTTAGCGTAAGCATAGCATTCATAACAAAGATGTATGTGATACAGTCAGTGGGATCTGATCTTATTCCTTATTCCCTTTCTAGTAAGGAATAAGTGAAAATCTTTGGGCATGTCTGAGGGAAAGGTCTCTATTTTGTTCCACTTCCTCTACTGTATAGTTACTATTTTTCCTTTTATAATTAATGAGTAACTTATGGGGAGCCACTATGAGAGCATATAAATATCCCATTCCTCATCAAACTTTCCTTTCTAGATTTAGCATGCAAGGAGGATTTTTTGCCTCAGTCTCTGCTATGGTGGTTTAAAATGGAGTTTTACTAATTCTATCATTCCTTCTGTATTTATTAGTCAGCATTTTATGGAAAGGAAGAGATTTCCCTTTTTTATGTTTATTTAATTTCTTTATTATCTGCATAGACTCATGGATTCTTATTTTATTCAAAGACTTATATAGTTCATTAATGTTTTTATTTATTTTGATGTTCAATTGTCCCAAGTTCAACCAGTGGGAACCCTTTCAAACTGCCTCCTGTGTCCTTTTAACATGTTCTCATCATTCTTTTAGTACTTCCTCACTTTTTCATTCAATAAGATGTTCCTAGATTGTCTTGTACTTTCCCTGTCCCCACTCTGGAATTAGCCTTTCCTCCAAGGAGTCCAGTCCCTTTTTGTAGACAATGGTAATTATAAACCATAATCTAAAGCCAATTTTTTTTCATTACATGGTTGCTATCTAAAGAATTAAAATCTTTCATAGGCAGTGCCTTAGTCCATTCAGGCTGCTGTAACAAAATACCATGGACTGAGTGGCTTATAAATAACAGAAATTTATTGCTTACAGTTCTGGAGGCTAGAAGTCCAAGGTCATGGTGCCAGCAGGGTTGGGTTCTGGTAAGGTGGTCTTCCAGGTTGTAGACTAAGGACTTATATCCTCACATGGTTGAAGAGCTAGGGAGCTCTGTGGGGTTTCTTTCATGAGGACATTAATCCCATTCATGAGGCACTACCCTTATCACCTAATCACCTGGCAAAGTCCCTATTACCATCACCTTGGGGGTTAGGATTTTAGCATATGAATTTGGCAGAGGGGACACAAACATTCAGACAATAGAAGATGGCCCCAGTTTAGGTTCCCTAGAACCAGACCTTTGAGCCAAGAATTCAGAGGCAAGCTGTTGATTGGGAAGAGCAGTGTTAGGTGAGGGTCAGGCAAGACAGGAAGGGTGCTCTCAGGCTGCCTACCACAGTGGGCCACTTTGGAAAATTGTATACAGCATACACTTCAAAACTACCTGGCTAAGGGGTGAGAAAGCTGGAGTGTGTACACCCCACGCCTGTCAGACACTGGCCCAGGGCTGCTGTGTGGGGGACGGTGGTGGGGTGGGTAGGGATGCAGGTTGCAAGGAGGCATTCATTCCCAGGCTCCTCTAGTCTGGAAAGGTGGCTGGAAATCAGGCTGGCTTGTACAGACATGGTGAGAGGGGTGGATGGTGTGGGCTCCTTTTTTTTTTTTTTTAATTATAATCATTTTATAGGTGACTTAATGTGCTTTACAAAAACTAAAACCTCAAAACCATGAAATAATAAGCCCTTTAACATTTAGAAAGAGCTGAGACAGGTCTCTTCTAGCCAGCCCCAAGATGAAGGTAGAGCACATGTTTCTATTTCACAGTCTCGGAGGAGACAAGGAGGACTCGCTAGCCAGGCAGAGGTGTGGGACACCGAGCGCAGTCCTAAAGGGATGCCGGGGAAAGAAAGATAGAAGTCTACACAAAATTCTTTATTTTAACATTTAAAAGAAAGAATCACATGTTCATCCTGACAGCTTTCCCAGGCTTGGCCATCCAATAAGTTACACACACACGAAGGTACTTGGAAGGTTATTGCATGCCTCTGTCACTGATGGAGTCACAGTGATGTGGCCACTCTCCCTGCAGTCTGACCCCGCGCCTGTCCTCCCTCCACCAGGAGGCCTCACTCGGACCAGGCTGTGGGGAGGCTCTGGATCGTGAAGCTAGCGACACAGCTGCACTTCCTGTGGCTGCCTTCACTCCAGAGCACGGTGTTCACCGAAGGGGACTCTTGGGTGGGGAGGCTGAGGCAGTGCCCTCGGGCACGGGCAGGCCTGTTCCTGACACCATACAGCAGCCCTGCCTCTCAGATTCCTCCCCCTGCACCATTCTTAAGATTGTTTGCTAGTTGATTCTTTGCTTTTTTGGCTACTTGATGGTTTTGATGAATTTGCTGTGATCCAGGGGTGCTCAAGTACTTCTTTGAGAGTTGGCCTTTGGCTGGGATTATGTTTCAACAGTCTTGAAATGAGGTCCCTGGCTCCCTCTGGCACGAAGTCAGGGAATGTGAACTCAACCCGCGATATTCTTTTGTAGGTCTCTTGGTATGTGCTTGCCTCAAAAGTAGGCTTCCCAACTAGAAATTCATAGCAAAGAACCCAAGGCTCCAGAGATCCACCTTCTCGTCATGCATTCGGCCTTCAATCATCTCTGGGGGCAAGTAATCCAGGGTGCCACAGAGGGTGGTTCTCCTGGAGGATGGGGCATGTACTGACCACCCAAAATCTGCAATCTTAAGCTCTCCAGCCGATCCAAGGAGTAGGTTCTCTGGCTTAATGTCTCTATGAATGACTCTTTTGAGTGACAGTAGGACAGGGCATCTGCCAACTCTGTGATATAAGTAGCAGTTCTCTGCTCATCAAACTTTGACAGTTTCTGAAGTTCTCTGTAGACAGCTCCGAGAGGTGCATATTCTAGAATTAGGTAAACTCTGGTGGCATCATAAGATACTGGCACCACCAGGAAAGGGTGGTGAAGCTGACTGAGAAACAGAGAGAAGAGCTTTGGGCCCTCTGAAGAAAGGTACTCTGGGAGGCCTGGAGGTTTCCTGACTTGGGTGGAGCATTGTAGATAAGGGGCCCTCAGGACTTCCCTCACAAAGACCACCCTGGCTTGGCTGTTATGACTCCTGTTGTTCCCTCCTCAGAAACTTGTGGGCCACATTTTGGCCTCATCCACCTGTGGGCCACATGAGTATGTATCTATTTGTACTGTGAGGCAAGTGACTTCAGAGTGGGTGGTGGTAGGAGTGTGGGGTATGGAGGCAGGAGGAGTTAATAATTTTGGCTGGGAAATAAGAGGAATAGAGCATAGGAGCCCTCTTTGACTCCTTACTTTCCTTATCACCTTACATTCAACACCCTAGCAATGTTCATATTCCAAACCTGGTGGCCTCTCACCACCTCCTTTGCCCCCTACAAGGCCATCCCGTCTCACGTGGACCATTGCAGTTGCTTGTACCATGCTGCTGCCTCTACCCTTGCCCTCTGTTCACACAGCAGGCTGAGTGTGGAGCTTGGCCATGTTACTGTCCTACTCAGAACCTTAGACAGCCTTTCTGTTCCACTGAGTAGGATAGTCAGCGTCCTGCCCATATCCGGCAAGGCCCATGCAGCTGGGCATCTGGCTGGCAGCTGCCTCTCTGATTTGCTCCTCTAGCTCTCTTTCCCTCCTTAATTCTGCTTGATGATTCTGGAACATGCCAGCCTTTTTTCTCCACTGGCCTTGTGTTGCTGTTCCCTCTGCTTGGAATGCTTTTATACCAGAGTCATATGCCTCCCTCCTTGCCTCCTTCTGTCTTCTCAGGACTTGGCTCTGCTGTCATCTCCTTCCTAATCTCCCCATCCGCTCATTACGCTGTCCCATTAATCTGCTTTATTTTGCTTCAAAGCCCTATGGACATAAATTAAGACCACCCAAATGAGAACAAGCAAAGGCCACTTATTCAGAGCTTGCTATAGCAAGAAAGTCAGCCACCATTTTTTGCATTTGGCAGAGACTCAAAGGCAGGCAGAGGAGTGGAAAACTTCATAGTGGAAAAAGGGAAGGCCTCAGGTATGGCATGACTGGAGGCCACTGTCCTGGGAAGCTGTAGGTGGGCTAAGCAGAAGTAGGGCCTCCCATGTGATTGGTCAAGGGTTTATATTTGGCCTTCTCTGGTTGGTCCTAATTTGGAAGCAAGGGTGAAAGTTAGGAAAGCTGCCAGTTATTAGTAAAGTCCTGGCCAGTTGTTACAAGGGTTATTGTTTGGATTCCTGAACTATCGCTAGAGACTGTGGTCTGACTTCCTACAAATTTGGCTTATAGCAGGCTGGCTTCCTGGGTTGGTTTCCTGGGCAGGTTGCTGCAGGTTGCAGGTCAGAATTCTATTTTTATATATAGCTTGGCTCTCAGCTGTTTGTATATTTAGTCTCTCAGCACTTACTGTTTACTCAAGGTGATGCATATTTATTTTTCTAGTTATTGCCTGTCCCATAAGAGAAGGGAAGCTTGGTAAGGGCAGGGGTCTAGTCTTGTTACCATTGCTTCTACAACTCCTCAGACTATACCAGGCAGATGGTAGGTACTCAGTAAATATGTATCGTATGATGGAATGATGATGCCTGATCATTCCTCTATTTCAGTTTCTAGAAATAAAACCATTTGTGTGAAGCTTTTGCTTTATATCTTTTTCTCTCTTAATGGGCTGATTGCCCCTCTGGCATTTTGGTTCAGGCCAACCATCATCTGAAGATACTTGGAAAAAAAGCCCATAGGGAGGACTATGAGTTTTGGATTCAGAGGAACAAATTCAAATAACTGTAGGCACTAGACAGGTCAAAGAATGAACCAGCCTTGAGGGCGAGGAGGGACAGAGAACAAGGAGCCTTTGTCCTGTGGAAAGATGGCTGCCTCAACTCAGCACTTACCAATTTTAATAGGTCAGACTACAAGCCTCCCGTTTCTGGAGTTTTATGTGAATACTTCCATATTTAAATGTTAGTGACTTGTAAGACTATATCGGGATGGGGGAAGGAAGGTGGGAAAAAACAAGATGTTCTGGGGATTGCATTCAGTCCTTGGGTGGCCAAGGCCCTAGGTGGCTTGGCTCTGGTATAGGTTGTCTCCTCAGATCCTCCCTGGAAGGCTCTCTGGGGCTCCCTCACCCTGCTTGGCCTCACCTGACCCAAGATTGAGATTGGACGCTAAGGAGAAGACAAGGAGTACGAGCCCCCGAGCTCCAGCCATGGGACACTGCGAACTGGGTCTCAGTGTACATGTTGCCTTCCAAATGCTTTTCTTCATCAAGAGTCCTCCGTGGATTTGAGGAGGGTGATTGCATGAGGCCGTTTTGGCATTGAGCTGATTGTTAAGTGCAGCTGCAGGAGCCAGCTCCCTGATTAGAACTGAGATTCTAAAGCCAGATGAATTAATAATGAGGTGATAGGGAAACGGAGAGACTCTTACATTGCACTTGGTTATGTTAAGAGAAGTTTTAGGTGCTTTTGCAAGGGGAAAAAAAAAGAATGTTTCTCTAAACATTAAATCAAGCTGATTGGTACCTGGATTAATTAAGCTCCTTTTCTCAGAGTATGACCGACCCTTCAGGATAATCCGTTTCCTCAGCACCATTCATTACAGTTTGCACAGGACTAAAAGATAAGGACTGTGGGCAGTGTAGATTATAAAACGGGAGAGGAAAGGGACCCCAGGACAGTTATTGGATGTTATCTTTACAGCTATCGCATAAGATCCCCCCAAAATTATATTCAAGATGGATTTTTTTTTCTGGTTCCAATTCCAGGAAAACACCAAAATGCAAACCACCTAGGTTGATATTATTTAAGAGCTATTATCCTTGATTAAATCTAAGCACAACAAAAAAGCTAAAAAAAAAAAAAAAAAAAAGCTATCCAGTTTCTTCAGAAATGGGAGATAAAGTGTTTTTGGGTAAGGTTAGCATTTTGCCAAATTTTGTGGTGGTAGCAACCCCCTTATTTATTTGAAATTGCTTAAAATTTTATTCCCCTTCAGCCCTGATTGAGCTAATTAGAACCCACAGGGAATTATGTGGGTAATGGCAGCGAGGGGGAAGTGTAAATATGCAATGCAATTAGCACCTACTTTTTTTCTGTGTGATACGATCCGGGAGCTCATGGGTTTGTGCAAACCTTGGAACAATAGGAACCATTGATACTCAAGCTGCTAGGGGAGTCCATAATTATGATATAATATTTTGCCAGCCTCTTGCATGCATGGAGGTAGAATGGAATATGAGTAAATAAAACCCACAATTTTCTCCATCCATAATTCTTTATATCAGTAGAGTATGTTCTCTGTTCTCTCTCTCTTTTTTCCAAGAAGATAGAAACTTTACTTACTTGAACATTTTATGTACTACAAAGGACTTCATCTGCATGGGAATAAATCTGGTTTGCAATCAGTTAAATGGACAATTTTCTCAGTGTTGTTACAAGTTGAAGAAAGCTACTCCACAATGCCTTCTGCCTATAACAGGCAGATTTTCTTGACTTTGCTTGCTACTGTTGTATAAGCTCATGCCAGGAGATAACTTGAATTTTGTCATTTATTCCTTAATTTGTTAGAACTATACTCAGGGTGGGTTGACTTCATAGGCATATGATCTATGAAGTCCCTTATAGTTGCATTTAAAGCTAGCATTATACAATATAAAGATGAACAAGATTTTTGCTAATAATCTAAATGTTTAATTTTTTTTATTTAGAATAACATGAAATAGCAAATACAAGGCACTAGGACAAGCGAAAGGAGGGACCACAGAACAAAGAAAAAAGCTTTATATTTGAATACCTTTACCATCACTTTTTCCCCTCTACTTTTTGAACAAAGGGCCCCAAATTTGCATTTTGCTCTGGGCCCCATAAATTATGTAGCTGGCTCTGTACCCAGGCACAGCTAAATGGAATTCCAAGATTTATTCACTCATTTAACAAACATTTACTCAGTACACCACAGTACCAGGCGTAAGAGATACAAAGATTAATGAAGGGGGTGGTCTCTGCTTCTTGGGTCTTACCACCTCGTTTCAGGACACATCCCTGCAATCCAGTCTCACAGATGCTGTGAGACAAAACTCTGGGAGCAGATGTGAATTCCCAGTTGCGCATGGTGATGGGAGGGGTCAGGAAAGAATTTGTAGAGGTGCTATTTCAGATTGTAGCTGAGCGTTCAAACTTGCCAGACACTTAAGAAACACTCTCTTTCTGAAGATAAAAACCAAATAATTAGAATGGTCATTGCAGAAAGTGGAGTCTTTCTCATCTTCTACTCCAACCTCACAGATTATGAGGAAGACCCTGCAGTTGTCTTTTCAAATCTGAGACAGTGACTGTAGTCTGCTTGTAAGTGTCAAAAGTAGGCCTGAAACTTAGGTCATCTGATTTCAATTTTTTTAAATTGATGTATCGTTGACATAGGTTACATTAATTTCAGGAGTACAACGTAGTGATTCCACAAGTCTATACATTACGTTGTGCTCATCACAAGTGTAGCTACTATGTGTCACCATATAACACTCTTACAATACCATTGACTATATGGCCTATGAAGTACTTCTTATCCTCATTGATTTTGAATTCTTTTTCACTGTATTCCAATGATTTATTCCCCCTCGATCTTTAACTTGACAACTTCTATCCTGTTACTGGAATTAAGAAATTAGGAAATGATGTAGTATTTTCCAGATTTTATTTTTTGCTTTGTGTCAAAACTTATGTAAGGGGTCTTTAAAAAAAAAAATTATTTCTTTATTAGTCAGAAAAAGAGAGCACAAGCAGGGGGAGTGGCAGGCAGAGGGAGAAGCAGGCTCCTCACTGAGCAAGGAGCCCAATGTGGGATTTGATCCCAGGACCCTGGGATCACGACCTGAGCTGAAGGCAAATGCTTAACCTACTGAGCCACCCAGGTGTCCTTGTAAAGTGTCTTTTAAAGAGAAAATTTTTTCAGTGCATTTAAATTATACTTTATTTTATAAAAATCAACTTCTCCCTAAACATCATCACCCTGAGTAAGGAATGCCCATGTTCTGGAGCCAGTCTTCTGGTATGGAAGAAGTACAGTCTTGCAGTCAGGCCAGGGTGGCATCTGACTCTCCTCCATCTGCTTTTAGAATTGTAATTAGCCTTCATGAGCCTTGATTTCTTCATCAGTACAATGGGGACAGTACCGATTGCTTCTTAGTGATATTGGTGGGTTTGATGGAATGAGGTTGTAGAGCATCCATCAGGTATTGGGTGCTCAGTGAATGTAACTTTCTTCTCTCAAAGACAATTCTTCCATCTTCTTCCCACTTCTTTTAAGGTATTTACCACGTGAAATTGCTCATTTTATACATGGCCTATTATATCAGTGTTGGTTACTGGTGAAATTTCTGTTCTTTTAACCTTCTACTAATATGAATGTAAAGAAAGAAAAATATGACTCTTCAGTTTCCACATTTTTTTTATGTTATATTAATCACCATACATTACATCATTAGTTTTTGATCTTGTGTTCCATGATTCATTGTTTGCGTATAACACCCAGTGCTCCATGCAGTACGTGCCCTCTTTAATACCCATCACGAGGCTGACCCATCCCCCCACCCCCTCCCCTCTAGAACCCTCAGTTTATTTCTCAGAGTCCATAGTCTCTCTTGGTTCGTCTCCCCCTCCGATTTCACCCCTTCATTCTTCCCTTCCTGCTATATTCTTTTTCTTTTTTTTTATTTTTTATTGTTATGTTAATCACCATACATTACATCATTAGTTTTTGATGTAGTGTTCCATGATTCATTGTTTGTGTTAAACACCCAGTGCTCCATGCAGAACGTGCCCTCTTTAATACCCATCACCAGGCTAACCCATCCTCCCACCCCCCTCCCCTCTAGAACCCTCAGTTTGTTTTTCAGAGTCCATCCTCTCTCATGGTTCGT
>NC_138371.1:84853589-84933268 GCF_054177405.1 Leptonychotes weddellii | reverse complement strand
GGGTATTAAGGAGGGCACGTATTGAATGGAGCACTGGGTGTTATTCAAAAACAATGAATCATGGAACACTACATCAAAAACTAATGATGTACTGTATGGGGACTAACATAACATAATAAAAAAAAATTAAATTAAAAAAATAAAGAGAAGCTGAAAAATCCAGATTTTATGTAAAGTGTTTTCTTTGTTTTGGATGAATATTCTTAAATATTGGATGACACAATAAACCTGTGTGCACCAACACTCTGTGAACAAAATGAAAATTTCCCCTGGGCTAAATTTAGCCTGGGATTGCTAATTTGCAATGTCTAGACAAGATGAACCCAGATATCTGTTCCAGGTATAGAATGCTTTGGCTCTATGAGTTGAATGTAGAGCGTCTCCTCAGAGTCACACCAGCTTTGAGTTGGAAAAGGTCCTAGCGGGTGTGTGGGTTGCCTCTCACGCATCATCCCTTGGCAATGGTTACCTAACCTCTTTAGTTGTTCCACAAGACAGACTGTTCTGAAAGGGGACTCTGTTTGAAGCTCTTCCTTGTATGAAGAAGAAATTCCTTGTTCAATAGCTTCTCTGATTGGTTTTAATTCTGTCATCTGGAGCAACACAGAATACATCCTTGGTGTCTTGGAGCTTTAGTCCTGGATGAGCCTGCTTTCGTTCACTAACACACACCAGACAGCTTGTTTACTGGGCAGAGTCAGGCTCTGAAAGATCTTCTTAGAGCACAGGATGCAGGATGAGCTAAAGATATTTTTCAAAAAGGGAATTCAAACAGAATCCCTTCTATCTTCACTGTGTGATGGGTGGAACACAAGTTTGGACTGCTCATGGCTGAGCCAAAGTTCCTTCATCTGGGGGAAAGGGGAGGGTGCTAGGAGGTGTGGACTGGGAAGTCACAGCTAATTTGGTGGGTGGCATAAGGGGTGCAGGTGTGACGTGTCTCCCTCAGAGGGTCACCATGTTCTCTAGGATGGGTCAACCTGGCGGTGTCATCTTATCCCAGAAGGGTAGCAGTGTAACCTGTTTGCATTTCTCACCTCATTATAACCTTAGGATGCTTTCTCCCCACACAGGACTGACCTGGAATCATTTTTTTCCATGGAGCCCCTTTCCAGGCTCTTTAATAGAGAGCACAGATGGGGCCTTTGCCCAACTGGAGGGAGATGGGGAAGTTGCTGTTGCTTGCCCTTGTGTGTGTGTAGTTCAGGAGGTGCTCAGAGCAAGGGGCAAATGCCTGGATGTGGGTCAGAGTCTTGAAGAGAAGCAGAGGGGCTCAGCTACAGTTCAGAGCTAGTGTGTGTGTGTGTAATGCTTCTTCCTAAATGTGACTGTGGATTATAGTAGAGTCTTCATGACATATTGTGGGATAATCTTTCATATGCTCTGTGATTTGACCCATAAGGCCAGAACAGGGAAATTAACTAGGTGTAATAAATAATAAAGAACCTGGTGAATATTTAGGGTCTGGTAATGATGATAAATCAGGTTTGAAATGTTCCTTGAGGAGATTGTGAGATTCTGAGAAATGAAGCCAGGATGATTGATTAGAACTTATTGCTGTTCAGAAAATCTACTGCAAAAAATACAGGGAGGTATTGCGAGGCTAATAGAAAAGGCGAATACAATCCACCTTGGCCTCTAAAAACCAAATGAGTGTAATCAACAAATGTCATTGCTCTTATGGGCAAGTGCATAGAAGAGCAAGAGACACCCCAAAGCACCTGGAGGGTGTTGATTTGATTGGTGAAAGCAAAGAATGAGCGCATTAGGCTTTCTCTGTGGTCCTTATTTCCTTTGAAGCTTTATTGATTCATTTATTTGTTTATTTGGCTATTTATCTGTGCAATTTAATGAAAGGCTCTATTGAAGAAATAAAGGTTATATTTTTAAGAGTTTGTGCCACCAAAATTTGTTCTTCTTAGGGGTCCCATACTTGTTTTTCAGCTCTTGGTGTGAAGATTCATATCCTATAGTTTGTTCAGCTGTACTGGATGGGGGGTTATGTTGAATGCTTTAGGGATGTATCATCCCATTCTTCTAAAATCTGACCCAACTTGTGGGGTGAACTTAGAAGTAACACAAAATACCAACCCTGTTGGAAGTTATCTTGGAAGAGAGTAGCCCTAATCTTGTAGTATTTTTTTAAAAAGTCAGACAAATCCTTGACTGTGAATGGAGGTGGAAGCATAAAGAAGCCTTGTGGGTACTTAGTAGCAGACCAGGAATAATTTGTGATATAGCGGGAAGAAGATGGACTTGGGATCAAAATCGGCTGTGTGACTTTGGGCAAGTTACTTAACTCCTCTGAGCCTCAGTGTCTGCCTGGGTAAAATGAGGGAGAACAAATTTGTATCTCTTGGGAATTAAAGGCGAAAACGTGGATCAGTGCCTAGCACCGAGCGTGGCACACGGTGGCTCCCTTCTCCCCACTTGGTGGCCTCTGTCTTCACATATTCCTCCTTCAGTCCTTTGCACGTAATGAGCACTTAAGATTTGTTGGTTCATGTACAGAGGCAGGGAGTCAGCGTTCTCCAAAACCCCAGTGACAGACAGCCTGTCTCAGTGCTGCTCTCTGATCTCTTATTTGGAACCTAGAGTAAATTATGGGAGCTTAGTTGAGCATCATGATGCAGGGAAAATGTATGATGCAAGACAGAATCCTTACTCTTATCCCACACACGTGCACACACAGGCAGGGCATGCCAGGCAGACCTTTGTTAGTGCACATGCTAGTACCTTCCCTTCCTCCCCCACCCAGTTCCCCAGGGTGAAGAGAGGTAGATGATGGTGGTGAACCAGGTTCCAAATTAAAGACTAGAGATTTAAGAAGTTTGTCTTTCCTCCTTCATTTTGTAAGGTGAGGTATGAATAGAAATGTCGATTCTGTGTAAATAAATTATTTGATTAAACAGGACATCAGTATGCTCAATGGTTAGACTTGTCAAGAAACATGAAGCAAGCTGGTAATGGTTTTCCTAATTTACTTGAGGATAAATAATGCAAGGAGCTCATCAGACTCATCCATAGATAGGTTTGAAAGAATTTGACCCCAAAAGCTAGAGAAATGTTTAAGGAGGAAAACTACTGCCATGAAGCTGGTTTTACTGCTAGAGAAATCTGGAGCTGCAAAAAGCCACGTTAAAATTACATCACAGATCTGTCTTTAGCCAGAAAAGGAAATTAAAAGGTAAAGAGAAATGTCACTCTCAGGCTTGGTACTATTACTCCACTTCTATACTGGACGGTCTGCTTAAGGATTGGCCCATTAAGGCTGTTGTGCATTAACGAGGCTCTCCCCAATGGGCCACCCCAGTTGTGTGACCCCACTGTTTGACAGGATGTGAGTTATGATGAGAAGAAGTCTCATGGGTGAACAGTGGTATGTCACTGTGAGGGTTTCTAAAAATTTGCGTGCTGTCTCCAATTGGCTACAAATTGTGGCTAATTGAGGGCACCAGGGGCATTTTATGACAGATGAATATGCAGTTAAGATGCCCTGCTGTCCCTGAGAGTGGTTGAAATGGACAACTGGCTTTGGAATGTGAATCACTGTGTTAGAGCCTTGGAATATTTCTACTGGCTGCTACTCTGAGGCATAAAAGGATGAGACTACGATCACCCATTAACATTGGCTTAGTTTTATTGATTAGATTAGCACTGTCCTGATGGGAAACCATTACAGTATCCCACCCTCTTCCCTCTAATCCATCCTTCTCTCCTTCCTACAAATATATGTTAGGCAAAGTCTAGGCTCTGGAGATAATATCAGTGAGCACCACAGAAAAAGTCCCTGCCCTTATGTACAGTGCTTATGTTCCTCTGTGTGTGTGTGTGTGTGTGTGTGCAGAGGGAGGCAAACCCTAAAACAAATATATATATTTGTTCATGTACACATAATTGTATTTGCCAGTCTTTTTGTCGTTTAAAAGCTGATTTATGGGACACCTGGATGGTTCAGTTGGTTAAGCATCTGCCTTTGGCTCAGGTCGTGATCCCAGGGTCCTGGGATCGAGTCCCATGTTGGGCTCTATGCTCAGTGGGGCACCTGCTTCTCCCTCTGCCTGCCGCTCCCCCTGCTCATGTTCTCTCTCTCTGACAAGTAAATAAATAGAATCTTTTGGAAAAAACAAACTGATCTTGTGATCATTTAGATATTAGAAGGCCAAGTAGAAATATTTAGGACCCCTAAGATTTTTCCAGATGCTCCCAATACCTTGAAGAGAAGTGAAAGGGACAAACTACAAAGTGTCTGCTCTTTGGTTTCCATGCATATGGTCCTGGGCCACCTCTGGATTGGATAGCCAGATGGGAGCCTGGGGGCAGGAGCAGTTATAGTGAAACTCCAAAGTACTCCTGAAGAATTAAAGGACCACCACCCTCCCCCTCCAGGAGCCAGGCAGGTCTTTAATGTCAAGAAGACCTGTAGGGTTTGGTTCCAGACAGGTGAGTACTGGAGGCCCCTGAGGCTTAGGCTCACCTTGATTTGGATTGGTGGTTCTCAAGGTGGGGACCAGGGTAGGCTCCACTACTTGCACTAGGGTCACTTGCTATGTTGGTGTCCTTGCTGCATAAATAGGAGTCCCCTGGTGCCTTAGCTCAGATTGCTGTAATAAAATTCCACAGACTTGGGGGCTTAAACAACACATATTTATTGCTCACAGTTCTGGAGGCTGGAAGTCCAAGACAAGGGTGCCAAGACAGTCTTTCTGGTCTCAGACTGCTGACATGTATCCTCACATGGCTGAAAAAAAAGCAAGCTGTGTCTCTGGCCTCTTCTTCTAGGGCCCTAATCCCATTCATGAGGTCTCTATGCTTATGACTTATTCACCTCCCAAAGGCCACACCTCCAATCACCATCACATTGGAGATTATATTTCAACATATGAATGGGGAGGGGACACAGACATTCATTCTGTAACACCTTTTTTTTTTTCTCTTTCTATTGATGTGTAACAAATTACTACAAATCTAAAACCTACATTTGTTATCTCATGGTTTCACAGGTCAGGAGCCTGGGCAGGGATCATCTGGATTGTGTCCTCTTATGAGGCTACAGTTGAAATGTTGACTGCCCAGGCTGTGGAAGAGTCCCCTCGTGGAAGGATCCTGCCACTCACGTTGCTGGCAGGATTCACATTCTTGCGGTTGTCAGGCTGAAGATTATGCCTTCTTGCTAGCAGAGGCTGGAGGCTGCCTCAGCTCCTAGCAGCTGCCTGCTCTTCTTTGCCACTTAGGGTTTTCCAGCACGGCCACTTATTTCTTCAGGCCAGCAAGAAATTTCTAGAGTGAGTCTTCTAGCAAGACGGAGTCTTCTATAACATAACCTAATCATAAGGATGTGATTCCATCACTTTTATCCTATTTCATTGGTTGAGAAGAAAGTCATGGGTCCCACACAGACTTTGGAGAAGGTGATTACACAGAAGTGTGAACAATGAAGAAGGAGTGGCTAGGGGAGCCGAACCTGGTTTACCTGTTACAAATGCAAGTAGCTAGGCTCACCCTGGACTGACTGAATCAGACTTTCTGGGGCAGGGCCCAGGAATCTGCATTGTAACAACTCCCATGGTGCTTCCTATTCCCATTATCGTTAGAGATGCCTAGGGAGAAGTGGGTTGTAGGATAGCTCAAAGCTCCATTGAGCAGCGAGGGACACCTGGCATACCTTCCTGCCAGTACTTCTGAGACTCCTCCAAGTCAGTCATAGCACTGACTGGAGGGGACATTGGATGGTTCCTCAGAGCCAGGGATTTGGCAACCTGCCCAGCATCTAAGGGATGGAAATGTGTTACCTCCACAGCTCATTTGTGCACATGAACCCAACGCTCAGTGACCACTTGAAAGTGGGGATCTGTGTAGCCACACCACAGTCTCCCTATGCCACAGCTGTACCACAGGCTGGCAAGTGCCATGCCATCCCCACTCTGCCACCATGGCTCCACCACAGCTAGCAGGTGTATGCAGCCTGGGAGTGTCCAGCTGTGGTGGTGAGGTGGGGGATTGTGCTTGTGAGCCCCACGGGTCATCTCCTATATCAGGCTACTCCTTCAAGACTGGAAGAGGTAGCTGTTTCATCTAATATATAAAAAGAAACACAGAGAATCAGGCAAAATGAGGAGACAGAGGAATATGTTCCAAATTCAAAAGAACAAGAGACCAAACATTCAAAGAAGATTTAACAGCTATCCTTCTCAAACTCTTCCAAAAATTGAAAAGGAGGGAACATTCTGAACTTATTTTATAAGGCTACCAAAAAACTATTAGAGCTAATAAATGAATTTATTACAGTTGCAGGATGCAAAATCAATACACAAAATTCTCTTTTCTGTACACTTACAACAAATTATGTGAAAGAAAAATCAAGAAAACAATCGCATCAAGTAGAATAAAATACCTAGCAGTAAGTTTTACCAAGGAGGCGAAATAGCCAAATACTGAAAATTGTAAGACACTAATGAAAGAAATTGAAGAAAACACAAATATGTGGAAAATTATTCCATATTCATAGATTGGAAGAATTAGTGCTATTAAATTGTCCATACTACCCAAAGCCATCTACAGATTCAGTGCAATCTCATCACAATTCCAATGACCTTTTTCACAGAATTAGAACAACCAATTCTAAATTTGTATTGGAACCACAAAAAGCCTGAATAAACAAAGCAATCTTGAGATAGAGCAAACTAGAAGTATGACACTCCCTGATTTCAAACTATACTATGAAACTACAGTAATCAAAACAGTGTGATATTGGCATAAAAACAGACAACCTAGATCAATAGAACAGAATAGAGAGCCCAGAAATAAACCCACATATAGATGGTCAATTAATTTATGACAAAGGAGGCAGAAGTATACAGTAGGGAAAAAGATAGTCTTTTTAGTCAATGGTGTTGGGAAAACTGGACAGCCACATGCAAAAGAATGAAGCTAGACCACTGTCTTATACCATATACAAAAATTAGTTCAAAATGGGTAAGATCTGAAATTGTAAAATTTCTAGAAGAAAACATAAATGGTAAGCTCCTTGACATGTCTTAGTGATTTTTTTTTTTTTTGTATCTTACTTCAAAGACAAGGGCAACAAAAGCAAAAATGAATAAATGGGACTACATCAAAGTTAAAAGCTTGTTTTTTAAAGCATAGTGAAGGAAACCATCAGCAAAATGAAGACACCTTATTGAATAGGAGAAAATATTTGCAAATCATATATTCAATAAGGGGTCAGTATCCAAAATATACAAAGAATCCATACAACTCAATAATAATTTAAAAAAAATCTGATTTAAAAAATGGGCAGAGGATCTGAATTCCAAAGAGTCCATAGAGATGGCCAACAGACACATGAAAAGATGCTCAACATTACTAATCATCAGAGAAATACAGATCAAAACCACAATGAGATAACACCTCACAAGGGTTAGAATGATTAAAATTAACAACTCAGGAAACAACAGGTTTTGGCGAGGATGTGGAGAAAGGGGAACCCTCTTACACTGTTGGTGGGAGTGCAAACTGGTGTAGCCACTCCAGAAAAACAGTATGGAGGTTCCTCAAAAAGTTGAAAATAGAACTACCCTATGACCTGGCAATTGCACTACTAGGAATTTATCCACAAGATACAAAAATGATGATTTGAAGGGGCATATGCACCCCAATGTTTGTAGTAGCACTATCCACAGTAGCCAAAATGTGGAAAGAGCCCAGATGTCCAGCAACTGATGAATGAATAAAGAAGATTTGGTTCACACACACACACACACTGGAATATTACTCAGCCATCAAAAAGAATGAAACCTTGCCATTTGCAATGATGTGGATAGAACTAGAGTGTATTACACTAAGTGAAATAGTGTATACAGAGAAAGATAAATAACATATGATTTCACTCATATGTGGAATTTAAGAAACAAAACAGATGAACATAGGGGAAGGGAAGGAAAAATAAGATAAAGACAGAGAAGGAAGTAAACCATAAGAGATTCTTAAATATAGGGAACAAACTGAGGGTTTCTGGAGGGGAGGTGAGTGAGGGGATGGGGTAATTGGGTGATGGGGAGGGCACTTGATATAATGAGCACTGGGTGTTATTTGCAACTGATGAATCACTAAATTCTACCCCTGAAACCAGTACTATACTATATATGAATTAACTTGAATTTAAATAAAATCTTGAAAGAAAAAAAATAAAAGCATGTACATAAATGTTTATATTATCTTCATTCATAATAGCTCCAGGGGCACCTGGGTGGCTCAGTCAGTTGAGCATGGGACTCTTGGTTTTGACTGGGGTTGTGATCTCAGGGTTGTGAGATTGAGCCTCGTGTAGGGCTCCCCGCTCAGCACAGAGTCTGCTTAAGACTGTCTCCCTCTGCCCCTCTCCCCCTTCTCTTTTTCTAAAATAAATAAATAAATCTTTAAAAAAATAATAGCTCCAAACTGGAAACAGTCCAGATTTTCTTCAATGAGTAATGGGCTAAACTGTATTACATCCATACCATAGAATCTGCTTACCAACAAAGAAGAAGAAACTATTGATTCATGCAACAAATTGAAGGAATAGCCATCATGTTGAGGAGAAAAAGCCAATCTCAAGAAAGCTTCATATTGTATAATTCTATTCATATAACAGTTTGAAGTGACAAAAGTTAGAAATGGAAGACAGATTTAGTGGTTTTCAGGTATTAGAGGTGGCAGGAGGGAGGTGGACGTGATCATAATAGGGCAACACGTGGGATCCTTTGGTGTTGGAACTATATGTTTTCTTTACTGTGGTATTGGATACATGAACCTACATGGGCAATGAAATTGTATAGAACTTAATAGACACAAAAATGAGTTCAAGTAAAATTGGGAAATCTGAGTTAAGACTGGTGGACTGCATGAATGTCAATATGCTGGTTGCTATAGTATAGTATAATTTTGCAAAATGTTACCATTAGGGGAAGCTGAGAAAAGTGTAAAAGGATCTACCTCTATGATTTCTTACAACTGCATGTGACTCTACAGTTTTCTTAACTAAACATTTTTTTTTTAAGATTTTATTTATTTATTTGACAGAGACACAGCGAGAGAGGGGACACAAGCAGGGGGAGTGGGAGAGGGAGAAGCAGGCTTCCCGCTGAGCAGGGAGCCGGGTGCAGGGCTCGATCCCAGGACCCTGGGACCATGACCTGAGCCGAAGGTAGATGCCTAATGACTGAGCCACCCAGGCACCCCTAAAATTTTAATTAATTAATAAAATAGAGCCTGGATTTCACCTTCCTCACCTCATCCTCATACATCTGGAGTAGATCTTTGTTAAAAGATCTTTCTTTTTTCTTCCCCCACAATCTGTCTCGGGGGGGAGGTCTTAACTTCGGTTAAGTCACTTCGCCTCTTTTTACAGGAAATGTTCTCCTCGGCTGACTGCCATTCTTGGGTGAGAGTTTTGGACATGGAAAACCATGGAGTTTCTGAGACATGGAGTGTCTTGGGAGCTCAGGGAGACAGCCTCTACTTATCTCAGCGTCACAACCTGCAGCTGCAGTAAATCAAGAGCAAAAGCAAGACTCCAAAGGCACACCCCTGGATAGCTTCCCCTTGCTCCCCACTGAAAAATTAATATGCTGCACCCATACCATGGTAGATAGACTCACTTGTGGTATCATTGCATGATGTGGTTCTGAGGTTAGGGGCATAGTTAGGTCAAGAAATAAAAAACCAGTGGCACTTTGTTCTGTTCATCTCTAGCACAGGGATGTCCAGTAAGCATTTGTTGAGCGAATGAGCGCAGAGCCTGACACAGGCCTAATCCCAGGACCCTGAAACTATGACCTGAGCCCAAACCAAGAGCTGGATGCCCAACCACTGAGCCACCCAGGCTCCCCCTGTTTGAGCAATTCTAAACAAAAGTTAAGAGTGCTTAAAAGTATTGGGCTAGATACTTGATGAAGACAGTGAATTTGACATTTTGGATCATGGCAAGTTGTCCCCTCTGGATTTTTAATATTAGGAAAAGTGCCCTTTAACAAAATAGGATTTAAGGTTTGGGGCAGGAGCCCTTGCTTAGCTGGCAGCCTCACCATTCCCTTCAGGTCCATGATGTCCCCCACCACTTGTCTGAGCTGTCTTCCCAGGGAGCTGACTCATTCAAGATGTTTTGCAAATTCTTTCTGATTGATAGATTGAAGCTATACTTCATCTTCTCAGCATTTTGATAAAGCAACCAGATAATTGCACTGGATGAGTTTTTGGTCTCAACAGGAGAGTAGGCCAATGGGGCTTCTTACCTTGATGACCAACAGACTGATGGTCCTATGGGCTGCCTGATTGCTCTTGGGGGACCAACCTCTAGCTTAAAAGGTACCCCTGTGGGGGTAATATATGTGTTTGCCTCTGCATTTATATAGACATGGCATTTAATACAGAGTATTCTTGATGTTATTATGGGATGGTGATGATGGTAGAGCCTATAGGTGAAGTGTTAGGAACCAAAATACCATATACCCACAGTGGGCAGGTGCTTGACTGTGGACCCCAGTGGGGTCAGCAGAAGGACAGGGGCCTGCCTTAAGTTGTAGATCTGTAAGGAAACATTATTTACTCAATCAACACTGTGTCCCACATTATACATCTATAAGCCATATAAATCCTGATGTCTAGGATAATCAGAATAGGAATTTGAGGCTTTTGAAGTCTCTTTCGAAAATGGCAGAGTGGAGGGTAGAGAGGGGAGCAAATCCAGCTGGAAAATAAAATCTTGCCCGTTGCTCTCTGTAAACTCCCACAGACTTTCCCTAACACTTAGCCTAAAGAGCTTCTTCTGCCACCAGTCTCTCTTTCTTGGTCAGCTCTTTATTGTGTACCCTCTCTAGGTTGTTTGGGCTGAGTCATTTGCAATATGCCCTCTTAGTTAATTACTGGGGATCTGCTCTCCAGAGGAGCGCATGGGGCTGGACCAGCAACTTCAAATCCTTCCTCTCTCCAGTAGGGCATGGTTTAGGATGTAAGACAGAAGAGGGGGGGGGGGTTGCAACTTCTATACTTTAAGTGTTCTATTTTATTACTATGACACATGACTTTGCTAAATCTCAAGTGTGTTTAGAGTACTATTATGATCAAAATAATAGAAATCTGTTTAGGGGGTCACTGAATTCATAGAGGCTTTTCATTATTTAAATTTTCCTAATCAGTAGGTATTAAAAGGGCAACTACTATCAGGTAGGGGAGCTATGAAATGTCTAGATATTAAATTAGGGTTCTTGTTCTCAAAAGAGGTAGAGAAATCTATTGTTTGAAAAATGCCACTGTTTTTTGATAACTCTCTCAAGTGTGTTTTAAAAAATGTTTCGAAATTTAGTTTTTTTCTGATTTAGCTTAACGTATAGGAGGGTAAATGAGCTCACTCTGCAGTATACTTATAACATGAAAGGATTGATTAATCGAAATAAAATCCCTAATGGAATAGTTTCTCTAAGCAATGATTATCAGTAGTTACCACAAGCACTAGGTAAAAGGTCATGGGGAGACTCTTTAGTGGGATCAGGCTGACATCTCCTGCATTCATTGATTATCACAAAAAGTTGAAAAAAAAAAAAAAAAACAAACCCACCAGACATTCTATGCCTCCTGATGTGGTGCAGTAGGAAGTCACAGCATTATCTATGGCATCTTGTTGCTAAAAATATTGAACCTTGATGTCTCTAGATCCAACTACCAGTTTCTAGAAAATGCAGCAGAAAGAGAAACATGCTGGATGAAAACCACAGTGATGCATTCAGCCACTGGACAAATGATTAATTTTCTTCAACAAATAAATAGTATGGAGAAGAAAGGGAGAAAAAACCATTTTGGATTAAAAGAAACTTAAGAAACTAATAAATGCTATTTGTGGACTTCGTTTGGCTCCTGATTTGAACAAATTGACTGTAAAAACACATTTTTGAAACCAGGAAAAAATAAGGCAGGTTATTAGGTGATAATAAGAAATTCTTGTTAATTTTGTTGGATGAGATAATAATGGCATTGCGGTGATGTTAAAAAGAAAAATGTCTCAGTCACTTAAAGATACATGCTCAGGTATTTATGGGTGAAATGGTAGGACATCTGGGATTGGCTTTGAAATGCAATAAGAAAAAAGGCAAGGGGCAGAGATAAAATCAAAATGACAGAATTGTTGGTAATTATTGAAGCTAGGGCTAGGTACTTGGGTTTCATATTCTATTTCTACTTTATATATTTGAAAATTTCCATAATCAATGGTGAAAGTATAATCGAACACATTCTAGTTTTTGTTTTTGTTTGAAGGCCTTAGAGAAATGCAGCTGAAGACATAAATAATGGAATTGGCTGTGTCTCTCATTGATACTTCCGTTTTTCTTTCTTCCTCACAGATATATTTTGTGCATGTCTATGGGATTAGGAAGTGGGAGTGCTGTCAGCATAGGCTTGGGCTCTCTCAGTTGAGGAGAGCAAGGATCCAGAGGAGGTGGTAAATACTAGTCAGCTGGGAGAACTATGGGAGGAACAGTGCTAATTTAACTGTCTGAAGGTTGTTGAATGCTATGGTCTGAATGTTTGCATCCCCTCAAAATTCACATGTTGAATTCTAACGCCCAATGGGATGATGTTAGAAGGTGGGGCAGTGATTAGGGAGGTGATAGGTGAAGAGGGGGGAGCCCTTACAAATGTGATTAGTGCTCTTAATAAGAAAAACCCTAAGTCACTCCTGAGTTCCTTTCCCCATATGAATAAATGATGAGAAGTCTGTGACTCAGAAAAGAGCCCTCACCTGACCATGCTGGGTAGCCTGATCTCAGATTTTCAACCTCCAGAATGGTGGGAAAGAAATATTTGTTCTTTATAAGCTACTCAGTCTGTATTTTGTTGTAGCAGCTGGTATGGACCAATTGACTGGGCCATGTCTATTTCCAATGTGTTTCTCTTTTCTGCTAAACCTGAAGCTACAGACCATGTCTTAGCTCTTGAGCTATCCTCAGTGCCTGCCAGAATGTCTGGGCAAAAGTTGGACACTTTGTAAATGTTGACTTGATGAATAATTAAATTTCAATTAGTTGGCACCAACTTTTTGTATGAGTGACCTAGTTAAGGCTTTAACAAATAACCAATGCAATGAGAAAGTTAATCTAAACAAATCCTTAGTCTTGAAGAGAAAACGGCTACTATAATAGGTGTCAGGAACATTATGCCAAATCAATACAGATCATCTTCATTATAGTTAGGCACTGGGCTGGTTTGGAGATGGAGTCCCTGTACCTGCTTTTCAGCCTCATGAATTCTCATTATCATTTCCCCGGCTAATAAGAAACAGTATAATGCTAAAAATACTAGTTTCTTAGGGATAGTATTACAGGTGTGGAGACACAAGATTAATTACAAGTGAAGAGACAAAAGGGGCTTCAATGAAATTACTTCCTATCAAGTGTAATAAACATGTACAATAAGTTGTTATTAAGAACCTGTGAGGCAAGCCACATTAATGAGGTATTGAGACAACTAAATGAGATTTTAAGTAAAAAAAAAAAACCCACAAAACCGAGAAAGCGAGAATAAAGATGAATGTAAAGAAGAGAGGAAAATGGAAAATGAAGAAAACAAAGAGGAGCAGATATGATGAAAATTGCCCTGCCATTCTGTTGGCAAGAGTGAAAGCAAACCTAATGACTTTCTCTGCTTTCAGTTTTAAAAATAAAACACATTTCTCAGATATGAAATGTGGTCCATTATCTGCCAATGGTGTTCTGAGTTGTCTTCAGGCAGCAAATATATGCCATAAAATAAACTTTAAACTCTCCACCTCCTCCTTTTTAGTAGTGGTACAACTCTAGCTGTTTGGAAAATTGATTCTTGATGACAGTTTTTCTGCCCTTGCTAGGGAAATTCATTGATGATTGTGATGTGTGTGTGCAAGTGTGTGTGTATGTTGTGGTTTGTGGATTTTATGATGAACACCTTTTTTACATTTTAACATCTCTGAAACCAAGATGTGTGTGTCAGGGTTTAACTGGCCGCATTTTTTTTTCCTTTCATGCTGGCTTACAAAGTAATGTTGCCTATTATAATCGGCCACATCTTAGGTTGTAAATTTGATTTATTTAGAGGTGGGGTGGGGGTGGAGAAGGAGGAAGAGGACAGAAGTGGGAGAAAATTTGATGCCTTGTATAATGGCATAATTCAGAAAAACCTTTTTTTTTCTTTAATTATTATTTGAATGACTATTTGGGAATAGAAATGGCATTTACTTGTATTCTTTGGATGAATCCATGAAAATTGTTAAACTCCTCCTTCTGAATTCTCCTTCACCTTTTTCTCCTACCCTTTCTCTGCTTCTCATATACTTGAGACTTGGGCTTGGTGCAAGCTCCACACTTGCAACCTCCCAAAAGATGCACATGACTTAGATCAACTGTTGGTTTGAGAAGAATCAACGATGACAAGATCTGAGAATGGCACCAGAGTCATACCATAAGGTGGCACACAGGGGCTCTTTGATATCTTAGAGAATTCCACTTGCAATAAATCCAAACAATAAATCCAAACACATTGATGTCTGCCCAAGCTGTACTTCTGCTTCTCTTTCTCATTTTGGGTTTTCTGGGCATAAGCTCATGCTGAATGCCAAGCAACTGCAAGCTTCAGCTCCACAACTATGAAATAAAGGAGGCTTGGTTCTCTCCCACTGGGAGGAATGCTTTGAACCCTTCAGAGAAATTCCTTTTGTTCCTTTCTGCAGCTGCAGGTCTTGAGGCTCCCACTTAGAGGTGAAGACATTAACTATGATGGGCTCATTTGGCGTGTCATCTGTCACACAGAGGGAGAGGCAGTGAAGCTAGAAAACCAGTACCTGGTACCCTCAGGTCAGGAGTCTTGAATGTTGTGTTTTCATGCAGGATCAAGAATCTCTTAATCTCATTTTGATTTTGTGATACAATGGAACTCAGGTGAATGTGGGATAGCCTACAGAGCAGATGGGATCAGGAAGATGATACTGCTGAAAGTTATAGGGGAGAGAGCAAAGACGTCCCTCTGGATATTGGCTGCTGACAATTAGGTGATGAATTTGGATGGTAGGTAATAGAGAGAAAGCTGGAACATACAGTCTCTGGCCATATCTATCACCCAAACAATGGGCAAAATTTCAGTGAAAAATAGTCATCAAGGCCATTGAGCCAAATTAGTATAGGCAAGGTTTAAGAGTTCTGGCCACACACTCATCGTGGACAGTAGAAATTTGGTGATGTTCACTCATGTCCTATGGAAATGTTCTTTTATGCATCCAGTCTTATCAAACCTAATCATTCCTTGCCAAAAACCAAACAAAATGTCACCTCCCTTTTGGAAAGATTTCATCATTGACAGAAACATAATTTCACTTATCCAGCAAGAGAAATGTTGACACTGACAAGAAGATAGTACCTTTTACCTTCAAAACAGTTTTGTAGGAAACAATTTAAGCCAAAATAGCTTTTTCCTTTTTTTTTTCTCTCAATTTTATCAGGAATGATTACTCCCTTTGCTGCTCTGCCATGTCAACCCACATCTAATAATGCCTGAGACTGATCTGATCAGTTTCTGATTTAAAATAAAGGTTAAATATCCCCAGGCCAGGTTTTTCGGTTGGGGCCTCTATGGGGACCTTGGGCAAGGTTTAGTGTCCTGGTAAGTTAACCTGGTAGGTGTGAGGGAGCTGAGGGGACACGAAAGCTCAGTGCTGTGAGAGCCCCAGGGCTCGGGCTGCCTCTGAGCATTATCACTATGTTGAACAAGGTCGCTGCAGGGAGAAGAGCTGCCCCAGGTCCTAAACAAGGACCTATATGGGAAGAGGAGTGAGGAGTAAGTCAGGCAGGAGAGAACCAAGGAGAGTAATAAGGGAATTGACTACCTGTCTATGTCCCCAACTAGAGGTGGTTATCTTTGTGGTTAGAAGTATGCCTGGGGCATCACACTGCCTACCTTTAAATCCAGTTCTCCCCTTTATTAGCTCTGTGACCTTTGGTGAGCTACTCTTTCTGAACCTTAGCTCTCTCATCTGTAAAATGAGGATAATGATTCCTACTTCATCAAGGGCTTTGATGATAATGCTCGCAAATCATTTAGCTTAGTTCCTGTCAGGTAGTAAGTGCTCAATAAATGTTATGCTAGCTTTTTATTCCTTCATCAATCATATTTCTCTTTCTCATCAGACTGTGAACTCTTCTGAGATGAGAATTCTATCTTATTCATCATTTTACTCTTGAATCTTTTTTCACCTCAGCAGCATTAGAATGGCCCTAAAGGTGGTCTTGCCTTGCTTCCATGACATCGTCCTCCCCTGGTTCTCCTCAGACCTCTCACTGGCTTCTCCTTCTTAGTGTTCTAAATCCAGGTCTTTAAACATCATCTTTTCACTTGGGCTTCTCCTCTCTATTCTTTCTCCCAACTCCAGAATTGGTGTCTCCTGAGCTGAACTGTCCTCTGAGTCCCGGACTCACATAGCTGGATTTTTACTAGACATCTCCACTTGGATGTCTCAGAGACAAGTCAAATTTCAGAAACTAAGAGTTCAGAATCAAAACTATTGTTCCCCTTCTTCCCTTCTCAAAACATCTCAATATGTGGCTCCAATATCCGTCTACTTTCTCCGGCAGAAACCTGGTACTTACCTCCTTTTCATTTCCCATATCTGATCTATTAGCAATCTCTTTTGGCTCAGCCTGCAAAAGATCTCAGAGCCAGCTCCTTCTCTCTACCTCTATGCCACCACTCTAATCCAGGCCATCTTTATTTCTTTTCTGGAATACTCTGGCAGCCTACAAACTGTTCTCCCTGTCTCTACCATTGGCCTCTGACAGTCCATTTTCCATGAACATCAGGGAAATCTTCTAAAAAATAATTGGATCATGTCACTTCTCTGATTGAAATCCATCATGGCTTCCTACACACACACAGTATAAAGCCTCAAGTCCCCAAAGAGCTTACAGAGCCCTGCCGAATGGGTTCTCAAGCATTCTGTATACCTATTTCTTATACTCAGCATTTTCCAGTCAGAGAGCCTTCTTTAAGTTGCTTCATGCTCCAGGATCTTTTCCTGGCTTGTTCCTGCTGCTTGGAGTACCTTTCTCCCAGGCAGCCCCTCCCATTCTTCAGAGCTTGTTTTGAATTGTCACCTTCCAATGTGGGCCACCCTCCCCCTAGTATTCTCTGTCCCAGCCTCCTTCATATTTTTTTCATAGCCTATTCCACAATTTGCAACTTGTAATTCTTTTATTTGTTTTGTGTTCCTTTATCCTGCCAAAGCATAAGGATCACATCTGAGTCATTTGCTGAGGTATCCTAGCATAGTACCTGGCACGTAGTCAGGCTCTGTAAATATCTGATGAATGAATGAATCCAGCAGAGTGCTCAGGAGATGGATATGCATCGAATGAATGAACAAAGTCAGGTGTAAAAGTGTGATTCTTTTTAGGGTTGATGGCATTGTTACCAAGAGATAAGGTATTAATTAAGCTTGATGGGTACGGCATGGTATAGGGTAAGGATTGGGGACTGTGGTGTCACTTGAGTTGTGGCTCTGCTTCTTATTAGCTTTGTGACCTTGGAAGTGTTTCTTGACCAGTCTCAGCTTTCATGTTCTTACCTATAAAATGGGGAATTAAACCTCTTTATTTCAGAGGATGTCATGAGAAGAAAATGAGATAATGTATGTAAATCCCCTGGCTTAGAGTTAGCACAAGAGTGGCACTCGATACCCTGTCATTCATTTCTTTTCTTCTACCAGATACAAAGCTCTGTGGAGTTTCAGGCTTCAGTGAGTTGGTGAGAGGGCAGTTTTGGAGGGGAGAGGTATTCTAGGTGCTGGCTCTCTCTTCTCCTCTCACTCTCTCATCACATTGCATTAGGAATGTCAGATTGTGCAGGAAGCACACTTTTTCCAGCCGTGGAGGTTGCCAGTCATTGTGGAACTTATAGGCCAGCTAATTGCCTTTGCTTTTTCTTCCTCCAAGTTGCAAATTTCAAATTTCAAATTCTCAGATCCTTCTGTTAAGAATATGACTATATTTGGGGGTAAAGCCCAGTGCCATTTCCCCCCTAATTTTGTCAACTATGTTTTGATACCCTCCTGACTCCCACCTCCATGATCTGAGAAGTCCACTCAGACAGATACTGGAGGCCGCTAAGAGCTCCTAAACCCATTTCAATAAGTAGCACTGTCTTATTTGTCCAAAACCCTCCTCTTTACTCCTCATTTTGTTCCTCTGAACAGGTGATTGAACTTTTCCTGAGATCCTCACTACTTCCTCTCACTTGGCTTTTGGACTCCTTCCTTTCTCTTTTCTATCTCCTCCTTGTCTCTGTTCCTACCATCTTTCTTTCTCTTCCTTCCTCAATCCCTCTGTGGTCCCTTATCCCCACTGTGTCTCCATTGAGTGCTCTCTGAGCCTCCTTGAGTAGTACAAATGGCACAGCAAATGCTTGGGTGCCCAGTATCACATCCCGGGGTCTATCAGTGATTCCAGCCCCAGCTGTGGAGGACAGTTTCAAGCCCTCCTTGCTTCTCTGCCTCAGGACCTTCTCCAGTGCTAAGGCAGCTTGGAACTGCAGGGGAGTCATCACTCCAGGGGTAACTCTCAACCCGTGGGGGCTTGGAGCAGTGGCCCTGGGTCCTGCTGACTGATTGGATTTGGCATTTGAGGGGCACAGAGAAGTGCAGGATGGCTGTCAGGTTGTTGAAGTCGGGAAGACTGGGAGAGTCCTAGGATGGTATTGTCAAGATAGAGGTCATAGGTGAAATATTAAGTGAGGGTGAGTGACCTCAGGGCAGGATCATTCTTTATTTGTCTTTGTATTCCCAAGATTTAGTATAGTACCAGAATCTTAAGTGTTCACAAAATGTTCACTGAAATACGAAGCCATTTCTTCATGTGTCTGTGCCTTTGGAAAGCCGTTATGTTGGTGTGGCTTTCTTCAGAAAGCCAGGTGCGACTATCCCGTCACCATAATATTATCCTGGAGATCTTGATAGATCTTTCTCTTTTAATACTAGTCCCATTGTCACACAATGTATCAGATGCATAAAACTGCTATTTCCTTGTCATTTGTCAAGTCACTTTGGAAGTCATTTGCTTTTGGGGGGATTAATCTTCTAGAATATCAGTATTACATGGTATTTCAATAAGCATCCTAAGTGGTTCAGCAAATGTAAATTGTTTAGCATTTATATATCACTTATATTCTCCAGGAGCTCAACATTAGTTAATTCTCATGATACTTAGAGGTGAGTGTCATTTCAAGTCATGATTTGTATGTTTCAAGTTTGTAAGTGTTCTCCGCCTGCTTTTGTCAGTAGCTATTTCATTTTCCGTCACGAGGACTTTCATTTAATTTTGTTTACTGCACTCTTTGTGGACTGGGAACCCATGATAACTTTTGTTTGATGCACAACCATTATTTGAATAGCTTTTGGCTCATAGCTGACCTCAAAGGTCCTGTGTCCTGCCTGGAAATGTTCCTCAGAGCTAGAGGTTTATGACATGGAGCACGGCGGCAGGGGATAAGCTAGGAAGTTGCTTAATGAACAGCAGAGGTGTCCTGGGTTCTAGCTGGTCCCTTCCCTGGGAGAATATCCACTAGGCTTCACAAAGGTATACACCCTCAAACTTTCACCCATCTGCACCCTAGCTCCCTGAGTGGAGAAAGTATGAGCATGAGCCCAGGAGTTAGTACCAGTGTGTTGCCCTGGGAAATGCCTGACTGAGTCACAGAAGACACACCAGAGAAGACACTGCAGTGCGGCATGTGTCCCTGGAGTTGCCACAGGGTACCTTGACTACCTTTTCAAGGGTCTGCACAGCGGGAAGCTAGGGGGCAGCTGAATGTTGTCAGAAAAACCTGCATACCACCTTGGATGGGCTTACTAGCAGAAATCATCAAAGTTTATTCAATCCAGGTATTGAATAAGGAGGCCTGCCTTCCCTTGGCTAACTCTGGCTGTGACTGTGGCATACTTCCTGCAGGAGCACAGGAACAGATGTGAACCCCAGCAGGGGGCCTGATTTGACAGATGCCACTCCATTCCAATACCATGAAGAAGACTCTTGGACCCAGATGCTTTCCAGGGATGGAGAAGTTTGACGGGTGAAACTCTACTCAATATTTACCCCCAAAGAAATTCTTGAATTAGAAAAGACCGGGTTATCTTGTACTGAAGAATGACCAGTTTTCCACTCTTAGTAGAAATGGAAATCCAAGAGCTAAGCTGAGATCGGTTATAAATAAATTTGTAAAAATCAATTTTGCAAATTTTATTAGGCTCTCATGGCTATCAAACATTCTATCAATTATTTTGTTATTATCCCATTCAGCAAATGAGGGAACTGAGGCTTAGAGGTATTAAATAACTCACTTGAAGTCACCCAACTCCTAAAGGGGTTCTGTTTTCCAGGCCGGGTCTACATGACCCTGGTCTATAGGATGCCAGATCTATCTGACCTTTGCCTCTAATCTTTACCCTAATTTATCATTAGTGCTTCCTAAACTTTACCACCAAAGTGTTCTTAAGGGGCAGAGGCGCTCAGATGCTTTGCCCTTCCATGGTGGGTGTGGATGTGGGAGGGTGGGGGCTGGTTAGGGATTGACTCAGACACTGTAGGCAAATTGGAATTTCTTTGAGTCATTTTTTTTTAATGATATTTTATTTGAAGAACTCATACATATTGTATACTACATATTATATGTTTTCTCTACTTCTGAAATGTTCTATATTATGTAATATTAAGAAAAATGAGTTTTCTCCGATAAGCCATATTTGTCCCTCTGGCTCCAAGTATAACTCAACCAACTTTCGTGAACCTTCTAGGGTACATATACCCCGGTTTGGGAGCGAGTGGGTGGCCTCGGGCAGGTATAAGCTGGGGAGACAAGGTGTGGATTCGTGTAATAAAAGAAAGGTAAGGCAAAACAGAAAACATTTGTACCACTATATGAGAAAACAAGGAAATGAAGTGAGAGAGAGAAAGAAGGAGAGAGGGAGAGAGAGAGACAGAGGGACAGAGATAGAGAAAGAGAGAGACAGAGGGACAGAGACAGGATATTGATTGATTGATTGGCCTGGAAGGTTAGGACAGGGTGTTAATGGAAGCTGTTGGCTCTGTGCCCTTAGGCCTGCGTGGCTGATTAGTTTTGTAGGCTAGAGGGTGACTGAGACTGAAGTTATTAGTTTGCCATAATGTGGGTTATCCACAGCCACAGACCCCTCTCCTGACCATGCGTATGAGGGGGGTGGGTCTCTGGATGGGCTTGGTGAGACTAACCGTCCTCAGGACACGTGGAGCTGGAGAAAGAATTCTCCAGTGGGTGGGATTCTGACTCTATCTGCAGATATATTCTGGTCTCTAGAAATGCTCTCTTGCTGCTCCTCTCTGTCTCTGGGGATACGTTTTTATTTATCAGATAACCTTCTGATTCCTAGTTTGAGTTTCCAAACAGAGTATCCTAGATATTATACATGAGTATTTCCACTGTTGCAAAGATTATGTATTTTTCTAAAGATTTATTTATTTGTTAGAGAGAGAGAGAGCATGCGCACACACACGAGCGGGGGAGGGGCAGAGGGAGAGAGAGAATCTCAAGCAGACTCCCCACTGAGCTCAATCCAGTGACCCTGAGATCGTGACCTGAGCCGAAACCTGAGCTGAAATCAAGAGTTGGACGCTTAACCCACTGAGCCACTCCGTCACCCCAAGATTTTATTTTTTTATTATAAGTTGATACACTAACATCCTGGTTTATCAGCACATCACCTGTAAATTTTCTTGGCACACATCTGTTCCCAGAGCCAGAACATACTTGGGTGAACAGAAGTCAGATTTTGCACCTGCAAAGCTGAGGTGCAATCTCTGGGACCACTGAGTGAACCTGCAGACATGAAGACAAAGTCTCTGAGGCCAGGCCTGAGCATCTGGTCAGTGGGTCCCACCCATCCTCTTTCGTCATCTTTCTCTAAGGGACTCAATCTTGTACTTAGGAGTTATGAATGTGCTTTAGAAAATGTTCAACTTCTCTAATAAACAGAGGAATGCAGATTGAAAAATGACATGGCATTTTTTACTTAGCCAACTGACAAAATAATAATACCCAGTGTTGGGGAGGGTGTGGAGCAAATTGCCCTTTCATGCTACTGGAGAGAGGGCAAAATAATATAACCTTTCACTTATTTATTTTTTTCAAAGATTTTATTTATTTATTTGCAAAAGAGAGAGAGAGCACAGAGGGAGTGAGAGAGAGAAGCAGATACCCCGCTGAGCAGGGAGACCGATGCGGGGCTAGATCCCAGGACCCTGAGATCATGACCTGAGCCGAAGGCAGATGCTTAACCAATTGAGCCACCCAGGCGCCCCTCACTTTTTTTTCCCCTTATGTAGCAAAAGATTTTAAAATGCTGTTGCCCTTTGCTTTACCAGTTCTACATCTAGGAATTAATTCCAAGGAACCAGATGATGATGACTCTATTATATTATAACAGAGGAAAATCATGCACACCCTACTGTTCATGCCCTTCAGTAGGGAGTGGCTGAGTGGGTTGTGGTTCACATACATGATGGAATACAGCAAGGCCACTGAAATGATCATGCAGAAGTACAGTCACAGGCATGGAAAAATGTTCTTGATCTAGGTGAGTGAAAAAAAATTGGACAATGTATATATATAGTCTAGTTCCATTTTTGAATATCTGAGGATAGATATGTGTGTATATTTGTATATATACACATCTGTGTGTCTGTATATTTGTGTGTATGCCCATTAACAATGGCTATCTCTGGGAAGTGGGTTGGGACTGCTAACAAATCCAGCTGGTCCCTTAGCCTTATTGAGACATTAGGAGACTCCTTGGCATTGGTCCACTTAGGCTTTCTAACTTCACTCACGATCCTTGTGTTAGGTCCCTTCTTCCTGATTGTTTTGGACCCGGCCTGTCTGGCTGCGGGCTCTGTTCTCAACTGCTCTGTGTTCCTGATTATTCCACTTCTGCCCTCCCCACCCCCTGCCCCTGCTCCCCACCGGTCCTGAGCCCCTCACACCACTGGGGTTTGATTCTTTACTAGTCCATGAGCACTGTGGTTGTTCTTTGCCAAGCCTGGTGCCTTTTGGACTTGACTTCTTTGCCCCTCTCCTGGCTCCCTCTGCTGTATGTATGCCCGTTTAGTCAGCTTGCTGTTGTGGTTTCTTAGCCACCTGCAGCGAGGCCATGCCATCTGTTTGGCTTTTGCTCATCTGCAATGTGTTTCTTCCATCTCCCATACGATCTCCACCATCCCCATGCCTTTGACTGCCCACATGGTGGGACCTGTCACTCATTCCTGGAGAATGTCCAGGACAGTGGGGTTGAGTGGCTGTGAGTTCACCTTCCATGTGGGAGAACTGGCTGAGATCCAGGCTTTGCTGATGACCCTGTCCTGCCATTCTCTATTAAGCATGACTTGTGCCTGGGATGGATGACATTGTCTTTCCATGGAGAATTGGGCTTAAAATGGTGTCACTGATGGGTAGAACAATGGGAATTGGGGGGGGGAAGTTCCAGAAAGTGGGAATGATGCAGTGATATACTTCAAAAGCATTACCCAAACTCTTTCTTTCTCTGTTAGGATCTCTATTCTTTGTTCAGCTAGTCCTGAGACATCATTGGAAGGAAGGTGCCAGAACCATAGATATTCTTAGGCAGATGAAACTGAGTTTAAGTACTGGTTCTATGACTGATTATATGATAATCTTGGGCAAGTTCTAACCCTTTTTGACTTTCACTTTTTCTCACCTGCTAAAAGGAAGCTTAGTAATAGTAATAATGTTGCTAATAGTTACTTATGTGTATTTACTAGAAGCCAACTACTGTGCTAAATACTTTAATTTAATCCACCTAACAACAGTATGGTACGTACCATTCATTTCCCCTTTTATAGGTTGGGAAGGAAAATTTTAAAGAGGTTAGGTATCTAAATTCCGACAACTTGTAAGGCACAGAGCCAGCATTTGTTTTTGTTTTTGTTTTGTTTTGTTTTAACATATATTGTATTATTTGTTTCAGAGGTACAGATCTGTGATTCAGCAGTCTTGCACAATTCACAGTGCTCACATAGCACATACCCTCCCCAATGTCTATCACCCAGCCACCCCATCCCTCCCACCCCCCACCACTCCAGCAACCCTCAGTTTGTTTCCTGCGATTAAGAATTCCTCATATCAGTGAGGTCATATGATACATGTCTTTCTCTGATTGACTTATTTCTGGAGCCAGCATTTGAACCTGCCTCTCCTCTGAACCAGTGTAGGCAAAGTACCTCATTCAGTGCTAGCACATACTAAGTGCTCAAAAATGCCCCCTCCTGGGGCATCCTGAGTTGACAGGAGGTCAGGCTTTAGAGTTAGGGGTTCTTCTCTTTATGGATATCCCAGGACTTTGCAACTAAAACCTAGAAGGGGGCCAACTGCAGCTGTCTGTCTCATACCTGAGGCTGTAGGCTCAATCTCTCATTCCCTATAGAACAGTGAGCAATGACATTCCAGTTTATGATCTCCCATTCTCTTTATGGAGCCTCTGTTCCTGTGTCTCATCAATCATTGTCACTTTGAATTTTTGCAGTGTCTTACAAAATCAACCTATGTTGATCTTTCCATTGGTTTAAGGCTCCTGCAGTGAAGATCTATGGCTATCTTGTCCCCTCCAATAGACATTGTACCACATAGAATTTCCAACAACAAACCTCAACAATGACAATGAGGACAATAACAATTATATTAGCCACCGCCATGATTAATGTTGCCCAGGTGCCACCATTGTTTGGTGCACTAAGTGCTCAGCTCAGGGGTCTCAAACTCAAATTCCTGCCAGGCCAGGCAGGAGCTTAACTAAGGATGGTAGGCCACGTGGATGGCAGTGAACCTAAAGCCCGCGGCCTCACTAGAGAGAAGACTGCTACTTAGCTCTGGTCGAATGTTGCCATGCTGGACTACAGGCTCATTTCTGTCAGATCGCATTTCTCAAGAGAGGTAGTAAATATGGATTTTTATGTGCAATTTGCCCGTGTAAAAATGTTGGCAAATAATTCACACTATTATTATCTGACCCAGCCCTGTTAGGATACAGAGTGAGCACCATACGGTAATAACAGTATAAGCCATGATCGTTGGAAAGTGGGTATCATCAAACGCTTATGTATCACAGGTTTCTAGAGAAACATTGTGAGGCCATTGCCACTTTAAAAGGCCTCCCACACCTCCAAAGGGGTGGCTCGCCCGTGTGACTGTACTGATTGCAGTCGTTTCCATGTCAATTTCAGGCTCCCATCCTGGTGTCTTCCTTTTTGTGTTTTGGGCTTTAACATTCTTTGTGCTCTCTTTTGGCTGGATCTCATGCCAACTAAGCACAGTTGTGTTGCTGCACAAGGAAGCTCTGCCAGAGACGAGGTTTTCCCCAGGTAGGCTCCAAGAGCCCCCAGAACCTCAGCTTTTGGTTCCTGTGCTACTCCTGCCTATGAGACCAGCTTCGCCATCTGCCCCACTGAGAATCTTTGAGGTGGAGGTTTATGTGTGGATTCTAGCCATGTAATGCGGTTTCATGTGTCCACCCTGGCAGAAGGACTCAGGGGACCCTGAACAAAGATCTCGCCTAGTGCTTCTGGTCCCCAGCCTGGTCTTCCTGGTCCTCTCTAGAAGCAGGCCAGTGCTATGGCTCCCGTGATCTTCATCATGCACTTAGCCAGGGATTTCGGAACAGCTGGTTCAGGATGGAACTGTGTGCATGATGATTCCTGATGTGTCTTGTTCCTCACGGGGGTACAGAAATGAAAACAGTGGCAACACTGACATTACAGCCTATGGTGGTGGACTTGGTCAAGAGAGGAGGCAAGATTATATTCTGATAGGAGAGAAGTCCTGTCAGAAGTCTGTGGGGTCCCATCATTTACTGATGGGTTGGGATAGGTGGTTAGCATCAAAGCTGTGAATAATCAGAGGGTCTTCGAGGTCTATATTTATGTCAATATAAAGGGCCCTGGGCCAGGCCAACTTGAAAATTCTTTGGTCCGTTGGAGTTGATTACATGATCTTGGTTCATTTTCTGGCAGATGAAACCTATGCATTGACAGGTTCTGTTTGAAGAGCACTTACAGCTTCTTGAGATTTTCATTATTTTGCATTGTGTCTGGATCTCTTACAAGTATTGACCAGCACTGAAGTTAGCAAAGCAGAAACTTATTATTATTAGTTCATATTTGTGGAACTCACACTTTCCGGGAAAAGATAAAACCACTGAAGCATATTGTTTTTAATTCTGAGGACTTCCAACAAATGAACCCCTTCTTCCTGGCAGAGCTTTGGGTGTCCCTCGAAGCTGCTGGCCATGACCCTATGACACAAGTTGCTGAGCAGTACTTCCTGCCTTTGCTGGGCTCAGCAGATGCAGCATCCTATGCCTGCATGTGGTCTACCCCCCTGGACCGTTTCCCCACTGATCATGCCTTGCCTCTGAGACCTCGAAACGATGGCAGGGAGAGCACTGTGGCCTTGCAGAGCCTTCAGCCCACAGCCGACGGTTTTCATTTTGACAAGTTAAATAGTCTTCTTGATGTATTGGTGATTCACTGCAAGGCATTAGCGCAAGCTTGTGTGGAACAGAAAGTTTACAACATTGATTTATTGAAATGGTCAGAGAAATGCTGGGCCCTCTGATGAGTGGGTGTCTTTAGGGCCAGCAAAATTGCTGATCCTGGGCTCAGGAGGTGAAGGGTACTGAACTATGGTGAGCGGGACCTGGGCTTTCCATTTTTTTTTTTTTTTTTGCAAAAGCTATCAGTGGTAGCCCACACACTCCTTCAATGGGACCACAGTCATTCATTCCTCAAACATGTATTGCATATCTACTATGTGCCAGGGACTTTTCTAGATGCTGGGGACCTAGCAATGAATTAAAAGCATCGTCTCTGTTCTCATGGATCTTTTATTGTAGTTTTGGAAGGCAATAAGCATGTAAGCAAATGATGTCACATGATATATGCTATAAAGAATAACAGGCTAATGTGATAGAGAAAGATGGTGGGAGGCTGTTTTCTGAGAGCTGGTTAGTGAAGGGCGCTCCAAGGGGATGACATTTAAGCTGAGACCTGAACTGTGAGGATGAGGTAGCCACGTGGAGATGAAGGGAAAGAGCATCTGGAGCAGAGGGAGCAGCGAGGACACACACTCTGAAAAGACAACGTGCTTGCCGTGTTTGAGGGAAGAAAAAGGACCCATGCACCTGGAGCCTTGTGAGCAAAGGAGGGAGTGGGAGGGAAACGGGATCAGGACGCATACGGTTCAGGGTGGGGCCTTATGGGCAAGGGAAGTAATTTAGATTTCATTCTAATTGCCTCTTTCAATCAGCAGGAAGGAAGGTTCTACATTTAGAGAAGCAAAGCTAATTGTAGGCATATGGATGGAACCAGACCAGATGGAACTATTGTTAGTCACGAGTCAAGAGTCTAGACTGAGGCCCGTCTACCCCAAAGTGTGTGCCTTTTTGATCTTGTTCTGCCTCCTTTTCTATTTCATACTGAAGAGAGAGGCAGTTTGTTATAGAGGATATGGTTTTGGAACTCACCTACCTCTAACTGCGGTTATGTAATGCTCTGAGGCTCAGGGTCCTCATCATGGAGAGGCCTCAGGTGAGCACAAAGGACTCAGCTGGGGAAAAGGTTTTTACAGCCCAGGGGTAGGGGCCTGAGAGATTTAATCAAAATATTGAAGTGCATTTTATGAGGAATAGTAGGTATTACCCATTTTAATTGAGAACAGAAGACAACAAATTTCTTGTAAGTAGAAGTTCTTTTTTTAAAAATATTTAATTTATTTATTTGACAGAGAGAGAGAGGGAGAGAGAGGGAGAACAAGCAGGGGGGAACAGCAGAGGGAGCAGGAGAAGCAGGCTCTCTGCTGTGCAGGGAGCCTGATGCAGGGCTTCATCCCAGAACCCTAGGATCATGACCTGAGCCGGAGGCAGACGTGTAACTGACTGAGCCACCGAGGCGCACCGGAAGTGGAAGTTCTTAACTGATGTCCTTAAACCTCTAAGGGATCCATGAAGGCAATAGTGGGGTCTACAAGCTATTTTCCACATTTTGAAGATCTCCAATGCCTCATGGAACCACTTTGACAGATTGTGTTTGGTAGAATCTATCTACTAAAGCTGAATACACACATATCTAGCAATTCCTCTACTAGGTACGGGCACTCGATACAGAGATACTCACATGTATTCCACAAAAGACAGGTGCCAGAATGTTCAAAGTAGTACTATTGGTGATAGCCAATACCTGGAAATTACCCAAATGCCCACCTAGAGTAGAACTGATAAGTTGCTATATACTACAATGTATTGTATTTATTGTATATAATAGAATATGCACGATGCCTGAGAATGATCTTTAACTGTGTGTAGCATGGATTGTAGCTAATGCTGACAGAAAGCAGCTAGAGACAAGGAACACATATTGTAAAAACCAGTGACCTAAAATCCAAAGACAGAGAAACTACTCTATGCTACCCAAGTCAGAATGGTGGTTATCTAAGGGTGGTGGTGATGCGTCGTGACTGGAGGGGGAGGTTGAAGGTGCTGATAATCAACCGTACTGATGGTGTTCTGTTTCCTAATCTGGATTCTGGTTATGTGGGTGTTTTCAGTTTGTGAAGATAAATTGAGTAATATATTTTTGATACATGTGCTTTTCTACATCATATTATACTTACATTCAAATTTTAAAAAATGTTTAATGGAAATTATATGATAGCCATTTCAGCTTTTTATTGCATGCCCAGTTAAATATGACTTTTCATAATATGAGAGAGGAAATGAATTGTTGCTGGAAAAAATTGTTCGGAAGGCAATGATTTTTTAAATGTGGGCCCAATCCTGGAGAAAAATATAATGAACAATTTCCTGGGGGACCACTTGTGAAAGGCTTCAGGGTCAGTGGCCTTATTTTTAAATTTATTTTATTTTAAATTGAGTAATACAATTCAGAAAAATAATCCTCTGGGCTCTACCCTTTTCATTTTTAGTTGAAGTAGAGTTGATGCACAATGTTACATTAGTTTCAGGTGTACAACATAGGGATTTGACAAGTCTATCCATCATTAGCAGGCTCAGCTTTTAAAATAAACTGTCTCACTGGTGGTATGTGCATTACCAAGGGAGTCCATGGAAAGTTTGTGGCATGGCCACATGAATGTTATAAGAGAATGTTGTCATTCCAAAATGACTTCGATTCAGACTTGCAAGACACAGGCAGGTGGGTTAATGGTTTTTTCCTGCTGGCGTTTTTAGACTGGCTTGTTATGAGTTTCCTGTTTGGTGAGAGTGAGGTGAGGGTCCTAAGTTCCTCTGGACGCCTCCACTTTGCTCCATCAGAGAGCTGTAGGTGGCCAGCCATCTTGTCCAGTGCTTTCATGCCACCTCCTGGTCAGTCATAAACAAGGAGGACCTCAGGAAACGGGAGGGATCCTACGCTGTTGGAGAGTGAGATTGTCACGGGGATCGAGGAGACAAAGGGCTCATGTTTGGGGTTTACTGCTCCTCTTGGCAACTGGGCAGCCTTCCACCATCTGCCGGCCACCCCTTGCCGCCATCTGCCAGCCAGCCAGCCAATCCAGCTTCCTGCCTGTTGTGTCACTCAGTGGAGGGAGTCAGCTGTCCATGTAACTGATCCGATCCATCCTGGTTTTGCAAAGACAATGCCAGAGCGGGGTTTGCTGCAGGTGGGGGTGGGGAAGTGAGAAACTGCCACCACTATTGCCTTGCTTTATTGAAGTAATTCTAGGACAATGGTGACGATTTTAATCTGATGCCTGGAACTGAAGAGAGCTGACTCAGCCAGTGATACCACTGCCCAGCCACTCTTGTCTTTCATCTGAAGATCTACTCCTCTGCTTCCTGACTCAGGGGCAGGACTCAGATTTACCCCTGGATTAATCTGAGCCAAATTTAGGAGTCCAGTTCTTCTTGCTAATGATTGGTTTAGGAAGGGGAATTTATCCCAAATTTAGCCAAAGAGAAGAGAGGAGAAATATATTGGGAAATATATTGGGAGATATCTGGTAAAGCAAAGTGGCTTCGTTGTTGTGTCCTGATGTACTAATCCTTGAAATGGTTGCAGCCATGTTGTGACCATGAGGATAGAGGCCTACAGATAAGTTGGCAGGGGTTTAGGTTGCTGGTGGTGGTGGGGAGATAGAAAGAACCGGGATTCCTCAGGACACCACAGAGCCCTTAAAATAATGCTGAGCTGTCCCGCCTTTGGACTTCCCATCTTCTCATTGTAGGAACTAATCTGTTTTCTTTATTGTTTCAGCCAGTTGAGTTTGAGTTTTTTGTTACTTGCAGCACAAAACTTCCCAATGAATCTGAAACTTCAGTCTAACTTTTTCCCACTTGCATGTGCATGTTGTCAATTTCCAGCTCAAAATTGTTACTGAGGTATATCTTATGAACCATTATTCTTCAGATTCAAAATATCTGACCTAACTACTCATCTTGTCCTCAAATCTGCATCTCCAATTTGTATTAAAATTAGTGGTTTTTGACTTTTCCTCCTTTAGGCTGTCAATATACCACATACACACATACACATAACCAGACAATTTTATTTTCATCATATACAATAAAATTTTGTATCATTTATGAAATGCTTACTGTGTGGCAGTGTCTGTGCTCAGAACTTTATATAGATAGACATAAATTATTACAAATCCTTAGAACAACATTGCAGGATGGACAATTTTACCCCCATTGTGTGAGAAAGTAAAGCAACAGAGCTGTTAGGTAACATTCCCTAAGACACACAGCATATCTTGGCTGAATGGGAATTTGAACACAGTAGAGGCTCTCCCCCTAGATGTTCCTCTTCTCTTACCACACCTTCCTTCTGCCTCAACCCATCTTGCATCTCCATTTTCATTTCCTCTCCCACTGGCACTCTTCAGGTTGGGGCCAAGTGTGTCATACCTGGACTATCACAATGGGAGTGTTCCAGATTCCCTTGCCTCAGATCTAAGCCGGACATCCCTTGCTGTACCGATTTCCCTACAATTGCGGTCATTCCACTTTCCCACTTTAAAATCATCAGTGATTTATCATCATCTGTGGCAACAGGCACAGTGGCTGGCAGGTAATACAAATGTGTAAAGTTCTGTTGAATGTAAGACCCTGGGGTCTAAACTGCTTGTATTGGGACCAAATGCCTTTTAAAACACCAGGCAATTCAAGTAAAAAGTCATCAGTGGTTACCAGTTTGTAAACAATGGCCTTTAAGACAAAACCTACATTTTTTAAAAAAGATTTTATTTATTTATTTGACAGAGAGAGAGAGAGCACAAGCAGAGGGAGAAGGAGAAGCAGGCTCCCCACGAAACATGGAGCCCAATGTGGGGCTCAATCCCAGGACTCTGGGATCATGACCTGACCTGAAGGCAGATGCTTAACTGACTGAGCTACCCAGGCAACCCCAAAACCTACATTTTTAATCTTTGCCTTTATGGTCATCTAAAATTGAATCCCAATTAATTTCTCTCTGTCATCTCCAGCCTTCTGAAGCCTCTCATTCAGAGACACACAGGTCTAATCCCTCTACTGTCCCCAGATGATCTTGATCCCTGTGCTTTTCCTCAGGCCTTTCTCCCAGGAATTTTGTCCTTTTGTTCTAACCTATTACTCAGTGGCCTCCACTCAGCTTCAGTCTCTCTTCCCTGACAATCCTATGCATTCCTGGGATTGCAGAGCAGAGACTTTCTGGGTTGAGAGAGGCCTCAAGACCCCTCAGGCCAGGCTCCGAGATCACCCTTGCCAGGCATTTGCCACTCCTTGGCTTGAACTCCGCTGGTGACAAAGAACTCACCAGTGCCACCACTGGGCAACACGACCTGTTCAAAGTTTTGTTGTAGGTTGAGCCAAAGCTTATCATGCTAACTTCTGCCTTTCGAGGTCAGACAGGACAAGCCTGCTTTTTCCTTTTAAATATTTGAGGAACAGTGGTCGTGTCTTCATCTTCTCAGAATGCGCTCTCACAATCCCTCTCAAATCTTGCCTGTATTCTGCAAGAGATCAGATGCAGTGTTTTGATTGTCCAAACAAGTTTCAAAGCCCTATAAGGAAGCAGTTGGCTTTTAGCAATGACCAGGTGGTCAGACCAAAGAGGAAAAAAGTGGAGAGAAATATAAAGGTGGTATAGTTCACAGTACAGGAGCTGTTCCACTGAAAACCTTCCCCACAGAATCATAATGTGTGCATGTAATATGTGTGTGTGTGTGCGCACGCGCGTGTGTGAGTATGTGTGTGGTTCAGGAGGTCCTTGGGTGGGGTGAAGTTGGGGAGGTATGAGCGTGCATGTAAGTGTGTATTTATGGGGGGCTGGTGTTGGGGGTGGAGTCGGGGACTTGAGAGTGGGTGGAGGTTTTTCTGAAACATCTGCCTGAGAGAACCTGAAAAATCTGTTTTGCTGATGGCATAGTTAATCTAAATTTGTCGATTAGGCAGTGGCTAGAGTAGATTTTGGTATATGTATCCATCGCTCTGCACTGAAAGTCTGTGGTAATTTCTTGGCAATTGACCTCATTCTTTCCTGTGACATTGTGAGCCGTTGTGTCATTGTTGGCCATGTGACTGAACTTCCTGTAGGTGCCTCTTTTGCACAGGTAGAGGGTAAAGCCCTCAGAGGTTTATGGTCCTGAGTCTGATGACCCTCATAACTTCTAGCAGAGTGGGGGACAGAGTGCAGGTGCTCACCAGCATTTGTTGTTAGACCCTCAGGGAACAGAAAGAAGTGTAAATACAATGGAACACTTGCCCAGTGGGCTCTTCAGGCCAGTATCATTGCATCTCAGGGTCTTTGAACGCTATGTCTTTGAGAAGTCTTCCATTTAAATGAGAAATGTTTCCTTGTGACTTCTACCAATTAGTCTACACAGAGCAAGGATTTCTATTCCTTAGAGAAGTCCTTAGAACAGATAGCAATTTTGTCTCTTCTCATATATGTAGTGTGGGTGTATATGTATGTGTGTGTCTGGGCATGTGTGTGAATGAGTGTGTGTGTGTGTGTGTGTGTGTGTGTGTTGTGAGGGGAACATTATCTTACCTGTAGTAAACTTTTGTAATAATGGGCTATGCCAATCAAGGGGTCTACGAGTAATGAAAATTTGTTTATTATAAAAGCAAATGTAATATATAATTCATATATTTGAAAGGAATGTGAAAAAGAAGTAGATATGATTTTGCATTTAGTCAGGGTGAGGTGTGGTCACAATTTTTACTTGTATTTCCTCTTTCCCATATCTACTGGTATAAATTTAAAATATGGGCCTTTAAATAAAAAATTTAAAAATCTCAAGAAGAACTTCTCTGTTATCCTGAGTTGATGACAAGTAAATGCATTCTTTGGAAACCCCCATCCTAGGAAGGAGCAAGTCTGACATTAATTTCCATTTCCTATCTCTTGCTCTCACCTTCAGGAGGTTCCCAGCACAATCCAGTGCCCTGTGTGGACACGGACCTCCATAAGGACTGTTTATTGCCAGGCCCCTGCTGCGCTAGAAAGGTTATTCAGAATTATGTTCAGCTCTCCAAAAAAGGGCAGAGTCTGTGCATTTAAGTTTTGATTTCTATATCAGGTGTGAGCCAGAGCAAGAAAGGATGTAAATTAAAAAGGACCCATAACTTGCTCACTAGTGCATTCCCTGTGCATTGGATGTTAATTGAAAAGAGTAAGTTTATTTTTCTTCTGAAAACTTTTCTATGCTTTCTAAATTTTCTTTAGTGAGCATATATTAATTCATCCATTTATTCATTAATTTACTCCTTTACCAAGCAGGTACTGAAGTACTTAGATTATGCTGAACATGTGCTAAGTGTTGAGTAAACAGTAGGTAAAATGAAGTCCTTGCTCACAAGGAACTTATTATCCAGTAGAGCTGGTCATTTTAGTCAGCAATGACTCTGAAGCAAGTATGGTACCAAGCATTTCACTTACAGGATCTCATTTAATCCTCATAATAATTCCATAGCATGAGAATACTTATCTTCATTTAATGAGTGAAGACTGAAGCTTAGACATAGTATGGCCACAGCCCATCCGTAATGGGCATGTAGAATGAGTGATGAATGATTGCTGCTGGAAGCCACTAAAATCCTGGGATCATTTGTTCTGCAGCATGACCATCTGACTGGCACAGAATCCTTCAATCATGACACCAGAGTGCCTTCTTTTATGTTATTTCTGTAATTAGAAATGAAAACCATAGAAATTGGAGAAAGCATTGTCTGGTCAGGATTTTTCAGTATCAAGTGTATCTGAATGTCAAATATTTTTTCCTTGATCCTTATCTGCTACCACTCCTTCACTGTTGCAATGTTCCTTACCCAGAGAAGTTGATCAGTTGTCCTGAGGACTAATCCTGCTTCTTGCTATCTTGAGGCCCTTGCTGATACCTCTTCCTGAATGTTTTGTAGTTGAATCCAATTCTGCAAGCATCTTTGGAATATCTGTTATCCTGCTCCTTCAAAGTCCCAAACTCCTACCTCCTTCATGAAGCCATCCCTGATGCCCCTAGACCCATGTGATCTCTCTTGCTCTCCCCCCAGACTCTAATATCATTATTTGCCACACATTACATGAGACCCAAAACTGTTTACTGTCATTTTTAATTGAAATAAAATTCACATAACATAAAATCTACCATTGTAAGCACTATAAAGTGGACAATTCAGTGATTTTTAGTATATTCACAATGTTGTACAACCATCACCACCAACTAATTCTAGAAAAATTTCATTACTCCCAAATAAACCTCATACCCACTAAGTGATCACTCCCCATTCTCCCCCTTCGCCCAGCCCTTGGCAGCTGCTAATCTACTTTTTATTCCTTATGGATTTGCCTATTCTGGATATTTCACATTAAATAAATCATACAATATGTGTCTAGCTTCTTTCACTTAGCATAACATTTTCAAGGTTCTTGCATGTTGCAGCATGTATCAGTACTTCACTCCTTATTATGGCTGAATATTCCATTATAGACATACTACATTTTGTTTATTCATTTATCTGTTGATGGACATTAGGGTTGTTTCCACTTTTGTGACTGTTGTGAATGATGTTGCTATGAACATTGGTATACAAGTTTTTGTGTGGACATATGTTTTCATTTCTTTTGAATATTTACCTAGGAGTGGATCATATGGTGGGTCATATGGTGACCTTATGACAGTTAAGTCTTTGTTTTTAATCCAAGATATTATGAGCTCCTGGGAGCGTTTTCTAACTTTTTCTGTCTTGCTGCTGTAGTACATTCATTCCTTTGGCAAATGTATGCTGTGTTGAGTGCTTATCTGGTGCCTGGTTCTTCCCCAAGCATTGCAGTCAGGTTGATTATCATAGAGTCCTGGCTGGTGATCTGAGAGGTCAGATCTTTCCATCCAGTAGAATTATATATCTCGGTGATCTGGTCTCTGTATGAATATTCATCCTCCAATCATATAGCTCAGCTCCCTAAAAATAATTTCTGTTGCATTTTGTGATTACAGAAATAGTATATATGTGCTGCAGAAAACTTGTAAGTATAAGAACATATAAAAAAAAAACCCAAAAATAATCCATAATTCTATACCCCAGCAATAAACACTGCTAGCATATCACTAAATTTCCTTCCAGATCTTTTTTCATTCTGATACATTTATTTTCTGTAATTGGCATCATCCTTTATTTATCAGATACCTCTTGTTTCCTGCTTCAGATCTCCTTAATATCACCAGCCATGGCTCTGCAGGCTTCAACCAGTTTCCTGCAGGTGGAACCTGACATTACCTCACTTCTGGAAAATTCAGTGTACCTCTTGCTTCTCTGAAACAGTGGTGCTGGTGTGACACATCTCAGAGACTTGCTCAACGTGGGCAACCCAAACCTTTGACTAAAGGGACACGCCCTTTTGTTCCTCGGGCTTTTCAGAAAGAGATGGAGCAGTTTGGTTTCTCCTCGTAGAGGCCAATGCAATACTTCATCTTTATATTCTCTCTCTCTCCTCTTCTGTTCAATCCTCCTACTCTTCTACTCTTGCTCCCTTGGGATCACATTCCTCAATAAACCACCCACGCATCAAACTTTGCTGTAGATGTTTCTTTTGGGAGAACACAGGCTAAGGTACTATATATGCAATTTTCAACACAGATTTCATTTAACATTATGCTATGAGTTTAGGAGATATATGTATATATATATCTGTATATGTGTACATATACACATACATACACATATACATATTAACTTGTATTTATATTGGTTATCATTTATATTTATATATATGCATATGTATTAATATGTCTATGTAAATATAAATGTCTATATAAATATGTCTATGTAAATATAAATATAATAAATATAAATATTGGCCTTCATCCCTTCTGTCTCTATGATCTCCCTGTATCAGAGGGGCTGGAAACCTAGGACAGCATGTCCCAGAATCCTTTGCCAGCTGGGTTCTAATTTAGACTCTGTCAGTGAGAGGACTCACATGGGATTGGAAAGCAGAGAGAAGCAGAAGGTAGTATTGCTCCTCCAGCACTGATGAGCGAGTGTATGTAGGTGAATGTGAAATTTTGCAGCATATGGCCAATGTGAAATTTTGAAGCAGCTTCTGTAGATTCACATGCAGTTGTAAGAAATAACACAGAGAAATCTTCTGTACATTTTATCATTTCCCCCCAATAGTACCATTTTGCAAGATGGTAGTATAATAACACGACTAAGATGCTGACATTGATAGAATTTACCTGTATTATTCAGTTGCCCAGTTTTACTTGTACTAATGTGTGTGTGTATTTAGTTCTATATACTTATTTTTTTCTTTCTTTTTTAAATTTAAATTCAATTAATTAACGTATAATGTATTATTAGTTTCAGAGGTAGAGTTCAGTGATTCATCAGTCTTATGTAACACCCAGTGCTCATTACATCACGTGCCTTCTTTAATGCCCATCACCCACTTGCCCCATCTCCCCACCTCCCTCCCCTCCAGCAACCCTCAGCTTGTTTCCAATGATTAAGAGTCTCTTATGGCTTGTTTCCCTCTCTGACTTCTTTATTTTTCCCTCTCTTCCCCCATGATCCTCTGTTTTGTTTCTTAAATTCCATGTATGAGTGAGATCATATGATAATTGTTTTTCTCTGATTGACTTACTTTGCTTAGCATAATACCCTCTAGTTGCATCACGTTGTTGCAAATGGCAAGATTTCATTTTTTTATGGCTGAGTAGTATTCCATTGTGTTTGTGTGTGTGTGTGTGTGTGTGTGTGTGTGTAACACATCTTTATCCATTCACTTCATTAACATTTAGAGCACACAATTTGGTGATATTTAGTATATTATTTAGTATATTCACAGAGTTATAAAACTTTCACTACTCTCTAATTCTAGAACATTTTCATCAACCCAAATAGAAAACTCTATACTTGTTAGTATTCACTCCCCATCTCTCTCTCTCCAGCTCTAGGTAACCACTAATCTACTTTTCTCTATGGATTTGTCTATTCTACACATTTCGTATCAGTGGAATCATACAATATGTGGTGTTTTGTGACTGATTTGTTTTACTTAGCATAAATAACACTTTCAAGATTCATTCATGTTGTAGCATGTATCTACTTCATTCCTTTTTATTGCAGAATAATATTCCATTGTATGGATTTACACATTATTTTATCCATTCATCAGATAGAACTTGGGTTGTTTACACATTGGACTATTATGATTAATGCTGTTATGAACATTGATGTGCAAGTTTTTGTGTGGTTGTATGTTTTCATTTCTTTTTGGTATATACCTAGGAGTAGAATTCCTAAGTCACATAGTAACTCTATGCTTAACATTTTGAAGAACTTGCAAAGTATTTTCCAATTTTGTCACATATGTAGTTTTTTATATCCACCATCATAATCAAGATACTGAACAGTTCCATCAACCACAAGGATCCCTCATGAAACCCTTTTATAACCATATCCATCTCCCTTCTTTGCTGCCACCCCTGGCAATCACTAATATGTTCTCTATTTTGTCATTTCAAAAATGTTCCACAAAATGGAATTGTACACTAAGTAACCTTTTGGGACCGACATTTTTCACTCAGAGTAATTCTCTGACAATTTATCCAAGTTGTTGTGTATATCAGTAGTTCATTTCTTTTTATTGCTGAGTAGTTCTATGGTCTGGATGCACCACAGTTTATGTAAGTATTCACCCATCGATGGACATCCGGGTTGTTTCCTGTTTGGGCCTTAATGAATAATTATGCTGTAAACATCCATGTACAGGTTTCTGTGCGAATGTAGGTCTTTGTTTCTCTGGAATAAATGCCCGAGTGTGGTTTCAGGTTGTATGGTCAATGACTGTTTAGTTTTATAAGAAATTGCCAAGTTGTTTTCCAAAGTGTCTGTACTGTTTTATATGCTCACCAATCATGTATGAGTAATCCAGTTACTCTGAATCTTCACTAGCATTTTGTATTGCCACTCTACTGTTTATTGTGTCTTTATTTAATCTCTGTTTACTGTATCTTTCTCTGTGCAAAATTTCAAAAATTAACGTGTTTAAAAAAGTCCTTTTCATTTATGGCAGTGGTCTGTATGGTACAGTTAGGGATGTGTTTTTTCACTCTGATATTATGAAAGCTATTTCTTTGATTTCCTTCTGGTATTTTTATAGAGAGGCAACATAGGATAGAGTACTTAAGAATGGTTGGCATCCTCTCTGTAGTGAGATTTGCTCTGTTTCAGTCATGGCTCCACCACTTGCTACAATGCCCACTTTGGTTGACATGCTTCTCTAAATTTTTCTTAAATAATATCTCTTGTCCTTCAGCTGTTACTTAATTTTTTTTCATTCTCTTTCATCCTGGTTGATCTCTATTGGAAGTTCTCCAATTTGACAATGCCTGTCTTAAGATGACATACCCAGACCTAAGCACTCCTCTCCAGATAAGTTTTGACAGTGCAGAAAAAGTGGCTCTTAACCTGAGCTATTCTGCACACTATCAATGTTAACCAAGATTGCAATGACTTTTGGAGGCAACTGTGTTAACCCTGTGGCCATTATTAAAACTTATAAAAACAAAATCCCATCATTTTTACATGGACTATTATTAAATTGAGCTCTTCTATCCTATATTTCTGCATGCAATTTAGTGATTGTTACCTGTTGCTGGAGTAGTTCCCTTGATTAATATATAGGTACCCTATTTATTCATATGAATGTTTTTCACCTTAAAATCTATTTGTCTTATAAAAATATTACTGTATTACAAATTTTCTGCCAAGATTTTCCCTGCATTTTTTGCTTTTGCCTTATTTTCAATTTCCAATATTATTTTGTTTTAGAATTATCTCTTGGGTATAGTGTATATCTGGGTTTAAAAAATCCTATTTAATACTTTGAATTTTAACAGGTGAGCTTATTCATTTATATCTGTTGAGAAAACTGATACAGTTGGAATCATTTATGCCATATATTTTGTACTTTTATTTTATCATTCCATCCTTTCTCCATTCCTGTTTTCTACTTGATTTTTAAAGTTCCCAATTTTTCTCCTGATTGCAAGTTATAGATTATGTTTCTAGTTTCTAAGTGTTTAACATTCTTTCCAAATTTTTAAAAACCTAAAATTTAATATCTTTATCCTGTATTTCTTCTGTCCTTTTTTTTTAAAACTAGGGCAGAACTTTATATTTTTCAATTAAAATTAATCTTGTTAGTTACAATTCATCCTACCAGCCCGTTGAGTGATCTTGAGGCCCTTATTCTACTCCTCCAAGTTCTCTTCTTGTTTTGTGTCATCTTCAATTTAATATGCATGAATTTTTCCAAGTCATTAAAAAGCAAAGCAAAACAAAACAATCAGTACTGGGCTCAGGGTCCTTATATTTTCCTTTTAGGAGTTCTGTGCTTTGGAGAGTCAAACATAAAACCCACTCTCCTAAGCCATGAGTTGTGTCTGACTATGGCCAGCTTTCTCTTCCTTGATTATTACAAAACAATTTCATCACTTTTCTCCCAAAGTTCCATGGAGGCTGTCACTTCCACTCTGTCACTCAAGGCTGACTGCTGATTAAAATAAATTGAGGAAAAGCTGCTCCTCTCATTGCTTCCTCACCTTCTGAGTGATGAAATTGTCAATGATGCGAGGCAGGAGTACATCAGATTCTCAGCCTTTAGTTGAATGAGACCTCTGGCCAATGTCTGAGTAAAAGTCATGTAGCTGTGATGGGGTGAAGGTGGGGAGAATTAAGTAGATACAAAAAAGACACCATGCCTTCTAGCATGGTGTGGTGAAATCATGACTCCTGGGAGGCATGAAACCCAGGTTCTAGCCTCTGCTCTGCTGCTGAGAGTATCAAACATTAGGAATGGAAAATTCTGCACATTTACACACATACAGATGCTAGACATGAGTTAGTTACCTTGGAGATTTACCCCTAGTTTCTCCCACTCACTTCTTAACCTCTTGCAACCCTTTTTGCCTTCATTCTTCTGTTGAAATTATTTTCTCCTTCTTGACCTTCTTGACCAGAGCATTTTTTTTTTTTTTTGTCTTAATTCTAGGAACTCTCTTTTGTATTCAGCACTGCGGGCTCTCTGCTTTCTTCTTGAATTTCTTCCCTTTTTTGTTTCTCCATCACTGCATTGTCCTGATGTCTTCCTGCCTCTTTCCCTTGCTGCTGTCTCCTGTTTCTCCTTCCCTCCCCTGTTAGTTACTTAAATGTGGGATTCCGCCCCAAGCACAGCCCCAACTGCCTGCTGGGTGTCTTCCTTCTGCCCTTTAAATGTCCACGTACCCCATGTGGAATTTGTCACGTTATATCTAAAAGGAATTTATCCTTGATTTCTCTATTTTTCTTTTTAATTATGTTCAGTCATTGTATAGTACATCATTTTTTATTTTTGATGTAATGTTCATTGATTCATTACGTATAACACCCAGTGCTCATCACAACACATGCCCTCCTTAACACCCATCACCTATTACCCGCTTCCCCACTCCCCTCCCTTCTGTAACCCTCAGTTTGTTTCCCGGGGTCCATAGTCTCTCATGGCTCGTCTCCCTCTCTGATTTCTCCCCCTTCAGATTTCCCTCCCTTCCCTATGGTCCTCAATGTCCACAATAGCCAAACTGTGGAAGGTGCTGAGATGCCCTTCAACAGAAGAATGGATAAAGAAGATGTGGCACATATATACAATGGAATATTATTCAGCCATCAGAAAGGATGAATACCCACCATTTGCATCAGCATGGATGGAACTGGAGGGGATTATGCTAAGTGAAGTAAGGCAAGCAGAGAAAGATAATTATCATATGGTTTCACTCTGTTTTTCTTAATAGTACCATCATTTCCTCAGTGATGCCAACTCAGGATCCTGAGTCCTAGGGTTGGTGCTGAGCTGTCTCCAGTATTACTGAATTAAATAAATATGTACTGAATGCCCATTGGTAGTGCTGGGTGATAGCCTTTTCACACTGCAGAGCTTAAGTCCGCAGAATTGCAGTGAGAACATCATATAACCAGAGCCGCTGTCAACAGGTTCATGTGCTCTGGTAGCCCAGTGACAGGAGGGAGGGGAAGATGACATATATTCATGGAGGACCTGCCAGGTGCCATTTCCTGCACTAGGCTCTTCATATAGACCATCTCAGTTGAAGCTTATGACCCTTTGAGGTCGATACTATAGCTGAGGAAAGGTAAGTTCAGTGGGGTCAAGTTTATAGGACTACTTAGTAAGTGCTGGGACCAGGATTTGGAATTGGATCTGTTACCTTTCCAGGATAGCACATTGCTCCCTGAGTTGTCACAGAGAAAGTGACAAGTGTGTCAATTGTTTATAGCTGAACTTTTCTCAGTAGTTCATATGTAGAAAAGAATTCATAGCATAGGGAATAAGATGTAAAAAGTACAGAGGTATGAAAGAGTGTGCCTTAGAGTTTGGAGTAGAAATAAGGAACATTGGAGGAAGAGGAGGTTTAGGGAGAAAAAGGATGCATTAGGTTTCAGGCATGTTCAGTTTGGGGCATTTATAGGCTGTCCACATTGGCGGGTCAGTGAATAGTTGGAAAGATGAGTTTGGAGTTTAAAAAAGAGACAGGGAATGAGAAGTTAAAATTTATGTCATCAGCACAAGGAAGAAGTTGGAGCTGTGGAGACAGGAAAATGATCTAGATAGGATGTATAAGGCCCAAATCTCAAAGATATGAGCAAGGAGCTATGGAGAACAGGAAGACTGTGAGGGACCTGTCAGAGAGGTAGAGGAACAGCAGTAGGGAGAGGATGATGAAAACCAAAGAAGAGTTTCAAGAAGGTCAAGGCCAACGGGGTTTGCAAAGGGATAATTTGGAATCAGGACTAAGAATGCCAGTTGAATCTGGCAGCCAGGAAGTCACTGGAGAAATTGGTGTGAATAGTTTAAATTCAGAGGTGGGAAGTGTAATGTACGTTTTAAGGGATTGGGACATGAGCCAAGAATGAAGAATGGGAAAAAAAAAAAGTGAGCCACTCTTTTAAGATCAGAATGTCTGAATTCTCTCTGTGTTTGTCACATCTCATCTTCAAGGCCCAGCTCAAATGCAGACTCATCTAGGAAATTTCCTCCCACACCCCTTTCCCTGTCTGTGTTTCCAGGTCATTTTCCCTCCATTGTAATCCTGAGCACAGTCTGGTCTGTGTTTGTTATGTGAGTACAGCTTCTGCGGCAAACTCCTTGAGATGTGAGACTCTTTCCTGGTGTCACCTGTAACACCCAGCCTTGAACACAGTGTCTGCTCACAATGTGCCTTACACACAGTAGGTACTCATGAAATATTTGTTGGATAGGGTTACTTAGAAACTAGCATCACAGAGGGCACCTGCGTGGCTCAGGTGGTTAATCTTCCGACTCTTGATTTCGGCCCAGGTCATGATCTCAGGGTTGTGGGATCGAGCCCTGCATTGGGATCTGTGCTCAGCGCAGTCTGCTTGTCCCTCTCCCTCTGCTCCTCCCTGTACTTGCATATGTGTGCTCTTTCTCTCTCAGAAATAAATAAAATCTTAAAAAAAAAGGAAACTAACATCACAGAAAACAGTCTAAATTCTGTAATAATTCTGGTGTAATTTACCCTCTCTTTCTTCCTTTTTTCTTTTTTCTTTCTCTCTCTCTTTTTTTTTTTTTTTCCTGAGGGGAGAGAGTGTATGCTGATTGAATGAAATGCAGGTAAGTTTTCTGGCTGGAATATCTTCCAGGTGAATGGGGTCTGTGTTCTCATGTGAGATAGTCAACCAGTGATTCTTTTCATACTTTAACTATTTTTTACATGAAACCACACAATTAGCATAAAGTTTTGTTAACTTGATGTTTGGTTCAACTTGTTAAAGCTTTTAAACTGATTCATCTAAGACTTTTTTGTTTAGAAATGAACTTTCAGGGGTTCTGATCATTATCAGTGTTCTAGATAGATTTGGGGCCATGAAATAGAGAAGGGAGGATGCTAACCAAAAAGAGGGGGGAACATTGCTGTATAGTGTTCTAGAAAGAGCACTGGACTTAGCAAGTCAGGGTATCTGATTTCTGGTCCCAACCCTCTGCTCCTAATTAGAAGTGTTACCCTACTCAACCACTCCCTGTGTTTTGGTCTCTGCATCTATAAAATAAGGTGGCTAGACAAGATGTCTCTAAGATCACCTTTCCTATTTTAACATTTTATGAATCTATGAAAACCATTTCTACAGTGATACTGTATAAAACATTTCTACTTTCATGCTCTCTACTTTCCAATATCCATTTGGCAGTGAGCACAGAATTATTGAAGGAAGGAGGCTCAAAACTGGCTCCGTTTCTCCCTTCTCTCCATCTTTAGTCCTGCCTGCTGTTATTATAAAGAATGAAATGCAACTTAATGGTCCCGGGTTGATTATTGAGCTGTAAGCTCTGCAGGGAAAGGGACCATGTCTAATCTCCTCTGTGGATCCCCCCAGAACTGTGGTTCTGGGTCCTATATGCACTGCTCTGCCTGTTTGCTTAACTGACCGTTTGAGTGCTTGATTGTGTTGAATCTATGTGGTGACCTGTTGAAGGTGAATTGCTCAGCTTGGCAGGTAATTCATGATTCCTATTTGTTGCTATTGATTTTAATTATGTACCATATTTCTATAAATATTCTACATAGACCCAGAAACTTACAAAAGCACAGGGGATGTGTGTGTGTGTGTGTGTGTGTGTGTGTGTGTGATTGAAGATATATATGATTGGAGATGAAAACCAGCAAAACAAGAAAATCTCTAGCAGTGACTCCTTTGTTACATTTTCTATTGCAAGCTAGGTGGCAACTCCTGAGGCTTCTGGCTTCCTGAGTTCTGAGCAGTTTCTCGATTGGGTTCTAGGAGTAAGGTAGGGGTGGGTGGATAGTAAGAGCTTTCTTATCAGACGTAACATGACTGATAGTTATTTTATTGTAAAGGCTGGTTAAAAATGGGAATCTGAAAAAATGAAGCATACACAACTCAAACATTTTATGTCATCTAAAACCTGTGAATGCATAACCCTTTCTCAATCTTAGGATATCAGTTGGGTTGAGGTTGTAACTCTTGCATACACATTACCAACCATCCTTTCTCTCCATCTCTTAAGGTGGAGAGGAAGCTTAGACTCTTACAAGGCAATCTGAGCACAGAATTATTTTTTTAAAGATTTTATTTATTTATTTGAGAGAGCGAGAGAGCACACACACACATGAGCAGGGGGAGGGGCGGAGGGAGAGGGAATACTGCGTTGAGTGCTAGCCTGTGTGGGGCTGATCTCACCACCTGGAGCTCAGGACCTGAGCCAAACCAAGACTCAGATGCTTAACAAACTGAGCCACCTAGGCATTGCTGAGCACAGAATACTTGTAGATATTTACAGTAATTTTCCTAGTCTTGTAAAATTTCTTCACTCTCACCTAATTAAACACAACTTTGGAATCTTTCTACAGTATTCAATCTAATTTTCATAGAAATAGCTCTCTTTTTTTCATTCATATTTCACCAGTTTATATAATATTTACTTGTACTATATAATGTAAGTAGCATGTAAAACTGTTAATAGGCTCAGGAACAATTTCAGCATGCTTTTGACAGGCATGGATTATAACCTGGTGGAAGCAAAAGCATGTGAGCTTCTATAAGTGGCCTACTAGCCACATGCCTGGATTGGGCCACAGGCATCAGCCACTGTGTTTTGTAGAGCAAATGGAGGATGACAGTTCATCTGGTGATTTGGTTAATTGAGATCCCTCACAAGAGCATGGACTGTGTCTCTGAAATATCTCTTCAGTCAAAAAGCTGAAAGTATTCTTGATCTTGTTGCATGTCCTGTTCAAAATGGCCAAAGCTGATTTTGTCTGATGCATACTCTGTTGATGGAGCACACCCATGTGTTGATTTTCTTTCTTTCATCTGTGTAGCCTGCTCATGGACAGGTGCAACTGTCTCAGTGCTTATTATGCACTGCTACTGAAATAGTTCTGGACAAATCTTTATTATTGTCACCACCGGTAGTAAATATTTTAGTGTACTTACAAATGAGAGGTATGTAAGATGCTGAGAATGCAGAATATAAATTATGGTCCCTGCTCTTAAGAAGCATGGAATCTAGTTGGAAACGAAGGATGTTTGTATATCTGGACATACATATATATGGAAAGATAATAGTATGGAGTAATATATGCAAAATACTAATGAGTTGTATATATAGTAAGGGTTATAGGAATTTGGATGGACTGAATGTTACAGTCTTATTCATGTTTTACGCAAAGGCTTTAAATCATTCTTTTTTAAAATTGAAGTATAATTGACACACAATGTTATATTAGTTTCAGTGTACAACATATTGATTCAATAATTCTATACATTACTCAACACTCAACATGCTAACTATAGTCACCATCAGTCACCATATGTTATTATAATTTTATTAACCATATTCCCTATGCTGTATTCTTTATCTCTGTGACTTATTTATTTTATAACTGGAAGTACCTCCTAATCCCCTTCATCTATGTTACCCATCCTCCCATCCCCAACCCCTTGGCAACCACCAGTTTTTTCTCTGTATTTAAGAGTCTTGGTTTTTTGTTTGTTTGTTTTGTTTTTCAGATTTCATGTATAAGTGAAATAATAGTATTTGTCTTTCTCTGTCTGACTTATTTCACTTAGCATAACACCTTCTAGGTCCATTCCTGTCATGAATGGCAAGACCTCATTCTTTTTTATGGCTGAATAATATTCCAGAGAGAGAGAGAGAGAGAGTGTGTACCAAAAACCATTCTTATCATATCTTATGGCATATTTGGACATAGATAAGATAACTGGACTTGGACAGGGACACTCCAAGAGGCGAATTGACACATCATGGAAATGGACACGTCACTGGGAGCAGATGAAAGTGCAATCCACTGTGTGTGCAGAGAAAAGCCCAACCCAAATGGCACAAGTCAGTGTCCTGAGCAGCTGCATACAGAGAGGTACAGGCCAGTGGTACTGATGAACACAATGTCCTGTCATGGGGCTTCTGAGGGGCTAATATTAAGATACTGGGGCAGGCATTTGAGATTGTCAGAGGAGACAGGGCTCAAGCCATATTGTGGGGGTTCATGGAGGATGGAGCCAAAATGTAACCTAGCTCCATTTACTGACCAAACTGAGTACCCTTGACATTAAATACTTCGCCAAGGCAGGGAAGCTTAATTGTTTTGGAACTAGAAAGCGGCACACACTTCCCATTCTTCGTTTCTTCTGCCTCTGTTCTAGGAAAGAAGACTTTTACAATCTGAACTTTTCCCCTGAGCATGCGTGTGACTGATGGAGGCTATGGCTCCTTCTGGACCAAAATTTGTCTGCTCTGGGTCCTTGAGAAGTCTGCTCTATAGGGAAGAACTTAGAGGAGCTGTGTGCAGTCTCAGAGTAGTATCATCTGAAAAGGAGGGGTAGAGTATGTCATCCTTAACAGGCTTGGTCCATGATGAGTTGATTTATGACTCCTGTTCCTCAAAACATGACTCCTCCCCAGAAGCAAAAATAAACTCTTTCTTAAGCTTATTTCCTCCTATGACAGAAGAATGGTTATCTAATTGTTACTGTCTTAGCTAGTTTATTTTATTCCACAAAGCATTTGGCCCATTAAAACCTGTTTCTACCTGGATCTTATTGAGTCATCTACACTTTCTCTTACTCCTTGTATGTTTTAAACCAAATCAGAAGCTTAGTATCTAACTCTAAACGGAATGGTGTTATTTCCAAAGTGAAATAATCATAGCGGTATTCGGTAGAAAATGCTTTCACACAAGATGACACCTGGTTTCCTCTTCCTGAATCTCTGCTGGAGGTGAGCCCAAAAAGAACATTAAGAATTCCCCTGCGCTGGAGCAGTTGTAGTCTGGCCTGAGATTAGGTTCTCTGAGGGAATGTTAGGCTTGGGAACTGAACTTTGATTTCTTTCGTCTCACAGTCCACACAAACAGTTCCATTGGCACCTGTCAAGGAGTCAGGCTTGTAGCTAAAGCCTACAGAAGTCTGGGTGACCTGTGAATGGACCTACTGGAATTCTCCCTTCCCATAGGTGGATCACCAGTACTGTATATTCCCAAGGGTACATGAGGGTCACGTTTATATGTGGGAGTCTGTTGTGTTGCTTCCTTTTTTGCGCCATCTCTATGAATTTCCCTTATTGCCACTAAACTCTGTATCTGTTTGTTGTCTGTCTTCCCCATGAGAGTACAAAACCATGACTTTTCATAGATGTATCCATAGTATCTAGAACAGAGTTTGCACATAGGAGGCACTCAGTAAATTTCTGTAGAATAAGTATGTTCTCTAATTGTGTATATTGGTAAATTTCCACCAACCCACTGTCTCCTATGACAACTGCACGCTGGACCACAGTCAGGATGCCAGTTGCTGGTGGGGAAAGGGTTAGGTGAGGTCACTGATAATGGCCAAGCAGAGCCCTGGTGCCACAGGATCTGGGACACTGGACAGGTGATCAAAGGTGGGTCAGCAAGGATTCCATTATCAGAACCAAGGCTAGGGCTTTGATTCCATATTTCCCGAGACTAAGGCTTCAAATCCTGGGGTGGACACCGGTCTCCATAATAGAAGTCACTGACCTTGAACTAAGAAGAGATGAGCATCATAGGGGTAGAAATTGAGGCAAAGCCTGAGAGAGCTTTATCTCCTTAACTCCTGTGGTCACTGGAATGCCTATGAATTGACTGGAATCAGGCATCTTTGGTCCTTGTGTGGTGAAGTGATGATTTAGTTGTTAAAGAGCTGAACTGTGGGCAAATAATTATTTAAATACCTTTATTAAGGGAAACTTTAAAAAATCACTTTAATATCTTTTCTGCTTATGTCTAAAACCTGCTTGATAGAGGAAGAAAATATCCTTTTTTATATTTAAATTCAATTAGGCAACATATAGTACATCATTAGTTTTTGGTTAGACTAAAAAATATCCTTTTTTCTCATGATGCCCCACGATGTCCCAGAATACTGGCAGAAGAAAGTATGCAGCCTCCAACAAACTGATTTCAGGTGCATAAACACCTGAAATATTGGCTCATGGCAGGGGGAATCTCCTCATATTTATTCCTTTAGAGTTTTTTGGGTGTGTGATGCCCCATCTACATTTGCTGCTCTGTTGGAACACAGCCCCAGCTGCTCCCATCCTCTTCCCACAGCTCTGGTCTCTGGCCAATGCAGTATATCTCCTGGCCACTGAGAACCCAACCCCTATCAATTTGGCCTGGATTTATTTAACTCCCTTACTAGGGAATTATGTATCACACGGACATCAAGGCCATATAGTGACTCCTGTCCTATATTTCTAACCTCCCCTCTGTGTTTGCACCTCTCTCTGCCCAGAATTTTTGTGTTTCTCTGAATTTCCAAATCGCCAGCTATAAAGTGCCTGTCTCTTTCCCAGCCACTCCCTTGTGTTATTTATGGTAGGCCCAGGAGAAAATGTCCATTCAAATCAGAAAGAGATTATATCAGAGAAGAGAGAGATTTGGCAATGGTATTTGGAGTTGCAACCTCTGACATTAAAAAAAATACAAGTGCCGAGTGAGGGCTGCAGGGGCAGGTGACTACGGAGCATGTAGCAGGCGAGAGGAAAGTCCTCTGAGCTGATGGCTGGCTGGGGGTACTACTGAATGTGTGGTCCAAGAGCTTTAGGAATTGGTTGCTTTTTTTGTGAAAGAATTGTTTAAGAATAAGCAAGTTTAAAATTGTTATTGTCACCCACTTTTTGCCAGGGCTAACATGATTAAGTGAATTATCTTTTGAGAAATATGACAAAGAAGTCAACGCTGGGGGAAATGAAAGCTTTCTGCTTGATCTTGTCCAATCACTACAAACTCCAGGGGTCCTTGTAAGGGGAAACCATTCAAAAGACCTCTGGTATTCTCTCTAGCTTTCTGGAAATCTTAGCATAAATTCTGTAGTGACTGATGGATTTGTTTGCTCCAGAACGCTGGCATTTCGTGTGAATTCTACATTTAAAGGGACCTCGAGGCATGTACCCAGGATACTGCTGGATAAATTCCTTATTTCTAAAAGTGTTAATGATGCCAGTAATAATTCAGAAATTGCTCGGACTAACATTCTGCTTTCAAATCTGGGGTTGTTGGTTCCCATAAGCTTGCTATTTCAGCTTGAGGATCTGCATAATTCCTTTACAGGTCCGAAATGATGTAGTTCCATGATAGATGGAGAAGTTTCTAAGTTTCTTTATCAGTCTAAGTGAGCTAAGAACATATCCTGTTGCAGGAAAGTCTGATGTTCACCTACCCCTCAACCCTGAGGTTTGGTTCTCCTTCAAGCTGCCAGTATGTGTCCTGCCACCAACCTAGTTCCTCAGGCTTGTAACCTCTGAGTCCACCTTGGTTTCTCTCTCTGTCCCTTTGTCTCCACGCCAGTCCATCACCAAGGTCTCTTGTTTCTTTTCCTAAACATCTCTTGAATCTTTTTGCTTCTTCCCATCAGCCAAGGGCAAGCTATTTCTCTCTCTCCTGGACAAAGAGCATCTTAGTGTGCTTGCTGCTATCCTTGCTCCCTACCCACCCACTACCCAGTCTCTCTAGAGCTACCTGTGTGATGCTAACAATGTGGGCCTAAAACATTTTGTGGTTTAAAGTCCAATATCCTCAAGGTTCTACATGATCTGACCCCTCCTTGCTTTTCCAGCCTCGTCCTAGTCAGTCTCACCTTTCTAGCCACGTTGGTTCTCTTTCAGCAACATGTCAAGCTCTTTCCTGCCTTTGGTCCTTGACTGATGTACTTTTTTCTGCTAGGAACACTTTCCCACCCTCCCTTCTCTCCTTCACATAGCCAACTCCTATTCAACTTAACAATTCAGCCTAGATTTTACTTCCTCCATGGAATCTTCTCCATTACTCTAGCTTCATTGGGATCCCTTGCTTTTAAGCCTTTACAAAATACTGCACTTTGTAGTAGCACAAATCTCACTAATAACTGACTGCTGTATGCCTGTTGGGTTGACGGCTGCATGAGGACAAAGATGGGGTCTGTCTTGTTCACAGGGCCTGGAACATATCAGATGCTCAATAAATATTTATTGCATGCATGAGGAATCATAGAAATGGTTGATCACCCCTTCTTAAAGGTGTTTTTCATATAGAATATATATGTATTTTTTTAAACCTGACTGCGATATCAGCATCCTGGGTAAGTTTCATTTTAATTAGTCATCCTGTACCAATCCTCTTGTGGCCATTTGTGTTCAGGTGGAAATGCAAATATAGTTGTCTTCCATGCTGTATCTTTTTTTCTTAAGTATTTTTCAGGGTCTGTGTCTTTCTTTTCTATTTCCATATACTTTTCAAACATATACAAGGATGTTTTTGAGGGATAGGAATGGATTAGAGGTATACATCTTGTACTATTTTGGTACTTAATCTCCTAAAAGCATTTCTTGGTAACATGGTGAAATTTACAACCATCCTCAGTCATAGTCCCTTTCAGAAATATTGCTGAGTAAAAAATCCAAGTTAAAGATGAAAAAGTTTGTTGGCCTGCCATGCATTCCAGCTATAGAATTGTTCTTGGTGACTTGCTTTGGGCTGAATCTCAGCCTCTATATTTATGAAACTTTGCTGCCATAAAAATGACTAGGCAAGAAATGGCGCTATGTTGTGCTCATGAGGTTTGCTTCAGTGGGATGGATGCCATTTCATCACACAAAATACTATGGATTTTGGCATCTTCACCAGCTCCTCTTTCTATCATGATACTGGGCATTTTCAACTAATTGTTATGGCTTTGGTTTGATAGAAACAGTGGCATCATCCTTGCCGTGGGCAGCATCTTCTTGGGTTTTCATGAAGGATCCGATGCAGCTTTAAGCTTTTTGAAAGACAGATGGAGGCTTCAAATGGTTGTGTGAAACCAGCTCTCATCATGTACCTGGAAGACTTCAAGATTTTCATTTATTTTCAGCAAGGACAGTCAACATCATCAGCATGTCTGATTATCTCAACAATGGATTTAATTTACCCCTTTGAGTTTAGAATTTTTCTTTAGCCTATTTATGATTTTGGTATTTAAATTTCAGGAAATATTTTATGTTTACTTATTTGCTTTTCCTGGAAGTACCCTTTATATTAGGTTTGCTGAATCAACATTTAACAAATTATCTTAGTTTTTAAAACACTTCTAATGTTAATTGCACTGGTTATCTGTATATTTTTTATGTATACAGTAAACTCAAGTTTATTTAGAGCACTGTCCTGTTGATTGTCCTATTTCAGGAGTATTTAGGTGCCTTGCCTCTTCTTCCTTTGTCTCTCTCTCTTTCCTTCTTCCTTTCTCTCTCTCTTTTCCTTCCTTCTTTCCTTCCTTCCTTCCTTCCTTCCTTCCTTCCTTCCTTCCCTCCCTCCCTCCTTTCTTTCCTTTCCTCTTTCTTTTCTTTTCTTTCTTTCTTTCTTTCTTTCTTTCTTTCTTTCTTTCTCTCTCTCTCTCTTTCTTTCTTTCTTTCTCTCTCTCTCTCTCTCTCTTTCTCTCTCTCTGCCTGTCTTTTGACCTGTTTGTATCTCCATAAAAGGAGGAGCAGGGCCATAGAGTCTATCATGTAATCAACACATGCTTATCATATCTATATGCCTAGTACTGTCCCTGCTCTATGAGAGCTCACCATTCACCTGGGGTGGTGGTATTCCTGAAAAAGTTGTGATCCATTCGAGATGGCTTATTATGATTTGGTGAGTTGATGGTTCAGGCGACATGAGAGGGATGAGAGGTTGGTGAGACACAGGATGGAAAGACAAGGCATCTTCTGAGTTGCAAAGGCTTCAGAGGATTTGGGAGAAGTAGATTCAGAGCAGATAGCATCACAGACCTTCGAGGGACCAGTTTTCAGCCAGGGATTTACAATGGGCAAGGAGGGGAAATGACTTTGGGGGCAGAGTGAGCTGGCTTACGGAGGACTTTGATTGTTGGACAGGGACTGACTGACTTCAGAGGACCATGTAAGAGGATTTTTGGCTTTTGTGTGGTAGGTGATGGGAAGGTGTTGATTTTGACCCATTCCCTGCAATTCAAAAGAATTAGCATGATTCCTTGTAAGGAGCTTTGTCTAAAGCCTTGACAGAGCAAAACTGAATAAAAGTTTCAAATTAAGTTTGGGGAGATTTGTCAGTTAACTTTAAAAGTTTTAATCCTTTTAGTTTTTGGAGATGAGTAAGAATTAGCTTAATGTCATTTTCCCCCTTTATCTTGCCGCTTTATATGTTCATTGATAGGAGATTTGCATTTGAAAAGTTGTATTATACATTCCAGTAGGAAAACTGCACATTGTTGATAAATGTATCTTTTATAATCCTGCTGTTATTGGAACACTGCTAATTTTATTAACACTTTCTCAAAGGAAAGTGAAAGTGAAATGAATGCCTGTGAAGCCCCTTCATTATCTCGTCTGCCCTTGCTTTCCTCGTGTTGCTGAAATTCTAATGGAAAAAAAAGGGGGCTGCCCAGCAATTTTCTTTTCATATGACATTTCAGCACTCCTCCAGTCCATCGCTGTAATGAAAATTAGCAGCTCTTGAGAAAAACAGTAACCACTCAGAGAAGAGCACCTGAGACATGGACCATGAACAGCAGAGGAACCACTTCAGCCCATATATGATGCCATTTTTCAAGTGTGTTAGAGGCAACCCTGCTAGATGCTCAAAGGGTAGTTAGTCTCAGGGCAGGAGGTGGGCAGATCATCCCATTCCAAATGTCTAGTTATCCATCATCTGGCTCACATGATTAAAAGTTTAAAGGCAATGATACCCCACAGGCATTATCATTTCTCTTTGGACTTTTCAACAAGAAGTTAGGGCACAAGATGTCTTAACAGCATCAACATCAAAGACGGTTAGGTCCTTACCGTTTTTTTTTTTTTTCTTTTTTTTATGGAATGTTCCATTCACCAGTAGTTAAAGCAAGATCAGATTGATGTACTCTAAGGAATGATGAAGGCATTATTTTATTGTCACAAGAATGGTGTTTTTAACAAATATACCAGTTCAATGTTCAATTTTGAAGGGGCTACCTTAGGTCTGTATTTATTGCAGTGATAGGCCATTGATCAGAATCTTGCTAGCACCTCTCCTTTGGGAATTTCTCTGAGACAGTAGATAAGACACACAAAATAATCACACTCTTTTTCCTTAAACCTCAAATAGTATCACCTAGAGGTGTCACCCCCAGTTTTAAACCAGCTTTGTTCTGAGTGACTTTTGACTGTCCTCTAAATAAGCTCCACTATGAAAGCATGAGGATATGTTATCAATGAAGATAATCAAAAGGATGTGCTTAAGACTGTGAGGGAAGTTTCAAAAGTGGGTCCCCAAGTGATTTTCATCAGAGGAAACATCACTGGAACAGCATCGTGTCTCAAGAAGACTAATTTGAATAAGAAAATATGCAACTAAATATATGCATTCTTTGGCATTTCTTACAAATAAGTGGTATAATAATCAACAGCATGAGATTTGGACCCAGACACACTGGGTTTGAATTGTAGTTCTGCTCTCTGGGAGAAGTCACTAGCTACAGGAGCCTCAGATTCCTCAGGGTAAAAGGGAGATTGCAATAGGGAAGACTAAGTTAACTGGAATGAAGGTAAACGGAATTAAATATATATGTATATGCATACTTATATATTCATCCATCTGTCCATCCATTTTACACAGCAAAAGGCCAATAGGTGGTAGTTATTGTTATCAATGTGAAATTGTCATTGAAATGATCCCTCCTATTCTTTATGGTCTGAACTTGGATGCCTCCATGGTTGTTCCCCTCATTCATTCTCCTCCTTTCCCCCTTTATCTTCCTTATCCCTCTATAAGTTCCCCCCACCCCCCTTCCCATCATCATTTCTCTCTCTTTCTTTCCTCTATCCCTCTTGTAAATCTCTTCTCATAAATGAAAAGTGGGTTCAGGAGTAGGCATTCTTCCTCAGCACATAGAAGGAGTGAAGGTGAGAAAACTCTGTGGAATCCACTTGCATGTCTGCCTTTTTTGGCGGACATGCCTTTGCATGTCTGTGGAATCCACTTGCATGTCTGACACTACTCAGTGTCCTTGCTAAACAGGGTCAAGCTCTGAGGCTTCTCCTGCCTGCCTTCCATCTTCTCTAGAGGAGCTCTGGACTATTCCCCTGAAGGAAAGGCACATACCCTCCTCCTGTTTCCATCATCAGCCCTCTCTCTTCTCAAGTACTTTCTTTTCCCATCAGTGTGAGAAAATATACCAATCATGATGAAATTAGACAGTTTTCTTTCCTGGTTTTGGAGTTTATTAAACTTTAGAACAGTGATTCTCGACCAGGGTGCCAGGACCTGCTAGAGGGAAAAAAAATCAGCATTTTTTCTGAGAAAGGGGCAGGCAGGTTGTGTGCAGTTTGAGAAGTGTAATTATTGTCATGACGCAATGTTAAGACAAAGCCAAACAAAACAAAACACTGTTATTTTTTAAGTAAACCTGCAGATAATAAGCTAGGCACACGAGCCTTGCTCTCTGAAGATACTCTGAAGTCAGACTTTATCTTTAGAATGATAGAAATTATCAAGAAGATTTAGTGTCTGATTTTTTTTTTTTGAGGGGAAACTGCATGAGAATATTATAGTCACCAAATGGGGCATAAGTTTTAAAAAAGTACAAAAACTTGAGAAACACTGTTTATTTATGAAGTTAGCAAAAACAGTAATCACAACCCAAAAAAGCAGGCCTGACCTGGAAGCTCCCGGGAGACTCATTCCTGTGTTTAATGAGAAGCTGGTAAGAGAAACCAGCTGAGACTGTCAAGCCCATTGTGTTTGTTTGGGGAATTTTAATTTGATGTTAACCTGCTCATCACAGAAATTCACATGAGGTCTCAGCCATAACGAGCACCACTTTGTACTTCCATCAGTAGAAATAACAATTCCTGCATGAACTGAAAATATGAAATTGATGACAATCTCCCTTGGGTTTTGTCACTTGCCCCCATGTCACTGTCTATTTTGTCCTACTTTAGGAAAAATGAAACACTGCTAGTTGTAACCATAAAATTCTCTAGTTTCACTAACATAGATCTCCCAGATATCTATACTTTGGATATTTCCCTTTGGCTTTTATATCTTACTTAACCAGTGACATATAATTAACTGACTACTAGTCCTTAAAGGGCAGACAAGTATCTGGGAGAAGCATAACCTCCTAAAAACACCAGCTTTTGAGCTGTGGCTCTTCTGATTGACCTTGTGACCTCCCCTTTACATGGGCTATCATAGATTATGGGGAGTAAACACAGAGAAAGCATCATTCAGTGGAAAGCACTCTGGATTTACGTGGACATGGGTTTGAGTCTTGGCCTTGACATTTAATAGCTGAAAGGGCTGGAGCAATATATGTAATTTTTTTTGAGCCCCAGTTTTCTCATCTATTAAATAAGGATAATGTGACTCTTTCTGCAGGGGTTCTGTGAGGTTTGAAGACATGCTTAGAAAGTGCCTAGCAAAATACCTAGTACATAGCACAGTTCAGAATCTCATTTTTATCATTATCATTAGTCTCATTGGCTAAATCCTCTAGCTAATGTTGAAGTTTAACTTGTCGAATAGTATGTATAATATATTCATTGCTAAATATATGTTCTTACCCTGATCCTAAAGCACTGTCTCATGTGCCCTGAAACCCTTGCCTATTTATGTGCATAGTCATCACTACTTGCTGGTGAAAGTATGTGCATATACTCATGCTCTCACAAAATCAGTTCCACACATTCAGATAATTATATAAACCCACTCATTTTAGGGATAGACTGAATCTATTTTCAGCACCCACTAATCAGACATGTGCATAAGGCAATGAGAGGTGCAGGAGAGAAGCCAATACTACTTTTCACTGGGGTCACTGGTGATGATGCTGTGGTACCCAAGCAAGGGAAGCTGAGAGCCGCTCACGGGAGCAGTCTTTGGCCCTGTACTGTGTCTGCTCCAGCAGACACACATGCAGCCCGACTGAGCTCCAGCCTTTTGGAATGTCTGCCACGGCAGGAAGCCCTGCTCTTTAGACCACAGAGTGGTTATTGGCATGATATGAAGATAGGGAGGTTGACCTAATGCCGGGCAGAGCTGGGTTGTGAGAGCCCTGAAATTTGTTATTGGCTCCTGCACCTTTACCAAGTTTTGCTGTGTGTTTTGTACATCTCCTAAATAGTGTGCAAGCTCATTAAGAGTAAGGCCTGTGTCCTCTGCCTCTGTTCTCTCTCTGGGAACTCTTTGCACTCAGAGGAAGCTTATTGACAAGGAGAAGGGAGAGGAACCATGGTCCTGTCAGCTGGTCGGTCATTGATTGCCAACGGACGGGCTGTCAGGTGCCGACTGTTCAGCTGATTAGCTGCCTGAGCTTCTCTTGCTAAGAAACACATGTTCTTTTTCTGGCCCTTGGTCAGGAAGGCCCTTTCAAGGTTGGGCAAGGGAAGGGAGAAAATGTAGATGCCAATCAATTACGATTATCTTTGTTAATGGCAGAGGAGTAAGGTTTGGCAGGGTGACCAATAAATCTATTGTTGAAGGTCATGTATGTGAATGGTCTATTGATTCCTTGACAATGAAAAACATCTTTACTGTGTTTTTCTGATTTTATATATACATATATATGTACATATATATACACATTCATTTAAAAGATATTCACACGATGCCAAGAAATATAAGGAGGAAAGTAGAAATCGCCCAGAACATTGACACTCTACAATTGTTCCCATTAACATTTGGTGATCTATTCTTTCATGAAAGATTTTTATGCAGAGAGTTACAGAAAGATCTGATTTCATGCAAATCATACCACAATGCTGTTTATTAAATTTGTGTGCATAATTTTATTCTGTCATTATTTTTAAAATGGTGTATGCTTTTCTCAGTTACCATCATGGAACTCTCTCCATGTGGACAAGGGTGGATCTAACTCATGGTGTCTCACCTCAGCACTATTGACATTTGGGGCTGAATAATTCTTTGCTGTGGAAGGGATGCTCTGTGCATTGTAGGATGTTAAACAGCATTGCTGTGCACTACCTACTAGATCACAGCAGTACCTATCCCTCCCACTTCCAGGTTGTGACACCAAAAATATCTCCAGACATTGCCAAATGTCCCCTGGGGGACAAAAATTGTCCCTGGTTGAGAGCCTGGTTGAGAGCCTGCATAATATTCCGCAACATTGATAATCCACTTTTTGTGCAATCATTCCTTTTCTGGTAGTCAGTCAGTTTGTTTGCAGTATCTTTTTTGCCTATTACCTTTATGATTTAGATGGGTGCTGCCCTTGGTCTATGGTTGCCATTTTGGAAGCTGAAAAGTTTGCAGAGATAAAATCCATGCCTCTGCCTCTGCAAACATAACACTGGATGTGCCTGGGCTTCATTTGCTTTATTCTTGGGTGAGGCCAAAGAGCAACCATAAATGAGTGAAGCTGTGACTGGCCTGTGGCGCATTGGGAAGCCAGGTCCCCTCTATCACAGGCAGGTGCTCTTCAGCCCTATGATGGCAGCCAGGTGGGAATGAAGTCCCAGCATTACCAAATATTCTCATTTTTAAGAGAAGCTGGAAATATGTATTTTTATGTAAAAAAAATCCTATTTTTTTTTAAGATTGAGAGCTAAGTTAAATTTTTAGAAAATATAGTACAGGCTAAACAAAACAGGTCCCTTGCTCAAATCTGGCCCACAGTTTCCAGTGTCAACCTCCAGTGTATTATTTATCATCGACTATGAACTGTGCCTTCCTGGGGGTTTCAGTTCCTTGAGTGGCTAGTGGTGAGGATCTAGTACAGATTTCTGGCAGTGAACATTGAGCTTTGGCCCCCCTGGTCTGCAGTGACATTTGCCTCCTGCCAGGTTCCCATCCTCTTTTGAAGAGAGCCTCTGCTCCTGTCATTTATGTTGTCTCCATGCACAACACTGTCTGAGCCACCTTAGGTGCTTAGGGGCTGCTGACTTAAGTGTTCTCAGGAGAAGTAGAGTCAGTGCTGCTTGATGCCTCTCAGAATCTTCCTATCTCCAGCTTCAGAATTTATCTCCATAGTGCCTGGAGTATCTGTGTGGGAGGGGGTATTTACTGGGACTTGGTGGCTTTCAGTTGTGTGGAAGCTACACACCTCTTTAGAATCCGTTGTTCGTTTAGGAGCATGTGGCTAATGTATTTACCTGGTTTTCTTCCCAAGTAAGATGTTAGAATAGGAAGAGACATTGGTGATCTCTGAATGCAATACTTTCATTTCACAACTGGGGAAAGCAAGGGAAAGGAAGCGATTTGATGGAGGCTTCATAGCAAGTGCCAGGGTGGGGTGGTCCTCTTGTGTCCTATCTCTTACTCCAGGATGTCTTTACCAAGCCTCTAACAGCTGGCTTTCATAGAAATCCCCCTTTTCCGTTTCTGCTTGTCAGCTGATTTATCTGAATGTCCATATTTCTATGATCCAGCCCTGGGATATGACCCTTAGGAGCCATGTGTTAATTTGAGTTTTTGCCAAGCTAATTGTCCCCACATCCCCAAGTCTTTCAAGACAACAGCCTTGTTCTTCTATTTGGGCATTGTTTTAAAGAGGAGGATTTGGCTTGGGTATAGATTAGAGGAAAATTTTGTGGTGTTCTACAAGCTTAAAGACTAGTTTATATCAGCTTTTCAGATGCTGCCTCAATAAATTAGATATGGCGCTGGTGATGATTTTGAAGACACGGCAACATGTGATAACTGACAAGCTTAGGTGGGATTGGATTGACTGACATCTTGCCCCTTTGGTTAGAAATGTGGTGCACTGAAGTTCCTATGGATTCAACTCTCTGGTTTTCTACACCCACAGCTGCCAACAACTCATAGCTACCAAAGAAGGCAGGGAGATCGGGCAGCCCAAGAGGAATGCCATGTGTTAGAACAGGCTTTTATCCCAGTGCCCACTCTCCTGCCAGGATGCTGTCAGTACAGGCTGAGAAATGTGTTAGAGATCACCCACCAGCTTGACACCTGTGTTGGCCAAGGTCAGAACCCTCAGGAATCTGACTGTTTGTTGGCAGTGCAACAGCAGAAGTCACGGCATCAGAAGAAACACCGCTCCAAGAGAGGTATGCTCAACTGAGAGTCTAGGGACCTGGATTCCCCTAATCCCTTAACTTCTCTGAGCCTCAGTAGTCTCATCTGGAGCACAGGGACCAAACTCCATTACCATTTCCATCCCTTAGAGATGCTATTAAAGCCAGTTGCATGTGTGTGCACATACATGTACACACGCATACACATATATATGGTGTGTGTGCATTAGGGGTTGAATTATGTCCCTTCAAAATCCACATGTTAAGGCCCTAACTTCCAGTACTTAGAATGTGACCTTGTGTGCAAATAGAGTTGTAGCTGATGCAATTCGTTAAGATGAGGTCATACTAGAGTAGGGTGGGCCCGTGATCCCGTATGACTGGTGTCCTCATCAAAAGGGGAAACTTGGACACAGACATGCACACAGGGAGAATGTGATGTGAAGACTGAGGTTGTGCTGCCATAAGCCTGAGAACAAACAGAAGTTGGCAGAGGGACCTGGAACAGATCCTTTCCTAGCACCTTGAGAGGGCGCATGGCTCTGCTGACACCTTGATCTTGGGACTTTCAGCCATTAGAACTGTAAGACAATAAATTTCTGTTGTTTAAGTCACTCAGTTTGTGGTACTTTGTTACGGCGGCCCCAGAAAATTAATTATACCCCCCTCCCCCGACAAAATGACTTGAAATATTTAAGACTCAGCAGCAACCTCTAATATATTTTGGGCCAGTATGAACCTGGTCATGGTGGTGTGAGCTTAATTGGTTTGTAACAGTAGGCTGAGCTGAGACAGACAGATGGACGGACTAGACAGTAAGATCCTGAAGACAAGAACTGATTGGTTGTACATGGCACTTTATCCTTAGCACTCAGCACAATATCCAAACTATTTTTGGTGCTATTTGTTGAATGGATTAAATGTTGTGACCACAGAAATCATTGTGACAAGGTTTTCTTTCTTTCCTTTTATTTTTTTAACTGAGATAAAATTTACTTTACAAAAATTCACCATTTTAAAGTGTACAATCCAGGGTGCATGGGTGGCTCAGTCAGTTGAGTGTCTGACTTTTGATTTCAGCTCAGATCTCAGGGTTGTGAGATCAAGCCCAGTGTTGGGCTCCATGCTCAGTGCAGAGCCTGCCTGAGATTCTCTCTCTCTCTTTCTCTGCCCCTCCCCCTGCTCACATGCTCTCTCTCTCTCTCTAAAATAAATATATAAATTAAAAAAAATAAAGCATACAATCCAATGCTTTTTTAGTATATTCACTAAATATTTATATATATTCTCCTCACAACATTTTCTTTCTTTCTACTTTTGATAGTAGCCATCCTAATGGGTGTGAGGTGTTATCTAATTATGGTTTTGATTTGCTTTTTCTGAATGATTAGTGATGTTGAACATCTTTTCATGTGGTTATTGGCTATTTGCATTTCTTCTTTGGAGAACTATTTAAGTCGTTTCCCAATTTGTCAATTACATTTTTATTATTTTTGTTGTTTAGTTTAGAAATTCTTTATACATTCTAGATGTGAATCCTTTATTAGATTTATAATTTGTGAATATAATTTGTGAATTGTGTAGGCTATTTTTTCACTTTATTGAGAATGCCCTTTGATACACAAACTTTTTTTATTATTTATTTATTTATTAAAAAAAATTTTTTTTTTTTTAAGATTTTATTTATTTGCGAGAGAGAGAATGAGAGACAGAGAGCATGAGAGGGAGGAGGGTCAGAGGGAGAAGCAGACTCCCTGCTGAGCAGGGAGCCTGACGTGAGACTCGATCCCGGGACTCCGGGATCATGACCTGAGCCGAAGGCAGTCGCTTAACCAACTGAGCCACCCAGGCGCCCGATACACAAACTTTTTTTAAGATTTTATTTATTCATTTGAGAGAGAGGGAGAGATTGAGAGAGTGTACGAGCAGGGGGAGGGGCAGAAGGAGAGAGAAGGAGGTTCCATGCTGAGCAGGGAGACCTACATGGGGCTCAATCCCAGGATCCCAGGATCATGACCTGAGCAAAGGCAGGCGCTTAACTATCTGCGCCACAAGGCACCCCCACAAACATTTACTTAAAGATTCATTTATTTATTTTAGAGAGAGAGCAGGGGGAGGGGCAGAAGGAGAGGGGGAGAGAATCCTCAAGCATATTCCCCTATGAGTGCAGAACCAATCCACCCAGGCACCCTGATACACAAACATTTACTTTTAATTTTGATGAAATCCAATTTATTTTTCTTTGTTTTCTTGTGGTTTTGTTATCATATTTAAGGAGTGGAGGTGGGTGGGAAGGATGGCTGGGTGATGGACATTGGGGAGGGTATGTGCTATGGTGAGTGCTGTGAATTGTGTAAGACTGATGAATCACAGACCTGTACCCCTGAAACAAATAATACATTATATGTTAATTAAAAAAAAAAAGACATTGTTACCTAATCCAGGGTCACAAATATGTATACCTATGTTTTCTTCTATGAGTTTTATAGTTTTAGCTCTTACATTTAGGTCTTTGATCTATTTTGAGTTAATTTTTACATACAGTGTATGGTAGGGGTCCAGATTCTTTTTTTTTTTTTTTTTTGATATGTGGCTATTTGGTTGTCCCTATACCACTTGTTGAAAAACTAATCTTTCCCCATTGAATGGTTCTTGACCCCTGTGTCAAAATCAGTTCACCAAACACTTTGGGTTTATTTCTGGACTCTTAATACTATTTCATTGATCTATATGTTTATCCTTATTCTAGCACCACAACCCTTTTTTTTTTTTTTAAATATTTTATTTATTTATTTGTTAGAGAGCATGGGCGAGAGAGAGTGAGCGAGAGTACAGGCAGGGGGAGCTGCAGGCAGAGGGAGAAGCAGGCTCCCTGCTGAGCCAGGAGCCTGATGCCAGACTCGATCCCAGCTGAGCCCAAGGCAGCCGCTTAACCGACTGAGCCACCCAGGCGTCCCACACCACAACCTTTTGATTACTGTAGTTTTGTAGTAAGTTTTGAAATTGGGAAATTTGCATCTAATAACTTTGTTCTTCTTTTTTCAATATTCTTTTGCTGATGAGGCTTTCTTAACCAGTAAGGACAGCTAGGAGTTGGTCAAGAATATGAGTGGAACACTACATCAAAAACTAACGATGACTAACATAACATAAAAAAAAAAAAATCCAGGGTGGGGTGGGGGTGGAGGTGGTCAACTAAAGAAGCTAATTCTCTTCCCCCCAAAAAAGAATATGAGTTCAGGATATTCATAATGAGATAGATAGCTGTGCCCTTCGGAACTGAAGATCTCTCTGCCCTGGATAGAAGCTCTGGCCTGAAAGAGAACCTGACCACACTAGGGCAATGATGCTCTTGATGCTTGAGGTAGCTTGTCAGTTTCATTGTTTTTCTTGGATTTGTGTCAAGTCACCTGGAAAATCAAAGATATCATTTTACTTTATTTTTCAAAAATGTATCTTAAGCAGGTAGAGAAAATGTGTTTACATTCATTATATAGGTGGAGAAAGTGACGGAGTTAAAAGATTTGTTTAGATTACAAAGTTAATTCATGGCATAACATTTATTAGAAGCAGGTCCCCATCCCTAAATGTTGTGTACTTCTTTTGTTTAAAAAAGTGTATTTTTAAAAATTACAGGAATAGTAAATGTTAACTATGAAAAATCATTATAGATAAGAAGGAGGAGGAAGAGGAGGAGAATAATTACCCATAACACCATTACTGAGAAAAGAGCCAGCAATTGTGAATTCCCCATTGGACCGGGAGCAGTAATACTCTGATAAATGTTCAACAACTGGCTCTGCAGATAGAGTAATGCCCTGATTTGAATTGTTTGCCAGTCTCTGTTGTGCAAATCCTCCTATATGGCTGATTTTGAGCTACCAAGGTGGCATCACTGAATGTGGATATAGAAAGAGATGCACATAGTCAGCTCTCATGAGCCAGGGCCAGCACATCCTTGAAGGGCATTCTCTCTAGTTCCTTGCTGCTCAAAATGTAGTTCATGAACTATCAGCATTGGTAGCACTTGAGAGCTTCTGAAAAACCCAGAATCTCAGGCTCTCCCCTGGCCTATGGGAATCAGAATCAGAACTAGTATTTTAACAAGCTCTCGGTTGATTACTAGCAATGTTAGAGTTTGAGCAGCTTTACTCTACAGCTGTGCCATCTTATGTGGTAGCCACAAGTCACAGGTGCTTATAGGGCACCTGAAATGTGGCTAGCCCAAAGTGAGATGGTCTGTTTTGGATGCTTAGTGTGTGCCTTAATTAGTTCAGCCTGCTATAGCACATTGCCATGGACTGAGTGACATAAATAACAAGCATTTTTTCCTCATAGTTCTGGAGGCTGAGAAGCCCAAGATCAGGGTGCTGGCAGATCTGGTGTTTGGTAAAGGCCTGCTTCCTGGCTTCTTGCTGTGTCCTCCTCACATGAGTGAGAGAGGAAGCTCTTGTCTGGGTCTCTCTTCCTCTTCTTTTAAGGGCACGAATCCCATCGTGGGGGGTCCACTGTCATGACCTCATTTAAACCTAATCACCTCTCCAAGGCCCCAGTACCATCCCATCGGGAGTTAGAGTTTCAGCCTACAGACTTGGTGGGGAAACAATCATACAGTCCATAGCAGTATGGAAAAAAATATAAACTATCCCGTAAATATTTTTTTATGTTAACTACATGTCAATATCAGAATATACTAGGTTAAAGAAAATATGTTATTAATATTAAACTCAACTATTTTTTACTTTGTTTTTTAATCTAGCTATTAGAAAATTTAAGATAGCTATGTGGCACACATTATATTGGACAGTACTGCTGTAAAGCATGGAATCCCCAGAACTCTGACTGCTCTGTGTGTCCCTTGGACTCACCTCTTTCCAAACCTCAACTTAAGTTGATCCAGGCATTTCTAATAACACAACGAGTTGTCCATGGCCAAAGCCACCATTCATTTCCTCTTTACTACTGCTCTTGTGCCCCACTTCTGTGGACTCAGAAGATGTTAATGAGCTGAAATGAATAAAAGCTCTTTGCCACTGAAAGTTCAAGAATATTCTACTTCCAGAATGGAGGAGGATTCCAGAAATGAAGAGTATTGTATATACCTCTTCTTACATCTCTTATCCAATAGGCTTCCCAGGCAATAGTGCATCAGGCTGAGCATCATTTCCAGGGCCCTCAGTGATCTCTCAGGGACTCATCTTCATGACAAAGGAAGAGTCACTAAATAACTCCTGTTCCTAATAAACAGCCTGAGAGCGGGTGCACCACTGCTCAGCACATTAACCATATTTACTGTCTAAGAGACAGAAAGCAACCTGTCTCATTTGATGAGGAAGCCATAAAGTTTTAGTGAATGGGAAGTAAATCAAGGCTTCCTCTTGCCTTGTAAAAATGCATTGCCTCGTGTTGCCTCTCACCCTTCACTTGCATGAGTGTATTTTTATTCCTCTGCATAAATAAAACATGATTTGAAGCCATCCTCTTGACTTGCTCTTGGCACTAGGTTCAACAACCAAAAAAATTAAAGTTGGCATTGTGTTTCTGATGAGGCTTGCATATTAGTATGAAACACCTAAAATACTTGCAAGGTGCAAAATGCTTTAAGATGAGAAGAGACAAAAAAGAGGAATCTTCCTCCTCATTTCCTGTGAGAGCACATGCAAAGTGCCTGCTCCAGTCCTTGGCACAAAATAAGACCACAAAACAGGCTGTTTCACTCCCACATGCTAGAGGCAAGGGTGCTTTGAGGATAAGTATAGATAAATAACCAAATAGTCAAAATCAGTCAAACAATCAGCTTTTAAAATTAATTCACAAGATCAGTGACAAGTGCTAAACTGTGTTCTACAGTCACATGAATATGGTGAATATTTGGAGACATAAAGTTTTGTTGGTTAATTTCAGCCATTTTTCTTCATTTTGACCCAGAATATTTCAGGCAAAAGCTGCTTTGTGGCTACCAGTAAGTGCGCTATCTCTCTGTCTCTTGTTTTGTTCCCCCCACCCCGAACTTTAATTTTAGAACTGTTATAGAGAGAAGATGGAGAATCAAGTATCTTGAGGAGTTTCAGGAGGGTCCTGTGGTGAAAAGGTGGGGGGGGTGGACATCTGAGCTGACTGGTCATCTCATGGGGTTGCAGCTGCAGCAGGAGGGTAGTGCCTGGAAACAGGGGACAAATAAGAGAACAGTGTAACGTTGCCAAGTTTGAGCTGCAGAAATGTGTTCAAAGTGGATTGTCAAAGCTTGCAGCCCTTGAATCAGAAATTAGGAGCTGAGGTGACACCTATGGGTGTCTGGCAATTGGGGAAAGAAAGGGAAAGGGAAGCTGTTAGGGTGAGTATCAAACCAAAGAGCCCAACTCTTCCCGTAGGGTTTACGCACTACTGATGAACCTTTCCCTGGATAGCTTAGGTTTCTTTCAAGTACCTGGAAAACGTTTGACAGAGATTGTTGTCTATTTAGTTTATCTGATTCTTTTAATTTTTATTTTTTTTGGTTTTAGGCATTATCTTCATGTCAGAATTTTATATAAAGGTTAAATGTTGAGACTACCAGGCAATAAATAACACTATGTTATAAAGAGGGGAGTGGACATGGTCCCCTGAACCAAAGAAGACAACACAGGAAAATGACAGAAACCATAGCACCTCCTCCAGCCTCAAGAGAAGCCTGGGAAGGGTATGAGTTGTTGATTGTAGACCTAGAGGAGACTTTTACCCTCGGCTCTCCCAGCATTTCTTCCAAGTAAAAAGAGAGCACAACTTCTAGAGATTGGGGAATGTCTGCAAGAAGGGGAGACTAGCACCCCACTGTCCACCTAGCTGGTACATGTGGAGAATCCATGGGTCTGCTCTGGGCCACTTTTGCAGCTGTGTGAGTTATAGTGAGAAAGGCCTCTGCAGTTTGATACATATCCTGGGAGTTAGAGGGCGATGTGGAAACAACCATGTCTCCCTATTGCCTCGAGAGTCCTAAAGTCTAGGTGTTAGCAGCCCTAATGATAAGGTGAGGAGAGAGGGCAACAAGGAGGCAGCTTGCACACTACATTTGACTCAGTAAGTGTGAGTGAGTTTTCTGCAGAAAATACTGGATTGGACCTTCTTATTGTATCCTGGTCAGACTATGGGGTCAGGATAAGATACTATGGATGTCCTGTCTGGGGTAGGAGTGGAGGGAGGTGTTCAAGAGGTTAGCCAAAGAGAGTATCCCCATGTGAGGGCAGTAGAAAGGCACCCTGTAGCCCATGAGAGAGCCAGCACTGACACACCTCTGCCCACTGGGGGCATTGATAGCCAGCCCATAAGGAATCAAAACAGTGCATACAGCTAAGTAAAATACTTGTTTTTCCTTGACTTCCCTTCCTTCCTGCCCAGTGAGAGTCAGAAAAGGAAGAGAGAAAAGATGGAGGAAGGAGATAAAAACAGACCATACCCCCTTCACTTCTGATCTTGACCCACGGGTTGGGCCTGAGCAAAGAGCAGGTTGGAAACTTTGAAATGTATATGAGATTCAAGTTTAGATTTATACTTGATTGTGGGGTTTGTTTTTTTTTTTTTTGGCAAGGGGGGGAGGGGCAGAGGGAGAGAGAGAATCTTAAGCAGGCTCCACGCCCAGCATGGAGCCCGACCCGGGGCTTGATCTTACAACCTTGAGATCATGACCTGAGCCAAAATCTAGAGTCAGGTGCTTAACCAAGTAAGCCACCCAGGTACCCCTGGATTGTGCTTTTTAAAAGCAAAAGGGGAGTTAATCCCAGGATAGAACTTGTTTTTTGGAACTAGAAGTGCCTGGAAAGTTATTGGATCAGCTCAAACTGAACTGTCATCAGGGGTGATTTGGCAGAGCATGGAGAAGGCAATAGTTGAGGAGAAAAATAAAACTGTTTCATGCTTGGACTCTATTGAAACTTTCCAGAATGTTCAGTAAATTAATTATACTTGTTAAGATAATTCTTCGCAAATTTTTCATGTCATGGCACAATAGAAAATGAATCCCATCTGTAAGTCAAATTGAGGAACATAGGCATGCCTATTATGCCCAGAGGTCACTAGAAGTGACTGGGTGAGGGTTTTCATCCCTCCAGTCTGAGGCTCTGCCCCAAAGGCTGATGACCATGCCCATGGACTAGTACTCTGTTTCATATTGTATACACTCGGAGTGACTGAAGAGAATTCCTCAGCTTTCTTTATGGGAGGAGAGATAATTTTTGGTCCCATATATAGTGTTCTTAAGATGGCATGGATCATGGAAATCCCTAGGTTTCAATTCTCATCTGCATATTAGCATAGAAGAAGCAAAGAATAATGGGATAAATACTGGCTTGGGAGACAAAGTTCCAGCATTGTCAATGACCAGCTTCTTACCTTGGACAAGACATTTAATCTCTCTGGGCTTTTGTTTCCTTAACTGCCAAATGAGGGGAATGGGGAGCAAGTATTCAGTAAATAGCATCCATCACCAGCATCACCACCACCATTCTTCTTCCTCTCTCAGCCTCGTCTGATGACTGAAATATTAAAATTGGATTTGGGATATCCATGGCATATCATACCATGTTGGTCAGATATCAAATTTTAGCTTCTATTTGCCCAAAGGTCTAGAAATTGTTAGAGGAGAGAGTGGTATCTGTGCCTGGTTGGCATAGGGATCACTTTATGGGCATCCAATTTTCCCAGACAAGGAACTCAGAGTCAAGAATCTGGGTAGAAAGAATTCTTGTGAACTGAGTCCCACCAATAAATTAATAAACATCAAGTAATTTATTCATTAGCTTCTTAACGTCTTCCTTCCTTTGATCCCACCAATTTGGTTTGGTTTCCTCTAAAAACAGAACTTTGAGAGTAGGCCCTGCATGCAGGTAGTTTATTTGGGAGGTGATCAGAGGAAGAGGAATGAGGGAACATGGAGAGTAAAACAGGGAAGGAGGAAAGTCAGTATAAGAATGTATTGTTGAGGGGCGCCTGGGTGGCTCAGTCATTAAGCATCTGCCTTTGGCTCAGGTCATGATCCCAGGGTCCCGGGATCGAGCCCCACGTGGGGCTTCCTGCTCTGTGGGAAGCCTGCTTCTCCCTCTCCCACTCCCTCTGCTTGTGTTCCATCTCTCCCTGTGTCTCTCTCTGTCAAATAAATAAAATCTTAAAAAAAAAAAAAGAAAGTATTGTTGAGTTCATTGCTGTAAGAAATGGGCACTTGATTCCTCCAGATTTTCTGAGAAGCATATAGAAATACTCTCAGAATCATCCACTGGAAAGATGAGAGCCTAGAGCCTTTATTCACCAGCTTCCTTTCATCACTGTTTGATAGTTATCCCCAGTGGAATTACCTCCCCTGCACTTACGGGCTGCATGCATGCACCAGCTTGGTGAACTCCCAGGACTTTGGAGAAGACTAGGGCAGAACACACCACCCTTGAGGGAGCACGCTGGTCTGGGAGCTGTTCACTCATCTAATGCTGAAAGAAGATGTGGGCTGGGAGATGTGACAAAGATACTACAAGTGTCTGCTGCTGCTGCTGCTTCTTTTTTTTTTTTTTTTAAGATTTTATTTATTTATCTGAGAGAGAGAGAGAGCATGAGCAAGGAGAGCAGTAGAGGGACAAGCAGACTCCCTGCTGAGTGGAGTGCCTGTTGCAGGACGTGATCCCAGGTCCTGAGCCAAAGTCAGATGTTTGACTGAGCCACCCAGCTGCCCCAAGTGTCAGCTTATTCTAAAAAGGATTTATGGTGGCCTGCAAACATGCATATGTTAACATACATTTTAATATATATTCAAATGAGTTAAAAATAAAGAGTTAGTAACAAAGTTATTATAAGCACAGATGCCATTTAATCCTATATACTTCTTGGATGTGGGACCTACACAAAAGCCTCTGAACTTTGAAACAGCCAGCATGAATTGGAAATCATGATAAAGTAAAAACCTTACAATGACTGAAGACAAAAATGAACCAGCTGTCCAGTAGAAACATCAAAGAGAAATTTCTCCTATGGATCCTCAGAGAGGACAATAGAATGTGATGAATTACATCCTGCTCAAAATCTTTAATGTAAAACTTGGTGTAAGTTTCATAAAGCTGTTTCTTATGTTTGAGTACAGGTGAATGGCTTTCTCCCTTCCACTCCCGAGTATGATTAGTAAAAGTAAAACTAAGGTCGGGGGTAGGGAGGGGGGTATCTGTAAGGTGCAGGGCACGTGGTGATTCTCTGGTGGCCCCATTAATAGATGGACAGTTTTGGAGATTAGAGGAATGAGCCAATGACCTGTAGAGTATGAGTTGGTTTCTTACCCTACCTCTCTTTTTTTCTCTTTCTTTTCTCAACTGTCTCTCATTCCTATTTCCTTCCTTTTTTAGAATAACAGAAAAGCATGCACTTTGAAATGAAATTCAACTATAAAACTCATAGCCTATTCATCAATTGCTAGCATAGTATGAACAAATTTATTATCTTTACTCTCAAATTTGCCACTTATTAGCTATATTGCCTTTTTCTTCTGGCAAAACAGTACATTTTCTTTTAGAAAAATTTGGAAGAAAAGGAAAAATATAAGAAAAAATTTAAAAACCATATGCAACTTAACCATCCTTATAAAAAAAATGGTGGTTGAACTATTACATTTTGGCAAATTCCTTTCTAGTTTTGTGTTACACACAGTTTTGTGATTATGTTATATATACTGTTTCTTTCTTAATTTTTGCTTCATCATTATATTATGAATATTTTCCCATGCTAATGAATATATACTGACATTATTACTTTTAATGGATGTATTTGCATCCATCAAATGATGTGCCATCATTGTTTAATCATACTTGATTATTAGATACCTAGATTGCTTCCAAATTTGGATTATTATAATTAAAGTCATGATAAACATCCTTGTACATAATTCTGTGCATTTTTCATCCAAATATTTCTTTAGAATCAAACCTTAGATTTGGAATTGCTGTAATAAATGATGTGAAAATTGCAAGGCTTTGATACATTTTGCCAAATTGCCTTTCAGAAATGTTGTTTCCACCTTACTCCCTTACCAGCAGTGTATCAGCATGCCTGTCTCACCAAACTTATCTTATGACATATGATTATGATATAGACACAGTATGTATAATGGCTATTGGCTTGGTTTGGTCTAAAGTTAGCTACTAGCCAGGGGAATAGAAGCCATTCTATCTATGTGTTACAGAAAGAGGGAATTTAATACAGATATTGTGTGCACATGTGATGGGGTAGTTGAGAAGCCGAACAGGATGCCATGGACTGAGTTGTGTCCCTCCAAAATTCATGTGTTGAAGCACTACCCTCCAATGTGATGGTATTTGAAGATGGGGCCTTTGGGACATAATTAAGTTTAGATGAGGTCATGAGGGTAGGGGCTTCATGATGGGACTAGTCCCCTTATAAGAAGAGACATCAAAGAGTTTGCTTCCTCTTTCTCCACACATACTATGCAAGGAGAGGAAAGGCCATGTGAACACATAGCAGGAAAGCAGCCAACTGCAAGTGAGGAAGAGGACTTTCTCCAGGAACTGAGTTGACCAGTACTTTGATCTTGGATTTCCTATCCTCAGGAACTGCAAGAAATAGATTTCTATTGTTTAAGCCACTCAGGATATGGTATTTTGTTACAGCAGCTTGAGCAGCCGAAGACATAGGCTAACTCAGAGATTACAGCAACTGGAAGCCACTACTTTTGCTAGGACAGAGGAGAAAGGCAGCATTGCCAGAGCCCAGGGCCTGGGGTCATCTGAAGGAGGCAGGAACTATGGTAGCCTGTCCTCTGGGAGCTGGAGTGACAGAGACGCAGCCCGAGCGAGAGAAAAATGGGGAGAAACACCCTGACCTTTTCCCTTTCTCCTGTCCTGTAACCCCTTAGCAGGGCCCCCGTGAATAGAACGATGTGAAGCCCACTGACAGGGGGGCATGGGAAAGCCACAGGGCTCTGGGACACAGAGCAGGGAAGGGTAAAGATGAATCTGAGGACACACAGATGCAGGAGTGCAGAAGATGCTTTGTTTGGCTAGAACAGTGTCTTTGAAAAGCTCTGCTGTCTTGCCTATGGATGAGGCACACTCTTTCAGGTTAGGAAGGGTACTGTGTCCACACAAACTCTCACAAAGCTGCTCAGCCGTGTAGGCTGGAGTTTGCAGCCCTTGCTTTGACTGATGTGCCCACTTTAGATAGGCCATGGAGGGCCGGAGAGTGCATTTGAAGAGTGGAGACAGTATGGAGAAAGGCATGGGGGCTAGAACAGAATGCCGCTGAAGCCGATTTCTACACTTTTTCTTAGGTAGCCTGGTCCTTGAAAGTTGTAATTTCTAAAAGACATAGTCCTTGATCTTTAATATTCCATATTATAATCCAGAGAGTGAACAGGTTTCAAAGTGTGTCTGTGTGCATCTTCTGTTGTGTGAAAATCTGTTTCATGTGCGTCTGGAGTGGACTAAACTAGGCGGTATGACATTCACATGGGCTCAGCTTCATTCTTTGTAAATCATTACGGCTGTTTAGAGAGCAGGCGGGTACATAACCACGCTGGGCCCTTGCCTGCCATTACTGACGCCAGGCCTCACATCTGTGAGCCCCTCCGTTCAGATAGATGTTTCTTTGTGTCCACCGAGGGGAACCCAGCAGATGTTTAGCAATGCGGCGAGGAATTGAGGATGCTTGAGAACTTTAACCAAGGCCAGGGGAACTGGCAAGGTTGGTCAACTTGGCCAAGACCGGCTGGCGGGACACGACCTGCGGGCTCTGGGGGCTTCTTGTCTGCCTGACTGCAGCGCAGCTGTGGCTGTGCTCTCCCCATGAGTGGGGCCTAGTGCAGGACTGTGGCTGCCTGGAGGAGGAGGGGAGCACCGGGTTCCAAGGTAAATAAGGTGGTGTGTGGCAGCCTGTAAGGTAGGCCTGCCTGCTCATACGGTGGGGAGATCCTGGCCTTCTTTCAAAGGCCTCTCGTGAAATCAACGTGTCCTGTTGGAACACTTCTTCATGCAGAGGTAAGCAGGTATTTCTGCTACAGTCTAGACCTCCATCCTAACTTTTCTTACCAGGTGATTCCCATGCTCCCTTCTCCCATCCCGTTTTGGTCTCGTGTTCCAGTCCAATTTTGCTCATTTGTTTTATTGCTTTGAGATAGTCTTTTGCTTTGGGGTGGTCTGTTTTGGCTTGAGGAGAGCAAGGTATGGGGACAATTCAGTCTGACAAGCAGTGGTTGCATAGGCCACAGACACCGGTGCTTCCAAAGCAGGGTGGTCTCAGGAGCAGGTTAAGCAGGCAAGGGGTGGGGACCTGCCAAACCCAGGTAAAAGGACACTCTTGGCCTGAGTTCATTCTAGGCAGTGGGACCTCTGACTCCATGTTGTTGGCTTTGATTTTGGCTTTTAAGAACACTTGGAGACCTCCATGAGTTTTCAAATATGGGAAATGAAGTCTAAAAATTTAAAAAACAATGTGTGGGCTGTAAAATCCACTTCTGTGGACAGAATCTGGCCCAGGGGCCAACAGCTTGTGATCCTGGACTTGTGGAGTGTTTCCTGTGCCAGACGCTGGGCGGCTGTGTGCACTGCCAAGGTGAGCGAGATCGTGTTCCTGTCCCAAAGGGACTTCAATGGAGCAAGAAAGTGCAAAATGCAACTCTGTCACAAAACAGAATAAACCTAAGACATGCTATAAAGAGAGATTCTAGGAAATGCTATAGGTGCTCCAATGGAAGAGATTGTTATGAAGATATTTTTCTTTATAAGGTATTAACATGAAATATTAATTCCATCTTAAATAATTGATCTTCAAAATGTAGGAAAACCTATTTATTCTGCTGTTTGTGTGGTCCATGGTACGAGACAGGATTGAAGGTGAGACCACTTTAATAATGAAGTCTTTTGCTACTTTATAAATCCCCTTGAGGGAAGGATTTATACTTTACTGATTTCCACTCTGGAGTGTTGCACTGAAAATTCCTGTGTAAATAGTGAAATAGGATTTTAAAAGTTTGCTTCTCTTTTCTAGATAGGATGACTAATGAGAGCAGTAATTTCTTAAGATGCATCCATATACTCAGTAGCCCAACCATTCCAGAGCTCCCCAACGGTGGAGCTTGGTGGGTAGTGGCAGAGCCCGAATGGAAGAGGGACCTGGGGCAGGGCTTGGCATGGGGCAGATCCAGGGTTGGGGAGAGAGGCCAGAAGTCGGCAGGACACCTGACTTCAGATCTGGTGATTATCCCATCCTCCTTGGAGCCCCAAGGCACCGGGCTCCCACCTCATCCAGGGCTCTTCACACTCTATATTACAGTGATCTGTACACTCTCCCCCTAGCAGGCAAGGGATATCTTGGTGCAGGGCCAATGTCTTTATATTCTAGTGCCTAGCAGACTGCTGGGATAAGGAGACCTATTGAATGTCAGTTGAATGCATGAATAAATGATAAACCAAATTAAGACCTAGGCAGGTGTAGGGCATCAGGGAGATTCAGCAAGAGAGGGTGGTACTGCTGGGTTAGTGGTTGGAGCGTGGCACCAGGCAGTCCAGAGCTGGAAATGTGCGGAGACCCGAGCCTGTGGATGGAGGGTGAAGTAAAGGGCAGACCCTTGCTTCAGGGCTGAGGACGGGTCATCAAGGCAGGACTCAGGCAGGAAGAAACACCACATGAATTCAGTTAGTGCGAGGTAGGGACGGAGCACAGCTTCAGGGCAGCAGAGGGCAAATGGTCAGAACAGATGCTCTGTCATCAAAGAAATTCAAGTGTTCTACCTTTTCCTAGCTGGGTGACTGGGCAGTAGATTTAACTTCTCTGTGCCTCAATGCCAACATTTCTTAAATGGGGGCATAATTGTTGGGGAGATCAAAAGAGAGACTGTGTGTGAAGCCCTTAGCACCACAGCTGGCAGGGAATTATTAATGCAAATATGGATAGGACTTGATTAGGCACAGGATACTTGATGCTGAGACTATTGAGCAGTGACCAGGAGCTGGGATCTACCTCAGGCGTTTTGCAAACTGTACATCTCCTCACCCTCACCCCAACCCTTGAGTATTGGGAATAAATAATGTTTTTCAAAAGCTGCTCAGAGGTTCTGGTAACTCCCTCATAATGCCCCCTCCCTGAGCTCCCTTGCATTTTTATTTCTTTAAAAGAATAAAATAATGCCCCTTCCCATGCAAAACCAGTGTAGGCTTCAACGTCTTGTTAGGGGATTTGCCTAGAGGTGAAAGTAACGTCCACTCACTGTGGGGGCTAACAGAATTTCAAGGCAGGCTGGGCTGACGCATCCAAGAGACCCAGCATCCACAGTGGCTGGGGACCACAATACTTTCAGGGACCCACAAAATGGTTCATTTCTCTTACAATGAGAAGAAAAAAATGAACTTTCAGGTTGAAGAAAATGTTTAATTAGAGTATTTATATGTTCATCTTTATACTGATACAGTTATAAAATAAGTTTTTAATGTTTTTTAATGAGGGAAGTAGGCCACAAAGGCCTGCAAAAGTCCCCCATGAACGTCATAATGTGGCCCTGGGGACAGAGACACCAGCAAATTGTTCTCTAAGAGGTATGGGAAGTACCTGGAAAATTTATCAAAATGCAGATTTCTGGGACCCATTTCAGAGTCAGCTTGTGGTGGGCTCAGGAATCTGCATTTGGACAGAAGCCCAGTTCCATTGAGACCCCCAGATCCCACTCTCTGTCCTCGTCCTCCCAGCAGTAGGAGTGGAGGGTGCTGGGAGAGAGTGCCTCCTGTCCACACTGGCAAATCCATCAAAGCATCAGTCAGCCCAGTCAAAAGTGAGATCAATTCAGCAAACAAGTCAATCTGATTGTGTAGCTCAACTAACTGCTGGATTGATCGAATATTTCTCTTGCCATCTACGTGTTAGGACCTCACATAAATATCTTATGGCTGAAAAAAGAAATGTTTGAGGCAGCTTCTCTTTAAGTGAATGTGTGGTGCCATTGCAAGATGTTACTTTGTGTTTAAAACCCAGCTTTAAAAAGTTACTTTACAAAATCATTGCACAGGATTTCCACATTAAACATGGGCATTACACAGGCGGCTGATTTTGCTCCACTCTCCACGAGTAAGCAGATTCCTTTAATTAAATGTATGATTTTCTTTAATTGCAGCAGTTAGTTTGAAAGGTGATAACTAAATAAAATTTTATACTGCAAAATTTATAGAGTAAAAGCGACATTAAAATAACATTAACGTTGTAGGACAGACTCCGTGAAGGAGCAAATAGGCAGAAAATTGACAAATCCCTCACCTTAATGACTTGCAGCCATATTCTGTCGAGAAAGGTGTGATTCTTATCTGCATTTCTGTGCATTGGTGACTCTTTCCAATAAAATTCAATACTCTTTTAATACTCTTGTTTTGTCTCTACTGTTACTATTGCATGAATGATTCTCTTTACTTTCACGACTTTGCAGAAGAGTTTAATCAGTGGGGTTGGAGGATGACCCAATCCAATTGAAGGCAATTTCCTCGAGTTGGTTATGAAACCAAAATTTAGATAAGAGGTTTCTCACTTCCACAATTCTAACAGTCTTTTTCTCTTTATTGAGGTGCAATTGAAATATACTCATATTAGTTCCAGGCACATAACATAGTGATCTGGCATTTTTATACATTGAAAAATGATCATAAGTCTAGTTACCATCTATCACCACGTGGAGTTACTACAGTATTGTAACATACAGCTTTGGGAATACGGTCAACATCAGCATGACTTCACTTATTTTCTAACTGGAAGTTTGTACTTCTTGTTCGCCTTCACCCATTTTTGTCTCCCACCCTCCATCCCTCTCTCCCCTAGCAACACCAATCTGTCCTCTGTATCTAGGAGTCTGGGTTTTGTTTGCTTTTTAGATTCCCCATGTAAGTGAAGTCCTGTGGCATTTGTCTTTCTTTGCCTTACTTATTTTACTTAGCATGATACCCTGAAGGTCCACCCATATTGTCCTAGATAGCAAGATTTGATTCTTTCCTATGGCTGAGTAATAGTCCCTTGTGTATGTATGTCACATCTTCTTTATCTGTTCATCTATTGATGGAACTGTGTGTGTGTGTCTGTGTCATGGCTATTTTAAAGAATGCTGCAATGACTATAGATGTGCATATATCTTTTTGAATTGTTTTCATTTTCTTCAGATAGATACCAGGGGTGGAATTGCTGGATCACATGTTCTATTTTTAATTTTCTGAGGAACCCCCTTACTGTTTTCCATAACAGCTGCACCAATTTAGATTTCTGCCGATAGTACATGAAGTTTCTGGTTCTTGTCTCCATATCCTTGCCAACACTTGGTATTTCTTCTCTTTTTGATACTAGCCATTCTGACTGCTCATTGTGGTTTTGATTTGTATTTCCATGATGATTAGTGATGTTGAACATCTTTTTGTGTGTCTATTGACCATCTGTAGGTCATCTTTGGAAAAACTTTATTCAGATGCTCTGCCCATTTAGTCAGATTGTTTTTTGTTGTCAAATTGTATGAATTCTTTATGTATGTTGGATATGAACTCCTTATCAAATATGATTTGCAAATAGCTTCTCTCCTCCAGGAAGTCACCTTTTCGTCTTGTTGATGGTTTCCTTGGCTGTCCAGAAGCTATTCTCTCTGATGTAGTCCCAATTGTATCTTTATTTTTTTTTTTTTTTTGCCCTTACCTTTGTAGTCAGATCCAAAAAAAAAAAAAAAAAAAAAAAAATTCAGTGTAAAGAAGCTTACTGCCTATTTTTTCTTTTAGGAATTATATGGTTTAAGTCTTTAATCCACTTTGAGTTAATTTTTTTATATGGTGTAATAAAGTGGTCCAGTTCTTAATTCTTTTGCATGTAGTTGTCCACTTTCATCAACAGCATTTATTGAAGAGCCTGTTCTTTGCCTGTTGTATATTCTTGCCTCCTTTTGGTATATTTTAATAACTTTATGCCAGGGTTATTTCTGGGCTCTTACTCTTTTAATGATCTATGTGTTTGTTTCTATGCCAATACCTTACTGTTTTGATAACTATGGCTTTGGAATATAGTTAGAAATCAGGGAGTGTGCAGTAGAATACTCTGACTTTGTTCTTAATATTATTTTGGCAATTGGGTCTTTTGTGGTTCTATATAAATTTTAGAATTGTTACAGTTTTTTGGAAAATGCCATTGGAATTTTGATAGGGATGGCACTGAATTTGTGGATTGCTTTGGATAGTATGGACATAACTCTTCCAATTAATGAGCATGAAATATATTTCCATTTATTTGTCTCTTTAACTTCTTTTATCAATGTCTTATAGTTTCAGTGTATAGGTCTTTCAGCTCCTTGGTTAAATTTATTCCTAGATATTGGGATTGTTTTCTTGATTTCTCTGATAGTTTGTTATGAGTGTATACAAATACAACAGACTTTTGTATGTTAATTTTGTATCCTGCCACTTTACTGAATTCATTTTTTCTTTTTGGTGACTTTAGGATTTTCTACATATAGTTATCATGTTGTCTGCAAAGAGTGATGGTTTTCCTTCTTTGATTCTGATTTATCTGCCTTTTATTTTTCTCACCTTGCTGTGGCTAGGACTTCCAACACTATGCAGAATAAAAGTGAGGAGAGTGGACATCCTTATCTTAGAGGAAAAGCTTTTAGCTTTTCACCTGTAGGTTTGATATCTGCTGTGGATTTGTCATTTGTGGCCTTTATTATGTTGAGGTTTGTTCCCTCTATACCCACTCAGCTGAGAGTTTTTATCATAAATGGGTGTTGAGTTTTGTCAAATGCTTTTTCGGCATTTATTGAGATGATCATGATTTTTATCTTTCATTTTGTTTATCAAGTGGAGCCATCTGGTTCTGGACTTTGGAGGTTTTTGATTACTGATTCAATCTTCTTACTGATAATTGGTTGATTCAGATTTTCTATTTCTTCATGATTCAGTTTTGGAAGAGTGTAAGTTTCTTGGCATTTATCTATTTCTTCTAGTTTGTCCAATTTCTTGTTGTGTAATTGTTCATAGTAGTGTCTTATGATCCTTCATATTTCTGTAGTATCAGTTGAAATGTCTCCTCTTTCATTTCTGATTTTATTTGAGCCCTCTCTTTTTCTCCTACTGAGTCTAGATAAAGGTTTGCTAATTTTGTTTATCTTTTCAAAGAACCATCTCTTATTTTTATTGATCTTTTCTATTGTCTTTTTAGTCTCTATTTCATTTATTTCCACTCTGATCTTATCATTTCCTTCTTCTTACTAATTTTGGGCTTTCTTTGTTCTTCTAGTTATTTTAGGCGCGAAGTTAGATTTTTCTTTTTTAATTTGAGATTTCTTTTGTTTCTTGAAACAGGTCTGTATTGGTATGAACTTCCCTCTTAGAACCACTTTTGCTGCATCCCGTAGATACTGGGATATATTGCTATTTATTTGTTTTTGTCTCTTAAGTATTTTAAAATTTTTCCATTGATTGCTTCTATGACCCAGTAGTTGTACAGTGACAGGTTTTTTAATCTCCCCTTGTTTTTTTTTTTTTCCCCAGTATTTTTCTTATAATTGATTAAGTTCCATACTATTGTGTTTGGAAAAGATGCTTGATATGATATCTATCTTCTTGAATTTATTGAGACATTTTTGTAGTCTAATGTGATCTATCCTGGAGAATGGTCCATGTGCATTTGAGAGCAATGTGTATTCTGCTTTTGGATGGAATGTTCTGTATGTATTTAAGTCCATTTAAGGCTGGTATTTCCTTATTTTCTGTCTGGATGATCTATCTTTTGATGTAAATGGAGTGTTAAAGTCTACTCTTTTGGTATTTGTGTCAATTTCTTCCTTTAGGTCTGTTTATAGTGTCTTTGTATATTTAGGTGCTCGTATGTTGGGTGCACATCATTTATAAATGTTGTATCTTCCTGCTGGATTGACCCCTTATGTAGTGCCCCTCTTTGTCTTTTATTACAGTCTTTTTTTAAAGTTTATTTTGTCTGACATAAGTATAGCTTTACCTGCTTTCTTTTCTTTTTTTTTAATTT